>NC_134888.1:5019313-5064313 GCF_041734735.1 Babylonia areolata | reverse complement strand
GTTTATTGTCTCATCCGAAAGACTAGACGCTCAGTTTGATTTTCCAGTCAAACTTAGGAGAAAGGGCGAGAGCGGGATTCGAACCCACACCCTCACGGACTCTCTGTATTGGCAGCTGAGCGTCTTAACCATTCTGCCACCTTCCTCCTTGTGAACAGCTCAGTTGAACAGATAGACAAGCAACTTAATTTTGCTTGACAGCCATATGTTGTGTCCCAGTTGGATCAGTGTGTGTGTATGTGCGTGCGTGTGTGCGTGTGTGTGTGTGTGTGTGTGTGTGTGTGTGTGTGTGTGTGATAGAGAGGGGGGGAGAGAGAGAGAGAGTGGGGGAGACACACACACACACACACACACACACACACACACACAAACACACACACACAGATGGAAGGGAGGTGGGGCGGGGGGGGGTTACTTTCACAGCTGCTTTATGAATTATTAATAACAGGTTTTGTGCTTTGCTGATTAAGTGCCACACACACATGATGTATATATATATATAGTACAGACACTCCCTCCATGCATACATGTAGCCTTTGCATATGATTTATGCCTGTGGGCACAGACACACATACACACACACACACACACACGCACATGCACGTATGCGTATGTGCGCACACACACCTGTGGCCTCATATTTGCATGCACATTTGCATGTGATTGTACTTGAAACTTGAAGGAGACTAGAAGAGAATTGGAGATAAGTGAGGAATGGAGGGAGGGAGGGGGGGGGGAGAGAGATTCAAGATGGTTTATTCAATTAAGGCCATAGCCCCATATGAATAGGGGGTAATAACAGTTTTACATGTGCCATTGCAATTGGTAATATAAACAATACAACGTCATTCACAACAAACTATCAGTGAATCTAAGAAATGAGTGTCTCTCTTAATTGCAGTGCTTTATAAAGATACATAGCAAAACTACGTATGACTATGATGTTTTCATCGTTAGATGCCATTAATAAACATAACCAAAACAAGCATGGATTTATATAATATTTTGGGGGAATAAATTGGATTCGTAAGTCAGTCAACACAGGGCATTTTAAAACAAAGTAAACTTCATCCTCTCTTGATTCTTTGCACAATGGAGAGAGAGAGAGAGAGAGAGAGAGAGAGAGAGAGAGAGAGAGTCATTTTATGCTTAATTTATGACCACATAAAAATGATTGTGATGTTCATGAAGATGCCCACCTGTCTTTAGTTCAAATTCTGTACATGTCGGACACATCATTAAGTAAGGGGTGTCCTGTGGTCCTTGATTGAGGGCTGAGTTCAGCTAGATCACATACTTCATGAGGGTTCTGTTCGGTTCAGAGTGTTTAATTTAAAAAATAGAATGTGTAGGTGTTTGAATCAAAATGTGTCAGTGACTCAAACACAGATGATGGTCACATGCTTGCAAACACACACACACACACACACACACACACACACACACACACACACACACACTCTCTCTCTCTCGCTCTCTCTTTCTCAAACAGATGGTCGCATGCTTGTTAATGCACACACACACACACACACACACACACACACACACATATATATATATACACACACACAATCAGTACATAAATACACACATCTTATAGATATGACCTGATAAATGTACACACACACACACACACACACACACATGCACACTCTGTCTATCTATCTATCTACATTTCTGTCTATCTGTTGATCTATCTCTATCTGTCAATCTATCTGTCTGTCTATCTGTCTATCTATCTTGGTATCTGTCTGTCTGTCTCTGTCTCTGTCTCTCTCTATATTGGTATATATATGCACATGCTAACATACAGGGAGATTGAAAAGGAGATTGAGGAAGAGAGAGAGAGAGAGAGAGAGAGAGAGAGGATGGGCGCAATAGCCAAGTGGTTAAAGCGTTGGACTATCAATCTGAGGGTTCCGGGTTCGAATCACGGTGACGGCGCCTGGTGGGTAAAGGGTGGAGATTTTTATGATCTCCCAGGTCAACATGTGTGCAGACCTGCTAGTGCCTGAACCCCCTTTGTGTGTATATGCAAGCAGAAGATCAAATACGCACGTTAAAGATCCTGTAATCCATGTCAGCATTTGGTGGGTTACGGAAACAAGAACATAACCAGCATGCACACCCCCGAAAACGGAGTATGGCTGCCTACATGGTGGGGTAAAAACGGTCATACACGTAAAAAGCCCACTCGTGTGCATACAAGTGAACGCAGAAGAAGAAGAGAGAGAGAGGGGGAGAGAGAGAGAGAGAGAGAGAGAGAGGGCTGAGTTCAGCCTTCTGTGTACTTCAAATGGGTTCTGGTCGGTTCAGACTGATTGAGCACAAATGTCACCAAAAAAACACACAAATATTTATATATATATGCTCATTAATGTTATTATGATGATGTCCATGTTTTTTTGTTGTTGTTTGTTTGTGTTGCAGGTAACCTTTGATCCAGAGATATTTTTCAACGTTATGCTCCCCGTGATCATCTTTGAAGCAGGCTACAGTATGAAGCGTGTAAGTGTTTTCTAACTCGGGGTAAACTGATAATGATAGCGGAAATGAAAAAAAAAAAAAATGAAGATGTGATGATGATCATACTGATGATAATATTGGTGACTGAAAAAAAAGAAGATAGTAATAATGATAATCACAATGATAATGATGATAATGATCATAGCAAAGGTAATAATAATAATAATATTGACAGTAATAATAAAATTGATGATAATAACAAGAATTGAAACAGTAATTATGATGATCATGATGATGAAGATGGTGATCATGCCAGTTATGATAATGATAATGATCATGATGGTGATGATTATGATGATTATATAAATTGATGATTATGATCATCTTAGAAAAAATAATGATAAAGATAATGATAACCATATTCATAATATTGATAATGATTTCTTTCTAATTGTGGATTATCTTGGGTAATGCCACTCAGTAAATTGAGTAATGTATACTAACGCTACACATACTTATTAACACTAACAGCCATCCAGTTCACACACACACCACACACACACACACACACACACACACACTCACTCACTCACACTGTGACACAGCTCAGGAAATGCCCAGCAAAATAGAATGTCTTGAAATTAAAAAAAAAAAAAATTCACTCAAGAGAGTTAGTGTTACACAGACAGTATGGCAGATTGAACATATTTTTCTCTTGTTTTTAAAAAAAAGTTTTTCTTTGTTTACACAAGTAGTGTCATGCTTCATTCAGTTGTAGATCTGTGTGTGCAAGTAGAGTTAGATATTTTCTGTGGAAAAAGATTGTGATTCTGTTTGGGTTTGTGGGTGTGCCAGAATGTTTGTGCTTTGTATCATGTAATTGTAAAGGGCTTTCAGAGGTTTGAAAGGGCTATAATATATATATATATATATATATATTTTTTTTTTTTTTTTTTTTTCTCAAGGCCTGAGTAAGTGCATTGGGTTATGCTGCTGGTCAGGCATCTGCTTGGCAGATGCGGTGTAGCGTATATGGATTTGACCGAACGCAGTGACGCCTCCTTGAGCTACTGATACTGATACTGATAGTGATATATAAAAGTGCAATTATTATTATTATTATTATTGTTGTTGTTGTTCTTATTCTTGTTTCTTGATGTTGTTGTTCTTATTATCAATCCATGTTGTTAGTATTGTCCTCTTCTTCTTATTGTTATTGTTATCAAGCCCCATTTTCAGTGTGTTATAAATCATTGATGAGACTTCAGTATGTGACTGTGACGGGCGCCATAGCCGAATGGTTAAAGCGTTGGACTTTCGATCTGAGGGTCCTGGGTTCGAATCACGGTGACGGCGCCTGGTGGGTAAAGGGTGGAGATTTTTACGATCTCCCAGGTCAACATATGTGCAGAACTGCCAGTGCCTGAACCCCCTTCGTGGGTATACGCAAGCATAAGATCAAATACGCACGTTAAAGATCCTGTAATCCATGTCAGCATTCGGTGGGTTATGGAAACAAGAACATACCCAGCATGCACACCCCTGAAAGCGGAGTATGGCTGCCTACATGGCGGGGTAAAAACGGTCATACACGTAAAAAGCCCACTCGCGTATATACGAGTGAACGTGGGAGTTGAAGCCCACGAACGCAGAAGAAGAAGAAGAAGAAGTATGTGACTATGTGAAGAAGCTGTGGGATATGTTACTGTGCACATATTGCTTGTTTTTTTGTTTTTGTGTGTGTGTGTGCGTGTGTGTGTGTGCGATTTTGTAATTTATTCCTGATGATTTTGAACTGGTTAAGGTGGTGGTACTGGTACCAACGGAGTTAAAAAAAAAAAAAAAAAAAAAATGATGTTGGTTCCAGAGGCATTTCTTCAGGAACCTGGGAGCGATACTGATGTACGCTGTGATCGGGACCACTGTCTCCTGTTTGGTTGTGGGGTAAGGTGCAGTGCAGGTTTTGAACACCATCGCTTAGAAAAAAAGAAAAAAGAAAAAAAAAGAAAAAAAAGAAAAAGAAAAAAAAAGACGGAACAAAATCGCTGTTGCACCACGTACGCAGAGAGTTAATGATAGTTCTGCGCATAAGCTGTGTTCCCAGTCATGAAAAGAAATGTGTACTTCTTGACTAAAGGGGTTAGGTTAAACGTAGAGGTCCCTCCCCACTTCCCAACACCGCTGTAACCCCCCCCCCCCACCCCCCACCCGCGCCCTCCCGTCCCCTTTTCCTCCAACAGCCTTGTATAGGCCGCTGTGGGCAGTGAAATCCATATCCACCATGTCTAGATATCGGCATATAAAGGCGGAACCCAGTCCTGTCCTTCCACTGTTTTAACCTTCCCCATCTTAAGTGGGTGTTACGTCGTATGACGTGACCAAACCATGCCATCTCCGTCGTTTGACAGTCGCCAGCAGTGGTTCTTGGGGCCCAACAAGGTTGCTGACCAGGTTCCGCACATAGTCATTGGTCTTGTGCTCCTTGTAGGAGATGTGTAGTAGTCTCCTCAAGCACTTGGTTTCGAATGCTTGGATTCTTCTTTCTGTTTCTGCCATCAGCGTCCATGTCTCACATCCATATAAGAGGATGGAGACCATCAGTGACTTGTAGAGCAGGAATTTTGTGTGGAATCTGATGTTACTCTTCCATACCCTGTTCAGTCTGGCCATCGCTGGTCCGACAATGTCAAGGAATGGACCAAAATGACGATGCCAGATCTCCTCACGACAGCTGCCAACAGAACGGCGTGGCGAGCTATGACATCTTCCTCATGTCCCCCCCCCGACGACCCCAGCGGTCGAGGGAATGAGTGAGTGAGTGAGTGATCTTAAGTGGGGTACCCACCCACACGTGAGTGGAGTGAGGAAAGTGGAGTAAAGTGCCTTTCCCAAGGGACACAACATTGTGCTGAACGGACCAGCTGCCGTGGCGAAGTGGTTAGCATCACGGGCTGATGGCTGGGAGGATGCGGGTTTGAATCCCAGCGGAGGTGGGTTTTTCGGCCCGTGGGCCGGCTCCTACCCAGAGTTGAGTGTGCTGTGGGCTTAATGGGGAGACTGGGACCACACAGTCGAGTGTCATCCACTTCAAGGATGCGTCTTTGGGTGTGTTGCTCTAATAACCTGACCAGCACTGCAAGTGTCTGTATCTCTCGAGCCTGGTTAACGCCAGGATATCATGACAGGAAGCGTAGAGTACAGCTTTGTCACGCAGTCCCAGACCAAAATGGACCGCCATAACAATAGCCTTGTCACGCAGTCCCAAATCAAAATGGACCTCCATAACAACATTGTCATCATCATCGTCATCCTCCTCCTCCATCATCATCAATATAAACACGACAGTCTCAGAGTCTTTCATACCCTGCTCTCATGGTGACCTCAGTTTTGATACCCCTCCACTTCTGTGCTTGGGGTGAGTCCAGTCAGTGTCTTCAGTGTCGGCAGATTCATGGGGAGGCTGTTGTTTGAGGGACGTGTTGGTGGTCTCCACTCTGGGAGGGACTCTCAGTCAGTCTGGCTCTGCGACTAAGCCATTATTGTCGTTGATAGGGGGCGTAGTAGGTGGTGTCCGAAGTACGTTGAATCAGAACAGGCACCACTGAACACCTCCGAAGTGACCCAGCAGCAGTGCAGGGTCTCCTCTGGTGTGTGGCCTCCTGGCGACCAAACATCGATGGTTCCCTGCGGACTGCCGACGCTGGAACTGTGACGGACGGACTCTGGTGTGGCCGTGTGTGGAGGAATCTAAATGAGCGGTGTGGGAGTAATGCCACTGAAATGGTGCAGATGATGGGGCAGCAAAGAAAACAAAAAAAAACAACAAAAAAACCATTGTGCCGAACGGGGTCTTGAACCCAGACCTTAATGGGTGAGAGGACCAGCATCAGGTTCTGCCACAGCGCCGCCTCCTGTTTGTATGATGTGCTCAGACAGTTAATGGTAGTTACACACTGAATTTGCGTTCCAGGTAAAAAAACGAAACGTTCACTTTCTTTAGGATGTACAGTAAGAATTGTATTCCAAACATGCACAAACTGCCAAAAAATGACAGAATTAATCAGTGCTGTTCCTGAACTCTACATTAGGTACTGAGAGATTGTATTCCAAACATGCACAAACTGCCAAAAAATGACAGAATTAATCAGTGCTGTTCCTGAACTCTACATTAGGTACTGAGAGATTGTATTCCAAACATGCACAAACTGCCAAAAATGACAGAATTAATCAGTGCTGTTCCTGAACTCGACATTAGGTACTGAGAGAGAGGTGTTGGGGAGTGTTTGTATTATTTAGTTATATATTCAGAAATGTGTGTGAGAGTGTGTGTGTGGATGTGTGTGTGCGAGTGTGTGAGTGTGTGTGTGTGTGTGTGTGTGTGTGTGTGTGTGTGTGATTTCAAACATTTGTTGGTACTAAAACTCGTTGGCAGCTTAAACCTTTCCGTTTCTTTGCATTTCCAGAGGCATCCTGTACGGTTTGACGCGGCTGATGTACGACATAACCTTTGACCTGAATGACTGTTTCTTCTTTGGGGCCATCATCTCGGCCACAGATCCCGGTAACGACGCTTTTCATTTCCTTGATGTTCTCTGTGGTGATGTGTATTGACTTAGTTTACTTAACTCATTTGGTGATGTGTATTGACTTAGTTTACTTAACTCATTGACCCCCTGGTAATGACGCTTTTCATTTCCTTGATGTTCTCTGTGGTGATGTGTATTGACTTAGTTTACTTAACTCATTTGGTGATGTGTATTGACTTAGTTTACTTAACTCATTGACCCCCTGGTAATGACGCTTTTCATTTCCTTGATGTTCTCTGTGGTGATGTGTATTGACTTAGTTTACTTAACTCATTGACCCCCGGGTAACGACGCTTTTCATTTCCTTGATGTTCTCTGTGGCGATGCGTATTGACTTAGTTTACTTAACTCATTGACCCCCTGGCAACGACGCTTTTCATTTCCTTGATGTTCTCTGTGGTGATGTGTATTGACTTAGTTTACTTAACTCATTGACCCCCTGGTAACGATGCTTTTCATTCCCTTGATGTTCTCTGTGGTGATGTGTATTGACTTAGTTTACTTAACTCATTGACCCCCTGGTAACGACGCTTTTCATTCCCTTGATGTTCTCTGTGGTGATGTGTATTGACTTAGTTTACTTAACTCATTGACCCCCTGGTAACGACGCTTTTCGTTTCCCTTGATGTTCTCTGTGGTGATGTGTATTGACTTAGTTTACTTAACTCATTGACCCCCTGGTAACGACGCTTTTCGTTTCCTTGATGTTCTCTGTGGTGATGTGTATTGACTTAGTTTACTTAACTCATTGACCCCCTGGTAACGACGCTTTTCATTCCTTGATGTTCTCTGTGGTGATGTGTATTGACTTAGTTTACTTAACTCATTGACCCCCTGGTAACGACGCTTTTCATTCCCTTGATGTTCTCTGTGGTGATGTGTATTGACTTAGTTTACTTAACTCATTGACCCCCTGGTAACGACGCTTTTCATTCCCTTGATGTTCTCTGTGGTGATGTGTATTGACTTAGTTTACTTAACTCATTGACCCCCTGGTAACGACGCTTTTCATTTCCTTGATGTTCTCTGTGGTGATGTGTATTGACTTAGTTTACTTAATTCATTGACCCCGGAGCCTGAGCATTGCTCTGGCATCAAGAGTTGTCTGTTTTAAACAGTTCTCATGTTGCTACATATGTATTTGTATTTGTTTGTATTTGCATTTCTTTTTATCACAACAGATTTCTCTGTGTGAAATTCGGGCTGCTCTCCCCAGGGAGAGTGCGTCGCTACACTACAGCGCCACCCATTTTTTTTGTATATTTTTCTGCGTGCAGTTTTATTTGTGTTTCGTATCGAAGTGGATTTTTCTACAGAATTTTGTCAGGGACAACCCTTTTGTTGCCGTGGGTTCTTTTACGTGCGCTAAGTGCATGCTGCACACAGGACCTCGGTTTATCGTCTCATCCGAATGACTAGCGTCTAGTCCCACCACTCAAGGTCTAGTGGAGGGGGAGAAAATATCGACGGCTGAGCCGTGATTCGAACCAGCGCGCTCAGATTCTCTCGCTTCCTAGGCGGACGCGTTACCTCTAGGCCATCACTCCACTATATAAGATATGTATAAATAAACCTCAGAGAAAGGGAACTTTCTTCTACAGTACCGTAAAGTTCAGTCTATTGAGCACACTGGTATATAAGCCGCACCCACTAAATTTAGGAAAAAATTGAACTTTATACATACATAAGCCGCATTGGCTTATAAACCGCACTTATTTCCGGTACCGGAACACATACTGATACTAGAGAAAAGCTGTCAGTACTGTAGGTTATGAAATAAACACAAACGGGAACAACACAAAGAAAAGCAAGCGAAAATACTGCTAGTGCCACAAAAAAATAATAAATAAACACAGCGAAAATAAGATCCATAATTTAGGGATAGTCACATTTATTCAACGTCATCCTGCTCACTGAATCCACTGAAATCTTCGTCTTCAGTGTCCGAGTTGAAGAGAACCAGCACAGCTTCCTCCTGCCATCTTGTCACTGACTTCAGCCTCGCTTTCACTTCATGAACATGAAGGTGGAGGTCGCTGCTGGTTCGTCGCTTGCACTGTCATCTGCTAGGTCGATCGCTTTCAATTTGAAGGCTGCATCATAGGCATAACGTCGCGTTTTCGGCATGATGAAGGTGTACGCTTGAGCAGAGTAGAACTGAATGCTGATCTGAAGGCTTTAATGTGTGCGGATTTGATTTATAAAATGTGAACAGTTAGCCCACTATCCTGAAGTTCATCCAAAAATTCATGGACAGAAATCATAATTTTGGTGAGTTGAAGGGCAGCTAAGAATAGACGAGAACATGACACTCCCGGGATGGTTAAAATCCTCAAATAAGCCGTATCATTGTATAAGCTGCAGAGGTTGAAGCTGGAGTAAAAAGTCGCGGCTTATAGACCAAACTTTACGGTGTATCTGGAGGTGTCCACACGTAATTTGGAGAAAAACAGTGTGTTTTCTGTGTTCGTTTTTCCTGCATCATTATGGTAGGGAAGCCTTCCGAAGTTGTTTATTCCCCAGGGTTGAATGGGTTAACTCACTCGGGACGACAAGTTTTCTCCCTTGCTTTTTCCCCACAGACGGCCCATTTGTAAGGGTTTGGAAAAAAATTACAAAAAATACAAAATACTGTGTAAGAAAATGAAACTTTCAGAGCTGGCTTATTACGTGTTGAGCTAGTATATATAAAATAATCAAATTTCTCATCTTATTTTTACAGTTTTGCCATATGTAGAAAATACTGCCAATTTTTCACCCCGAATCACCATACCCATGCTCGCTTTCTGCATTAAATTCGCTTTCTTCTTCGTCATCATCCACCTCTTCAATGTCCGACCCTTCAGTTTGTAGCATTTCAAGTACTTCGGCAACCCTAAAACGTTGCCGTCACTGCCTTGCCTTTTGAAGAATGCTATTCCATTCCTTCGTCCGAATCTGAATACGTTTTGTGTAGGAATGCATGAGCATTCCATCGTCCGGAGAGAGTTAAGTCTTTGAACCCTTCAAGGGGTAAATATTGTCACCAAGAGACTTCTTTTTTTTCCTTTTTTGTTTGAAGTGGAACGGCAGTAGTGTCTGTAACGCCATGATTTTGAGTTGTGTGATGCAATGGGCGGAAGATGAATTATATTGTAAGAAAATGTACCATTGGTTTGGTTCTCCAAAAATAGCAGCCAGTGGCAAATCACCTTTATGAGCTGCACATTATCTCTTTCCGCTGACCACCTGTAGAAGTTAGACTCGAATCATCGTCTGCGAGACAAAGAGGGTATCTGACGATGATTATTGGGAATGTGACTGATATTTTCTAAAACACAACATGCTAGTCTTGTAAAATATAACTTGCCTGGTTTGGCAAGTTCGATAAGGGCATTACTTGCCCAGCACAACGATCTGCTCGCCCAGGGCAGTTGGGCAAGCGTTATGTCGAGCCCTGTTAACTCCCGTTTGATGTGATGTGCGTACTTTGTGTTGACAGTGACGGTGCTGGCCATTTTCCATGACCTGCATGTGGACGTGGACCTGTACGCCCTCGTGTTCGGGGAGAGCGTCCTCAACGATGCTGTGGCCATCGTGCTGTCACAGTAAGATCATGTCCCCCCCCCCCCCCACCCCCCACACCCCCTCCCGCAACCCTCCTCCTACCCCTGCACCCCCTTCACTTTGTGCTGTGTGTCTATTTGCTTATTTTTCATCATTGTTATCTTATTTATTTATTATTGTTATTATTATTTTTATTTTTATTTTTTATTTTTTATATTTTTTATTTATTTATTTTTTTTTTATTACTACTACCTTTTTTTTTTTTTTTTTTTTACATTATAGTTATTATTTATTTATTTATTTATTTATTTGTGTAAGCTTATCTATTATTTATTCACCTTTTTTTTTTTTTTTTTTTTTTCCCCGTCAAGGCCTGACTAAGCGCGTTGGGTTACGCTGCTGGTCAGGCATCTGCTTGGCAGATGTGGTGTAGCATATATGGATTTGTCCGAACGCAGTGACGCCTCCTTGAGCTACTGAGACTGAAACTGAAACTGTGCTGTGTGTGATAAAACAGCAGGGTGCTGTAATTTTTAGATGAAAAAAAAAAGAACGATATGTCCTGCATGTCATAACAAACTGCTTGCTGTGTGATGATATGTTCATTTTGTTCACTCTTTTTCACCACCGAAGTCTCTAAATGAAAAACCGTCCTTAGTGCCAGATATTTTAGACTCAGTGCTCTCATTCACACGGTTAGGGTCTTGTCCAAACAACACAATGGACTTCTTCAAACGTTGTCAGGAGGGGAAGTGTGGGCATTGTTCTTTTGTCCAGGAAACTGGCTGCAGCTGTCAAGTTTTGTTATTGTGTGAAAAAGGGTCCTCATATATAACATGGCCCCTCAATGTCGACTGAAGTTGCCTATGGCAGCGCACTCTCATTCACACGGTTAGGTTCTTGTCCAAACAGCACAATGGACTTCTTCAAACGTTGTCAGGAGGGGAAGTGTGGGCATTGTTCTTTTGTCCAGGAAACTGGCTGCAGCTATCAAGTTTTGTTACTGTGTGAAAAAGGGTCCTTATATGTAACATGGCCCCTCAATGTCGACTGAAGTTGCCTATGGCAGCGCACTCTCATTCACACAGTTAGGTTCATGTCCAAACAGCACAATGGACTTGTTTTCTTCAAACGTTGTCAGGGGGGAAGTGTGGTCATTGTTCTGTTGTCCAGGAAACTGGCTGCAGCTATCAAGTTTTGTTACTGTGTGAAAAAGGGTCCTCATATATAACATGACCCCTCAATGTCGAGTAAAGTTGCCTATAGCAGCGCACTGTCTAGTTGACTAAAGTTGCCTGGGACAGTGAAAGAGTTGAATAACCTCTTCTTCTTCTTCTGCGTTCGTGGGCTGCAACTCCCACGTTGTATATACGCGAGTGGGCTTTTACGTGTATGACCGTTTTTTTAACCCGCCATGTAGGCAGCCATACTCCGCTTTCAGGGGTGTGCATGCTGGGTATGTTCTTGTTACCATAACCCACCGAACGCTGACATGGATTACAGGATCTTTAACGTGCGTATATGATCTTCTGCTTGTGTATACGCACGAAGGGGGTTCAGGCACTGGCAGGTCTGCACATACGTTGTTGACCTGGGAGATCGTAAAAATCTCCACCCTTTACCCACCAGGCGCCATCACCGTGATTCGAACCCGGGACCCTCAGATTGAAAGTCCAACACTTTAACCATTCGGCTATTGCGCCCGTTGAGTTGAATGACCAAACTGCTTGTTTTTTTGATAATGCTTATTTTGTTTTCCTTGTATTGTTCAGTCTTGGAGTCAAAAGGTCTAAGGGGTGGACAAAAAATGGCATTATACCTACCCCACCCCCTGTGGGCTTTTAAGCTAAAAACAGAAAAGTATCAAAAGTGGCAAAGTGTTTCTGTCATCTATGTGATGTTCTGTCCAGATGAAGTAGAGTATTGCCAAAATCCATCTACCTTTGGAATTAATTTGCTTATGCCATCAATACATACCATAAAATTTGGACTATGAGCCCAAACTTTTTCCCTCAAATAAGACGCCTGCGGCTTTCTCACATTCTAATTTTGAGACATTTTTTGCATTTGTTTATATTTTAAAATTTTCATTTGGTGTAACATTTGCGGCTTAAAAACAACTGTTGCCTATGTGTGAAAAATTCTCCCCCCCCTTTTTTTTTTTAAATGCTGCTTGTGTGAAGATGTGCTTAGTAGCACAATTTTTTTTTATTTTTTTTTTTTAGATAACTTGGCTATCTGCTCTCATGAAGTACTGAAGAGACCATAAACTGTTATTCCATGAATTTTGTTGAATAATGTATCAGGTATTTTGGGTTGATTTGTGACTGATTCATTGTGTCTTGTCATTTTCTTTCTTTTTATATTTTTTTTATATATTGAAACCCCTTCAATAAGGGGCTTTGATCTTCATCTGAATAAAGATTGTTATCATTATCGTTATTGTTATCATTATATCTCTCCTTCTTTCTGGCTCTCTTTCTATGATTGAAATGATTGTCCATATTTTATGTTTGTTGTGGACACAGCTTTTGTTTTCCCTACAAATTATAATAATAATAATATTAATAATAATGGCATTTATATAGCGCTGAGTCTTGTGCAGAGACAAATCAAAGCGCTTTCGCACCAGTCATTCACACGCATGCAGAACTCTAAAACTGTAGAAACTAAAGACAAGGAAGGGCAGGCAAGGGAGGCTATTTTGGGAAGAGGTGGGTTTTAAGGCCAGACTTGAAAGAGTTGAGTGTGGAGACTTGACGAAGCGAAAGGGGAAGTTCATTCCAGTCGCAAGGCCCAGAGACAGAGAACGAACGGCGGCCAACAGTCGAGTGTTTGAATCTGGGTATGTGTAAACAGAGTGGATCCGAAGCCGATCGTAGTGAGCGAGATGGAGTGTAGAGGTGAAGGAAGGGGCAGTTTTGTGAATGCATCTATAACATAGAGTGCTGATCTTGTACTTTATTCGGTGTGAGACAGGGAGCCAGTGGAGATGTTGCAAAAGAGGATTATGGGCGTGTTGTCTCTGTAACAACACGGTGGCAGAATGGTTAAGACGCTCGTCTGTCAGTACAGAGAGGCTGTGAGGGTCTGTGTTCGAATCCCGCTTCTCACCCTCCCTCCCATATTTGACTGGAAAATCAAACTGAGCGTCTAGTCGTTCGGATGCGGCAATAAACCGAGGTCCTGTGTGCAGCACGCACTTGGTGCACTGAAAAAGAGCAACAAGAGTGCCATCCTTTGGCAAAATTCTGTAGAAGAAATTTAATT
This sequence comes from Babylonia areolata, assembly GCF_041734735.1. Classification (NCBI taxonomy): domain Eukaryota; kingdom Metazoa; phylum Mollusca; class Gastropoda; order Neogastropoda; family Buccinidae; genus Babylonia; species Babylonia areolata. The sequence goes on along the minus strand of NC_134888.1, from coordinate 5,050,445 downwards.
ACACATACTTAACCGTGACCCACTAGTGCAGACTCTGGCAGGCGTCTGACGTTCCTGTCCTGTGCAAACTACTATCCGCCAATGCGGAGAAAACTGGTTGCGGCGATTTGCCGTAAAAAGAGGGCGCTAGTCAGGGGGGCAAAGGGGAGGTTACCTACTTCCGCGAGGTTATCGGCCGTAGCTACTTTCGTTTTCTCCGCCATAGGCGGATAGTAGTTTGCACAGGACAGGAATGTCAGACCCCTGCCGGAGTCTGCACTAGTGGGTCACGGTAAGTATGTTATTTAAACGTAATTTTAGATAGAAAATTTCCTTTCACTCTGATCGGTAGTGGTACACAAATACATATGCTTGCACTCAAGGCCTGACTAAGAGCGTTGGGTTATGCTGCTGGTCAGGATAGGTACGCAAACGTGTATGTATGCACTCAAGGCCTGACTAAGAGCGTTGGGTTATGCTGCTGGTCAGGCATCTGCCTATCAGATGTGGTATATTTGTATTTGTATTTCTTTTTCATCACAACAGATTTCTCTGTGTGAAATTCGGGCTGCTCTCCCCAGGGAGAGCGCGTCGCTATACTACAGCACCATTTGTATTTTTTTTTCCTGCGTGCAGTTTTATTGTTTTTCCTGTCGAAGTGGATATTTCTACAGAATTTTGCCAGGTACAACCCTTTTGTTGGCGTTGGTTTTTTACGTGCGCTAAGTGCATGCTGCACACAGGACCTCGGGTTTATCATCTCATCCAAATGACTAGCGCCCAGACCACCACTCAAGGTCTAGTGGAGGGGGAGAAAATATCGGTGGCTGAGCCCTGATTCGAGCTCAGATTTTTTCGCTTCCTAGGTGGACGCGTTACCTCTAGGCCATCGCTCCACTTCGAATGCAGACTCTCACAGACTCTCTGTATTGACAGATGAGTGTCTTAACCATTCTGCCACCGTGTTGTTGTAGAGATGACACGCCCATGATTTGTAGGGAGAACAATATGAATTTGTCCAAGCACAGTGATGCCTCCTTGAGAAACTGAAACTGAAACTGAAACTGAAACTCTGTGTGTGTGTGTGTGACGTTGTGTGCAGGTCGGTGGAGGTGTACGGTGAGCTGTCCACAGACTCCTTCAATGTGGAGGCCCTGTTCCAGTCCTTTGGCCGCTTTGTCGGTGTCTTCGCTGGGGCCTTTGCCATTGGGGGGCTCTTCGGCGCTGCCACCGCTTTTGTATCCTTCTGGGGAGAGGGGGGGGCGGGGGTTGGTGGGGGTGGTGGGGAGTGGGGCTTGTCTGGGTGGGAGGGTGAGTGGGTGGGTCTGTGAGCGTGTGTGTGTGTGTGTGTGTGTGTGTGTTGTCATTTGATGGACTGTTTGGTGCTGTCACTGTATCCTTCTGAGGGAGGGAGGTTTGGTGGTGGGGTGTGTGTGTGTGTGTGTGGGGGGGGGGTGTTTGGGTTGGTGGGTGAGTGGGTGGGTCTGTGAGTGTGTGTGTGTGTGTGTGTGGTGTGCAGTTGATTGTGTGTGCATTTGGGTCAAGTGACATGTGGATGAATGCACATTTTGTGTCTTAACGTGTGCACGTGCATAAGGCGCCTGTCCATTTCACATGTCGTGTGAAGGCACACATGCTCACAAACTTGCGCTTGTACACTTAAGACACCACCCATGTGCGCATGCACATGCAGGCTCACACACACATGCATACACACATACAAGCGGGCTTACATGCACACATGCTTACACGTGCACACACAAACACACACACAAACACACACACACACACACACACACACACACACACACACACGAGCGCGCTGTTAAACTTCCATGCTTGAAAATCACTCCCCATGCTCACCGTCTCAAATCTCTCCGTCACACACACACACACACAGACACACATACACCCATACACTCATCCACCCCAACGCACACTCTCACTCACTCGCTCACTCACTCCCATGGCCTTGGCCTTGACCTGTGGGTCAGCTGACCAAGTTCACCAAAGTGGGGGAGTTTCCCTTGCTGGAGAGCGCCCTCTTCTTTCTCATGTCCTACTCCAGTTTCCAGGCCGCTGAGGCTGCCGAGTTGACTGGTCAGTGTGTGTTGTGTTGTCTTGTGTTGTATCCTGTTGTCTCCTGTTGTCTCGTCTCGTATTGTGTCATGTTGTATTGTATTGAAATGTATTGTGTGTCTTGTCAAGTCGTGTTGTGTCATGCTGTATTGAAATGTATTGTGTGTCTTGTCAAGTCGTTTTGTGTCGTGTTGTATTGTATTGAAATGTATTGTGTGTCTTGTCAAGTCGTTTTGTGTCGTGTTGTATTGTATTGAAATGTATTGTGTGTCTTGTCAAGTCGTGTTGTGTTGTGTCGTGTTGTATTGTATGGAAATGTATTGTGTGTCTTGTCAAGTCGTATTGTGTGGTGTTGTATTGAGATGTATTGTGTGTCTTGTCAAGTCGTGTTGTGTTGTGTTGTGTCGTGTTGTATTGTATGGAAATGTATTGTGTCTTGTCAAGTCGTATTGTGTTGTGTTGTGTTGTATTCTATTGAAATATATTGTGTGTCTTGTCAAATTGTATTGTGTTGTGTTGTATTGAAATGTATTGTGTGTCTTGTCAAGTCGTATTGTGTTGTTTGGTGTTGTATTGAAATGTATTGTGTGTCTTGTCAAATCGTTTTGTGTCGTGTCCTGTCGTTTCATCTATTCGCATCTGGTTGTGCTGTTTTGTGTTGTATAGTATTGTATCTTATTGTTAGTCCTGTCTTGTCGTGTCGTATTGATTTGTATTGTATTGTGTTGTGTCATGTTTTGTCTTGCCATCTTGTCTTATCCCGTCTCGTGTTGTGTTGTAGTGTATTTTATTGCAGTGTAGTGTATTGTTGTGTAGTGTATTGTATTGTTGTGTATTGTAGTGTGTATAGTATTGTAGTGTGTTGTATTGTTGAGTACTGTATTGTTGTGTACTGTATTATATTGTTGTGTATTGTAGTGTGTATAGTATTGTAGTGTATTTTATTGCAGTGTAGTGTATTGTTGTGTATTGTAGTGTGTATAGTATTGTAGTGTATTGTATTGCAGTGTAGTGTATTGTTGTGTACTGTATTGTTGTGTATTGTAGTGTGTTGTATTGTGTACTGTATTGTTGTGTACTGTATTGTATCGTTGTGTATTGTATTGTTGTGTATTGTGTTGTATTCTATTGTTGTGTATTGTAGTGTAGTGTAGTGTATTTCTCATTTGTCACTACGGATTTCTCTGTCTGAAATTTGGGCTGCTTTTCCCATGGAGAGTGTTCACTACAAAGTGAGCGCCACTCTTTTTTTTTTTAAACTTTTTTTTTTTCTGCCTGGAAGTGTATTCGGTATCACAGAAAAGTGGATTATTTTCTATTTAAATTTAGCTAGGGGCAACCCATTTTATCGTGAAGGGTTCTTTTACGTGTGCTAAGTCCATGCTGCGCACGGGACCTCAGTTTATCGTTTCATCTGAATGACTAGTGTTCAGACCACCGCCCAAGGTCTAGTGGGTGTAGGGGGAGAAAATACTGGTGCATATTGGGGTGTAGGTGTGGATTGTGTGTGTGTGTGTTTGGGGGGGGTGGGGTGGAGAGTGGGGGGTTCTGTGTGTGTGTGTGTGTGTGTGTGTGTGTGCGTGTGTGTGTGTGTGGGTGCAGGTTTGTGATGGGTGTGTCATAGTGTGTCATGGAGTGTGTACTGTGTCAGGTATCCTGGCTGTGCTGTTCTGTGTCATGGTGTGTCATGGAGTGTGTAATGTGTTATGGTGTGTCATGGAGTGTGTACTGTGTCAGGTATCCTGGCTGTGTCATGGAGTGTGTACTGTGTCAGGTATTGTGGCTGTGCTGTTCTGTGTCATGGTGTATCATGGAGTGTGTAATGTGTCATGGTGTGTCATGGAGTGTGTACTGTGTCAGGTATCCTGGCTGTGTCATGGACTGTGTATTGTGTCAGGTTTTGTGGCTGTGCTGTTCTGTGTCATGGTGAATCATGGAGTGTGTACTGTGTCAGGTATCCTGGCTGTGTCAGGACTGTGTACTGTGTCAGGTATTGTGGTTGTGCTGTTCTGTGTCATGGTGAATCATGGAGTGTGTGCTGTGTCATGGTTGTATCATGGAGTGTGTAATGTGTCATGGTGTGTCATGGACTGTGTACTGTGTCAGGTATCTTGGCCATGCTGTTCTGTGGCATGGTGTGTCATGGAGTGTGTGCTGTGTCATGGTGTGTTATGGAGTGTGTAGTGTGTAATGGTGTGTCATGGAGTGTGTACTGTGTCATGGTGTATCACGGAGTGTGTAGTGTGTCATGGAGTGTGTGCTGTGTCATGGTGTGTCATCAACTGTGTACTGTGTCGGTTATCTCGGCCGTGCTGTTCTGTGTCATGGAGTGTGTAGTGTGTAATGGTGTGTCATGGAGTGTGTACTGTGTCATGGTGTATCACAGAGTGTGTACTGTGTCATGGAGTGTGTACTGTGTCATGGTGTGTCATGGAGTGTGTACTGTGTCGGTTATCTCGGCCGTGTTATTCTGTGTCATGGAGTGTGTACTGTGTTGTGGTGTGCCACAGAGTGTGTACTCTGTCATGGTGTGTCATGGAGTGTGTACTGTGTTGTGGTGTGCCACAGAGTGTGTACTCTGTCATGGTGTGTCATGGAGTGTGTACTGTGTCATGGTGTGTCATGGAGTGTGTACTCTGTCATGGTGTGTCATGGAGTGTGTACAGTGTCAGGTATTGTGGCCGTGCTGTTCTGTGGCATGGTGTGTCATGGAGTGTGTGCTGTGTTCATGGTAGTGTCACAGAGTGTGTACTGTGTCAGGTATCGTGGCCGTGCTGTTCTGTGGCATCACCCAGGCCCACTACACCTACAACAACCTGTCGGCCGAGTCCAAAGACCGGACCAAACAGGTGAGTGGCACGGAGAGGGATAATAATAATAACGTTGTTGATGTTGTCGATGTGAAGTTTGTTCTTGAGTTCTGACGGGGCACGCTTGATTGGTTACAGTGCGGAAGTTTCATAGTTGTCGTCCCTCTTTAGGGAGAGGGGAGGGTTGGAATTAGAAAAGCATGAACGTTGCTTGCCTGTTGGCTTTGTTGATAAAGAGTTTGCCTTGTCGTATGTAATCAATTATACCTTGACGATACTCGAAAGGAAGACGGAAAACAACGACAACAACAACATCAACAGAATGCTGGACTGACAACCTTGCAGAATTATGCACAGTGAGATCCATCCATCCGTTAGCAGAAACCCAAGCTTTTGACACATTCAGAGACGGGCGCAATAGCCGAGTGGTTAAAGCGTTGGACTTTCAATCTGAGGGTCCTGGGTTCGAATCACGGTGACGGCACCTGGTGGGTAAAGGGTGGAGATTTTTACGATCTCCCAGGTCAACATATGTGCAGACCTGCTAGTGCCTGAACCCCCTTCGTGTGTAAACGCATGCAGAAGATCAAATACGCACGTTAAAGATCCTGTAATCCATGTCAGTGTTCGGTGGGTTATGGAAACAAAAACATACCCAGCATGCACACCCCCAAAAACGGAGCATGGCTGCCTACATGGCAGGGTAAAAACGGTCATGCACGTAAAAGCCCACTCGTGTACATGCGAGTGTACGTGGGAGTTGCAGCCCACGAAAGCAGAAGAAGAAGAAGAAGAAGGAGAAGACACATTCAGACCTAGAGGAATCTGGCGAATAGTATCTTCTGTGTGCCGGCCCCATGGCTCTTTATAGAGAGAAGGGAGAAGGAGAAGAAGAAGAGGAGGAGGAGAGGAAGGGGAGAAGAAGGAAGAAGAGGAGGGGGAGAAAAAGATGAAAGGAAGAAGGAGGAGGAGAAGAAGAAGGAAGAAGGAGGAGGAGGAGAAGAAGAGGAGAAGAGGAAGGAGAAGGAGGAGGAGAAAAAGATGAAGAAGGATGAGAAGAAGGAGGAGGAGAAGAAGGAGAAGAAGAAGAAAAAGAGAAGGAAGAGGAGGATAAAAAGATGAAGAGGAAGAAGAAGAAGAAGAAGAAGAAGGAGAAGGAGGAGGTGGAAAAGAAGAAGAAGAAGAAGGAAGAAGCAGCAGCAGATGGGGAAGGAGGAGGGTGGCTGGTTGGCTGGTTGGCTGGCTGGCTGGCTGGTTAAACCTCAGTCTGTTGGTGTGTTGCAGCTGTTTGAGCTGGCCAACTTTCTGGCGGAGAACTTTGTCTTCCTGTACATCGGAGTGTCCGTCTTCACTCTGCAGCCTCTGCAGTGGCATCCCGGCTTCATCATGTCCTCTTTCGTATCCTTTTGTGGGTGGGTGGTGGTGGTGGTGGATAGAATGGAATAGACTAGACTACGCTGGAATAGAATAGAGCCTCTGCAGTGGCATCCGGGCTTCATCATGTCCTCTTTCGTATCCTTTTGTGGGTGGGTGGTGGTGGTGGTGGATAGAATGGAGTAGACTAGACTACGCTGGAATGGAATGGAATAGAGCAGAATGGACTGGACTGGGGATTTAGAATAGACTGGGATAGAATAGAATGGAGTAAAAATATTCACCCTGGCTTTATCATGTCTTTCGAAACTTTTTGTGAGGTGGGGTGGGGGGATAGAATAGAATACAGTAGAATAGAATGGAATAGAATTGAACGGAATATCACCCTGGCTTTATCATGCTGCCTTTCATATCCTTTGTGGGGGGGGGGGGTGGGGGGGGGGATAGAATATTAATAGAATAGAATGGAATAGAATAAAATAGAAGGGAATCTCTCTCTCTCTCTCTCTCTCTCTCTCTCTCTATATATATATATATATATAGATGAACAGATGTTTAGATAAGTATACATGCATAGATATATGAATTATATGTAGATATATAGATATAGATATATGTTATATATATATATATATATATATATATATATATATATATATATATATATATATATATATATACAGAGAGAGAAAGAGAGAGAGAGATATATGTTATATAAGTTTGTGTGTATGTCAAGTTTGCGTCTATTTTTGAGACATTTTTGCACTCTTTTTGTGTGTGTGTGTGTGTGTGTAACATTTGTGGCTTGTAAACCACCGTATGAACAAATTCCCAACTTACAAGAAAAAGTTGGGGAGGGGGGAGTGGGGGGGGGGGGGGGGATGCGGCTCGTACAATGATGCGCTCAGTAGCCTGATTTTAAATGGTATCCATATCATCATCATCATCGTCGTCGTCGTCATCATACATACGTTTGTAACCCTTGACTGGAGTTATCAGCTGGCCATCATTGCTGGGCGCCTCCTGAACATCTATCCGCTGTCGTGCCTGCTCAACCTGGGCCGCAGCAATAAGATCCGACCCAACTTTCAACACATGATGATGTTCTCGGGTGAGTTGATTGAGCGAGTGAGCGAGGGAGGGAGAGGAGGGGGAGGGGAGGGTGGCAGGGTGATTTTTCCAGCCTCCTGATATGGCCTGTGATCTGTGCTGGGGGAGCTCAGGACTCCACCACCCGAACACAGCCAGGGCACAGCACTGACCACGGAGTGATGGCTTAGAGGTAATGCGTCCGCCTTGAAAGCGAGAGAATCTGAGCGCGATGGTTCGAATCATGGCTCAGCCGCCGATATTTTCTCCCCCTCCACTAGAACTTGTGTGGTGGGACTAGACACTAGTCATTCGGATGAGACAATAAACCGAGGTCCCGTGTGCAGCATGCACTTAGCGCACATAAAAGAACCCACGGCAACGAAAGGGTTGTTCCTGGCAAAATTCTGTAGAAAAATCCACTTCGACAGGAAAAACAAATAAAACTGCACGCAGGAAAAAAAAAAAAAAAAAAAAAAGGGTGGTGCTGTAGTGTAGCGACGCGCTCTCCCTGGGGAGAGCAGCCCGGATTTCACACAGAGAAATCTGTCGTGATAAAAAGAAATACAAATACAAATACATCGCCCGCTGGCCAGCACACAGCAAGGACCCTCCTCGAGCAAGACCACAAGACCAACACCTTGACCATGCCACACATCCCCTTGGGGAAAAAACCACAGCCACGAACAACTTGACCTTAAGGGCGTAAAGCCGATAGGTCGTTAACTCTCTCCATAAGAACGTCGAAAGAGACGACGTTAACAGCGTTTCACCCCAATTACCATCATCAAAATATTGCAAGCGGAAGGCTCTTACACTGAAGAGGTGAATGTTGACAAAGATACCACATGTCTGACGACGGAAGCTAAAGGTTGGGTCATTCAGACACCCACTGGACATCCCGAGGGGTCTGTGTAGAGGAGAAGAGAGGACTGGCCGTACTGAGTGAGTTAAACTCCACTCTACCGTGCTGGGGAGTTTGCGTTGTGTTTTTTTTTTCTCTCTGAGATGTAGTTTTTCGTGGCAGACTTTGCACGGAAATATTTCTCTCTCTGACATGAAGTTTTTAGTCCAAGACTTCGCACTGAATTTTTTTTTTTTTTTTTTCCCACTGAGATGAAGTAGTGATGGGAAAGACTTTGCACTGAATTTCTTTTTCTGAGGTGATTTTTTTTTTCATGAAGGAAGTTGTTATGTTTCTGTTTTCATTCTGAATGGGATTTTTTTTTTTTCCGTTGTTCTTTGTCTAAAAAAAAAAAAAAGTTTTCTTTCTTCTGCCTATCCATAAAAAGAGAGAGAGAGAGAGAAAAAAAAGAGACTTAATTGCCACTATTGTTTTATAATTTTTAGTGCTGTTGTTGGGGCTTGTTATTATCAAGAAGAGCTAAGCAGACGAAGATGGAGGAGAAGAAGAACAAGAAAAAAGGAGGAGAGCAGCAGCAAACAGCAAAGAACAACAACAACAACAACATCAAACAGCAAAGAACAACAGCTACAACATCAAACAGCAAAGAACAACAGCTACAACATCAAACAGCAAAGAACAACAACATCAAACAGCAAAGAACAACAACATCAAACAGCAAAGAACAACAGCTACAACATCAAACAGCAATGAACAACAACAACAACAACATCAAACAGCAAAGAACAACAGCTACAACATCAAACAGCAAAGAACAACAACATCAAACAGCAAAGAACAACAACAACAAACAGCAAAGAACAACAACAACAAACAGCAAAGAACAACAACTACAACATCAAACAGCAAAGAACAACAACTACAGCATCAAACAGCAAAGAACAACAACTACAAACAGCAAAGAACAACAACTACAACATCAAACAGCAAAGAACAACAACAACAAACAGCAAAGAACAACAACTACAACATCAAACAGCAAAGAACAACAACAACAACAAACAGCAAAGAACAACAACAACAAACAGCAAAGAACAACAACTACAACATCAAACAGCAAAGAACAACAACAACAAACAGCAAAGAACAACAACTACAACATCAAACAGCAAAGAACAACAACTACAACATCAAACAGCAAAGAACAACAACAACAAACAGCAAAGAACAACAACTACAACAACAAACAGCAAAGAACCACAACTACAACATCAAACAGCAAAGAACAACAACATCAAACAACAAAGAACAACAACATCAAACAGCAAAGAACAACAACATCAAACAGCAAAGAACAACAGCTACAACATCAAACAGCAATGAACAACAACAACAACAACATCAAACAGCAAAGAACAACAGCTACAACATCAAACAGCAAAGAACAACAACATCAAACAGCAAAGAACAACAACTACAACAACAAACAGCAAAGAACAACAACTACAACAACAAACAGCAAAGAACAACAACAACAAACAGCAAAGAACAACAACTACAACATCAAACAGCAAAGAACAACAACAACAAACAGCAAAGAACAACAACTACAACATCAAACAGCAAAGAACCACAACTACAACATCAAACAGCAAAGAACAACAACATCAAACAGCAAAGAACAACAACTACAACATCAAACAGCAAAGAACAACAACAACAAACAGCAAAGAACAACAACTACAACATCAAACAGCAAGGAACAACAACAACAAACAGCAAAGAACTACAACATCAAACAGCAAAGAACAACAACATCAAACAGCAAAGAACAACAACTACAACATCAAACAGCAAAGAACAACAACATCAAACAGCAAAGAACAACAACATCAAACAGCAAAGAACAACATCAAACAGCAAAGAACAACAGCTACAACATCAAACAGCAAAGAACCACAACTACAACATCAAACAGCAAAGAACAACAACATCAAACAGCAAAGAACAACAACTACAACATCAAACAGCAAAGAACAACAACAAACAGCAAAGAACAACAACTACAACAACAAACAGCAAAGAACAACAACTACAACATCAAACAGCAAAGAACAACAACAAACAGCAAAGAACAACTACAACATCAAACAACAAAGAACAACTACAACATCAAACAGCAAAGAACAACATCAAACAGCAAAGAACAACAACTACAACAACAAACAGCAAAGAACAACAACAACAAACAGCAAAGAACAACAGCAACAACAACAAACAGCAAAGAACAACAACAACAAACAGCAAAGAACAACAACAACAAACAGCAAAGAACAACAACAACAAACAGCAAAGAACAACAGCAACAACAACAACAAACAGCAAAGAACAACAACAACAACAACATCAAACAGCAAAGAACAACAGCTACAACATCAAACAGCAAAGAACAACAACTACAACATCAAACAGCAAAGAACAACAACAACAAACAGCAAAGAACAACAACTACAACAACAAACAGCAAAGAACAACAACTACAACAACAAACAGCAAAGAACAACAACAACAAACAGCAAAGAACAACAACAACAAACAGCAAAAAACAACAACTACAACAACAAACAGCAAAGAACAACAACAACAAACAGCAAAGAACAAGCACTACAACAAAAAACAGCAAATAACAACAACAACAACATCAAACAGCAAAGAACAACAACTACAACAACAAACAGCAAAGAGCAACAAGGACAGCAACGACTACGATGATGAGAACGGACGAGGATGAGGACAAAGAGATGATAATGATGACGACGATGACGATGATGGATGAGGACAGTGATGGATGATGACGAGGACAAAGACGACGACGACGATAACGGACGGGGATGAGGACGGACAGTGATGATAATGACGATGATGAGGATGATGATGGATGTTGATGAGGACAACAACGATGAAGACGGAAGAGAAGAAGAAGAAGAAGAAGAAGAATGAGTGTTGACCTACCTGTGTGTGGCGGTGTGCGTCAGGTCTGCGAGGCGCGGTGGCCTTTGCCCTGGCCATCCGCAACACGGAGACGGAGGCCAACCAGCACATGGCCTCGGCGACCATGATGATCGTCCTGGCGACCGTGGTGCTGTGTGGGGGCTTCACCACACCCATGCTCCAGTGGCTGCAGATCAGGTGGGTGTGGGTGTGGGTGTGGGTGGGGTAGGTGTGTGGGTGGTTGTAGGGTGTGTGTGGGTGTGGGGGTGTGTGGGTGGTTGTAGGGTGGGTGTGGGTGTGGGGTGTGTGTGGGTGTGTGAGTGGTTGTAGGGTGTGCGTGGGTGTGGGGTGTGTGTGTGTGTGAGGGAGGGAGAGAGAGAGAGACGGAGAGAGAGAGACACACACATACACACACACACACAGACACACACACTCAGACACACTCACGCACACGCACGCACACTCACACACACACACACACACACAGACACACAGAGTCCAGAGTGGTGTGTGTTTGGGGGTGTAAGGATGCACTTTGGTTTTTTTATTTATTTATTTTTTTGTTTTAGTAAAGCTGAAAAGTGTGTGGTTCCAGCCATACTGATGTTTTTTTTCATTGGCCTGGCTTCACCACGACCAAGTCTGTTATTGTCATCAGTTTTGGGGGCTTAGTATGTGGTGTCCTAAGTAAGTTAAATCGGAACAGGCATTACTGAACACCACAGAAGTGACTCAGCAGCAGTGCAGGGTCTCCTCTGGTGTGCGGCCGCCTGGCGACCAAACATCGAGAGTTCCTTGTGGGACTGTTCGATGCTGGGACTGTGACGGACGAATGTGGGCGTGGTTGTGGGGATGGAGAGGTGGGGGGTGGGTGGGGGGGTGGGGGACTTGGAATGAGTGATAGAACTGGAAAAAAATTAAAAAAAACCTGGTGTGGTTTCAGCCATGTTGATGTTGTTCCTCATCGTCGTCGTCGTTGTCGTCGTCGTCATCGTTGTTGTCGTCGTTTGTGATGTTGTTCATTTGGGTGCCCTGTCGGCAGGGTTGGGGTGGAGGAGGAGAATGCGATAGCTCTGAGTCAGCTGACGTCCGTGAGAAACGTGAGTTGCTTGGCGTGACTTGCCCTTTTCTTTTTGTATGTATGTATGTTTGTATATTTATATATATTCTCTATATGGATCTTTTGGTTTCATATTCTTTACTTTTGTGTTTTAGTGTGTGTTTGAAATTTTTTTTTTTTTTATACATGTATACTCTGAATGTGGGTGCATTTTTATTCCGGTTTTTTTTTTTGTGTGTGTGTCTTTTTTGTTTTTGTTTTCTGTCTTGAGTTCTGTTTTTTTGTTTTCTTTCTTTCTTTCTTTTCTTTGTTTTTGAAGATTTCATTCATTTATTTATTGGAATGATTTTTGTTTTGTTTGTTTGGGTGAATTTTCCCGTGGTTTTAGAATAATCTCTGCATATATTTTCTTGTTTTCTCAGTGGGGTAGAGGGAGAGGGGTAGAGAGACAGACAGAGAGAGAGAGAGAGAGAGAGAGTGTGCACAAGCGCATGTGTTCATGTGTATATGCCTTCGTTTCTCATCATTTCTCATATAAGTTTTCCTCTTGAATCATGTGAACACTGATCGCCCTGAGTTATTTTTGTTGTTGTTTTTTTTTTTGCCATGCTTTATATTTTGTTTAAACAAAAGTCTATGATGATACCACCGGTCTGTGAAGCCATTTTCGTTGCTGGGTTGCTCCCCTTTCATTCTTGTTTCTTCCATCTTTCATCAGTCATGCTGCTCATCTTTAGGAGTCTTCATCTGCTTCTCATTTTCAGGAGTCTTCTTCTTCTTCTCATTTTTAGGAGTCTTCTTCTTCTCATTTTTAGGAGTCTTCTTCTTATTTTTAGGAGTCTTCTTCTTCTCATTTTCAGGAGTCTTCTTCTTCTTCTCATTTTTAGGAGTCTTCTTCTTCTTCTCATTTTCAGGAGTCTTCTTCGTCTTCTTCTCATTTTTAGGAGTCTTCTTCTTCTTCTCATTTTTAGGAGTCTTCTTCTTCTTCTTCTTCTCATTTTTAGGAGTCTTCTTCTTCTTCTTCTCATTTTTAGGAGTCTTCTTCTTCTTCTTCTCATTTTTAGGAGTCTTCTCCTCCTCCTCCTTCTTCCTTGACTCTGTGAAAAGACAGTGGGGTGCCACATTGAAGAACTATTCACGACATTCCTCCATGTCTTTCGCTTATGGTTTTCCCCATCCATTCTGCAGTGTTGCCAGTGCATCGTTTGTTTTATTTTTTTTTCTGCCTTCCCCTCCATCTCTCTCCCCCCCCCACCCCCCACACCCCTCCTTGTACAGTTCCTTGGAGGACTTGTTTTAGCAAGGCCATTGGGTTTCGAGGATTAGACTTTGCAAGGGGGGTTGGGGGGGGGGGGGGGGGGAAGAAAAAGGCTGTGCTGCGTTATAGCGATGCGCTGTCCCTGGGCAGCGGAGCAGGCAGTATTTCATACAGAGAGATCTGTTTTACAGCGTGATACAGTACAATGATTTGCGCAAGGACAGTCTGTGTACCTGTTGCACTGTTGTAGGCAGTGCTCTGGTGACTTAGTCATTGGCTTCGACCCTTCCTTGGGTTTTTTTTCTTTCTCTGTCAGGTTGGTCTGTATTCCACCTCTGTCCTCCTTCTACCGTCCACCTTCTGTTGGTGGTTGTATCATTCATTTTAGTCAGTTTAGTTTTGATGACTCTTTCTGATCTTCCAGCTTGGATTGATGGAGTCTCCCGTCGGAGCGACGGATGAGTAGGCAGGCAGGCTTATCTGTCGGTGTGTGTCCTCATAAGGGAGAAGAGGCCGATTCTGGATGTGCAGCACTTCCCACAGGTGTTGCAAGGGAAAATGTCTCCAGGAGTTGAGCCCTGCTTCCTTCGCTCACGCTTCTCCTTAATGGCCAGCGTTCTCTTGTTTTCAAATGTCTTTATGCCACTAGAGCACAGCATCCTCCAACGAGAGCGGTCAAGGGCATCAGTTTCCCAGGAAGCGATGTCTATGTCACAGGCTATGAGGTTTGCCTTCAAGGTGTTCTTGAAGCGCTTGCAGGGTCTTCCAAGTTTGCGGTGGCCTTCCTTCAGCTGGCCATTCAGTAGCATCTCTTTGGAATTCTGCTGTCTGTCATGCGGACAGTGTGTCCTGTCCAGCGTAGCTGGCACTGGATCAGCAGGCTTTCGATTTATACTGTGTCTTGACCGTATCCTGCAGTGTCTGTGCTGTTCTGTCATTTTCACCGTATGTTCCACCAGCTTCATTTGCGTTCATGGACATGATGATCTGATCACCTTTATCCCTGTACTTGGACATTGGCAGAACAATCTGTCGCCTTTGCTCTTGTTGTTAAACATCAGCATATTAATCCTATCACCTTTATTCTTGTATTCAGATTTTGACAGAATTATCTGATCGCCTATTATTCTTGTACTTTAAACATTGGCATAATAATCTCATCACATTTATCGTTGCACTTAGACATTGACATGATGATTTGATCACCTCTATCTTTGTACTAAACATGGAGATGATAATCTAATCACCTTTATTCTTGTACTTAAACATCAGCGTAATTATCTGATCGTCTTTATTCTTGTTCTGAAAAAGAACAACATATTTATTTGATCATATTTATTCCTGCACTTAAACATCAACAGAACAATCTGATCACCTTTGTTTTGTGTATTTAAACATGAACCTAGGAATATGATCACCATTATTCTTGTATTCAAACATCAACATGATAATATGATCACCTTTGTTCTTGTACAGTTGTACTTAACATCAGCATAGTAATCTGATCACCTTTAATCTTGTACTTAGATATCAACGTAATTATTTGATCACCTTTATTCTTGTACTTAAACATTGACATAATAATGCAGTCATCTTTATTCTTGTACTTAAACATTGACATGATAATGCGATTACCTTTGTTCTTGTACTTAAACATTGACATGATAATGCGATTACCTTTATTCTTGTACTTAAACATTGACATAATAATGCGATCACCTTTATTCTTGTACTTAAACATCGACATGATAATGCGATCACCTTTATTCTTGTACCTCACCTTTATTCTTGTACTTAAACATTGACATGATAATGCGATTACCTTTGTTCTTGTACTTAAACATTGACATGATAATGCGATTACCTTTATTCTTGTACTTAAACATTGACATAATAATGCGATCACCTTTATTCTTGTACCTCACCTTTATTCTTGTACTTAAACATCGACATAATAATGCGATCACCTTTATTCTTGTACCTCACCTTTATTCTTGTACTTAAACATTGACATAATAATGCGATCACCTTTATTCTTGTACTTAAACATTGACATAATAATGCGATCACCTTTATTCTTGTACTTAAACATTGACATAATAATGCGATCACCTTTATTCTTGCACTTAAACATTGACATAATAATGCGATCACCTTTATTCTTGTACCTCACCTTTATTCTTGTACCTCACCTTTATTCTTGTACTTAAACATTGACATGATAATGTGATCACCTTTATTCTTGTACCTCACCTTTATTCTTGTACTTAAACATTGACATAATAATGCGATCACCTTTATTCTTGTACCTCACCTTTATTCTTGTACTTCACCTTTATTCTTGTACTTGATCATTGACATAATAATGTGATCACCTTTATTCTTGTACTTAAACATTGACTTAATAATGCGATCACCTTTATTCTTGTACCTCACCTTTATTCTTGTACTTCACCTTTATTCTTGTACTTGATCATTGACATAATAATGTGATCACCTTTATTCTTGTACTTAAACATTGACATGATAATGTGATCACCTTTATTCTTGTACCTCACCTTTATTCTTGTACTTAAACATTGACATAATAATGCGATCACCTTTATTCTTGTACCTCACCTTTATTCTTGTACTTCACCTTTATTCTTGTACTTAAACATTGACATAATAATGCGATCACCTTTATTCTTGTACTTAAACATTGACATAATAATGCGATCACCTTTATTCTTGTACTTAAACATCGACATAATAATGCGATCACCTTTATTCTTGTACCTCACCTTTATTCTTGTACTTAAACATTGACATAATAATGCGATCACCTTTATTCTTGTACTTAAATATTGACATGATAACCTGATCACCTTTATTCCTGTACTTAAACATCAACATACTAATCTGATCACATTTATTCCTGTACTTAAGCACTTAAATTATAATCTGATCACCTTCATTTTTTTTTTTAATATGCTTCAACATTGACATTATAATTTATCACCTTTATTCTGAACTTGGCCATTGACACAATAACCTGATCACCTTTTATGAATTGTTTTCTTATACTTTGACATAATCGACATACCAATTCATCACCTGTATTCCTCAACATACGAGTTCATCACCTGTATTCCTGAACATACGAGTTCATCACCTGTATTCCTGAACATACGAGTTCATCACCTTTATTCCTGAACATACGAGTTCATCACCTTTATTCCTGAACATACCAATACATCACCTTTATTCCTGAACATACCAGTACATCACCTTTATTCCTGAACATACCCATTCATCACCTGTATTCCTGAACATACCCATTCATCACCTGTATTCCTGAACATACCAATTCATCACCTTTATTCCTGAACATACGAGTTCATCACCTGTATTCCTGAACATACCAATACATCACCTTTATTCCTGAACATACCAGTACATCACCTTTATTCCTGAACATACCCATTCATCACCTTTATTCCTGAACATACCAGTACATCACCTTTATTCCTGAACATACCCATTCATCACCTGTATTCCTGAACATACCCATTCATCACCTGTATTCCTGAACATACCAATTCATCACCTGTATTCCTGAACATACCAGTTCATCACCTGTATTCCTGAACATACCCATTCATCACCTTTATTCCTGAACATACCAGTTCATCACCTGTATTCCTGAACATATGAGTTCATCACCTTTATTCCTGAACATACGAGTTCATCACCTGTATTCCTGAATATACCAATACATCACCTTTATTCCTGAACACACCAGTACATCACCTTTATTTCTCAAGGCCTGACTAAGCGCGCTGGGTTACGTTGCTGGTCAGGCATCTGCTTGGCAGATGTGGTGTAGCGTATATGGATTTGTCCGAACGCAGTGACGCCTCCTTGAGCTACTGAAACTGAAACTATTCCTGAACATACCAGTTCATCACCTTTATTCCTGAACATACCAGTACATCACCTTTATTCCTGAACATACCAATTCATCACCTTTATTCCTGAACATACCAATTCATCACCTGTATTCCTGAACATACCAGTTCATCACCTTTATTCCTGAACATACCAATTCATCACCTGTATTCCTGAACATACCAATTCATCACCTGTATTCCTGAAAATACCAATTCATTACCTGTATTCCTGAACATACCAGTTCATCACCTTTATTCCTGAACATTCCAGTTCATCAGTTTTATTCCTGAACATACCATTACATCACTTTATTCCTGAACATACCAGTTCATCACCTGTATTCCTGAACATACCAATTCATCACCTTTATTCCTGAACATACCAGTACATCACCTTTATTCCTGAACATACCAGTTCATCACCTGTATTCCTGAACATACCAATTCATCACCTGTATTCCTGAACATACCAATTCATCACCTGTATTCCTGAACATACCAGTTCATCACCTTTATTCCTGAACACACCGGTACATCACCTTTATTCCTGAACATACCAATTCATCACCTGTATTCCTGAACATGCCTGATTAAACATGAGCGCTGACTGTACCGTGGATCTCTATCCCCATGTGTGTGTGTCTCCCTGTCCCGTGAAACGCAGGCTATGACAGGGCAGAGACAGTATAGCTCTATGGATGGCGCCCCCAGCGCTCAGTCTGCCGCCAGCGCCACCTCGGTTGGTTTGATCGCCTCCCCTGCCTCTCTCTCTCTGTTTGTGGGGGTGATGTCCCTTTGCCTGACTCCTTGCCATCGTTAGCCTTTCTCGTGTTTGCTGTTCTTTTGCTCTTTTTTTACTGTCAGGACTTGGCTTGTTCTGTGCTGCATGCGTTTTGGGTTTTTCAGTGACTTTTTGAGCTTCTTGAACCTGCTTGAGTTTGTGGGGAAGGGTGGAAATTATGTGCAAGTAAGTGGTCTTATGTTCCCTTTATGTTTTTTGTTTGTTGGTGGTCGCTGATGGAATAAAGTAAAGAGTGGTTTTTTTTTTTCTTTTTTTTCTTTTGGCCATTTGTTCTAGATTTTGTGTATTCTTTGTAGTTGATGAAAGGACTTTTTTTTTTTTTTTTTGCCACAAGATGTCCAAGCAAGCAAAGAAACATAATATCAGACCCTGACACTGCGGATGTAAAACTAAAAGTAATGGGACATTTGTCCTCTTCAACAGTAAAATGATAGGGACATTCTCAAGCCTGTATCTGTCTGTGTCTGATATCCAATGCTGATGTGCATCCATGTAAATGTAATGGAATGTTAAAGTTTTTAGAATGTTTTAAAATGTTGTGATTTAAAGACCTGTGTGATCCCCTGGGCATGGCGTTCCCAATTTCAGATAGCATTTGATTCTGATTGTGATTGATAACAGCTCAAGCAGGTTCAGGTTGTTTTTGTTCATCGGTTGTTGTTCTGTTTACCCGTGTTGTTTTCTGTTGAACTAAGTGGGGTGTGGTTGTCAGTGCGTGTTTCTGTTTATTTCTAATCAACACTTGCGTTCAGTTTTCAGAATCTTGTGAGTTAACATGTTTCCTTTTCTTAATACTTCTCGCCGTTCTCTGTCCCTGATACTAACAGTCTGGCTGGTTTCGATCTCAAGTATATTGACTTATGCACTTGCTTTGTTTAATGTTTTTTTTTTTTTTACACCATGAATAAGCTGTTTGCATTGCAATATTAAATTCACTTCATCAGACACTAATAATCTTTATCTGGGGATATTTTTTGTGTGTGTGTGCTAAATAACCTTTATACTGAAATGAATTTAGTTTTTCAAAATCCCTTTTTTAGGATTGCAAACTGTTATGTATTCTCTTTTTATGTTTGTTTTTTTCTCTCTTGCCCCTTCAAATCGGCCCTTTACACACAGTGTTCAGCTGTGCAAACCACAAGTCAGTTACAAGTCAGACATTTTAGCCAGTGCAGTGCATTGGGTTTGTGTGCGTGTGTAGGTCATGCATCTGATAGATATAGATCTTCCCCGTGCCCCCCCCCCCCAGCCCCCAACTCCCTCCTCCTTCTCCCAGTGTGCATGATCCCATTTTTTTACCTTTTGACGTTAGTTGATTTGTGTCCATGTTTGCCCAATGATGTTATAGGCCCAACACTCGGCTTATATCACAGATTGACATAAGTTTACATTTGGGCCAACAGCAAAGTGAGAGCTGTATTATCAGTGGTTTCTCCAGTCAATGGGAAACCATTTACAGCTTAGTCTTTTTGTGAAGGACTATGACTCTCAAACTAGGAGGCAAAATTGCACTGGCTCTTAGTGCTGCAGCCTTGGAGGCTAGTTGGCCTTTGGGAACCATCCCCAATGCCGACTGTCCTAAAACCCTCTTGGCCGAGAGAATGGGGATGTACTTGGGCAAGACACTCTCCACTATAATCAGAACAGCAGTTGCCTCCTCTGTTGTTCTGATGGTCATAGCCGGACACGACTGACTATCATATATATATAGTAATAATGATGAAAATAGTAATGTATGATAGTCAGTGGTGTCCGACCATGACTTCCAGAACAGCAGGGGAGGCAACTGCTGTCCCAACTATCTGGGCTAGAATATTGATTTTAGTGGGAGTGTCTTGCCCCAAGTTACACCACCCCTCTCTCTCAGCCAAGAGGGGTTTTAGGACAGTCGGCGTTGGGATGGTTCCTAAATGGCCAACTAGCCCTCAAGGCTGCAGCACTAAGAGTCAGTGCAGTCTTTATTTGTCTTGCCTCCTGCTCAGTCCTAGTTTGAGAGTCACAGACCTTCGCAAAAGACTTAAGCTGTAACTGACTTCCCATTGCAGTGGAGAAGCCATTGATCATACAGCTCTCACTTTGCTGTTGGCCCAGCTGTAAGCTTATGTCAATTTGTGATATTTGTGAGCGTAGGGTCAAAAAAAGAAAAAAAAAAAGAAGATAATGTTATTAATAGTGAATGGTATTTGTATAGGGCCCTTCTCTGAGTGTAGTTAAACTCAGTGTGCTGCCAGTTATCTGTTCTCATGCCGCCACCCCTGCACCCGAAAATGACTGATGACCACACTAAAATACACACACACACACATGCCCCATGAGTAGAAAACTGCTCAGAATTAACAGTCGAGAGAGAGAGAGAGAGAGAGAGAGAGAGAGAGATCACAAATGCCTCACAGAACAGATTGGGTTTTTAGCGGTGATTTGAACATAGGGAGTGTTGGTTGGTGCGGAAGACTGACAGGCAGAGAGTTCCGGACAGTGGGAGCACAAAAACTAAAACTGCTGTAGTGATTGAATCATTGATTGATTGGCTGATATGGATACTTATATAGCGCCTATCCTCGGTCGGAGACCAAACTCTAAGCGCTTTACAGAGTCATTTACACAACAGGCTGCCTACCTGGGTAGAGCCGACTGACGGCTGCCATTGGGCGCTCATCATTCGTTTCCTGTGTCGTTCACTGAGTGCTGTGTGTGTAAACACTGTCTAGATGTTTTGTCATCTACTCGAAGAAACCGGGATTCTTCCATTTTAATTTAAGCGTAGTGCCAGGCTGAGTTTTAGGGGAGAAACATTAGGACTTTGGTTTTAAACTGTTTAGTTTTTTAAACTGTTAAATTAAAAAAAAGAAAAGAAATCATATTATCAAGTGCTGTTGTATTTGAAACTGGGACTCTTCCAGTTTGGGGAGAACATTGGGACTTTACTTTTATCCTCCATTGGTATTTAAAATGTTCAAATCTTTTTTTTATATATTTTTTTTTATACCATAATATTGAGTGCTGTTGTGTTTAATTGTTGATTTGAACTTTGGGGAGAACATTGGGACTTTACTTTTATCCTCCATTGGTTTTTAAAATGTTTAAATATATATTTTTTTTTAACTACCATAATATCAAGTGCTGTTGTGTTTAATTGTTGATTTGAACTTTGTTTTTAAAATGCATGGGTATTTATTTTTTTTTTTTTTTTTTCAAGTTTGCATTATCAGTTAGAATTATGACTCCAGTACACAGGCGGATGAAAGAGTCGGTTGTATGAATGAATGATATGGATACTTACCTAGTGCCTGTCTTTGCTCGGACACCAAGCTCTAAGTGCTTTACAAACTAGGGGTTATTTGCACAACAGGCTGCCTGACTGGGTAGAGCTGACTGACGGCTGCCATTGGGCGCTCATCATTCGTTTCCTGTGTCATTCAGTTAGATTTCAGGCATGCATACATACACACTCAGACAGACGTGTGACATTTTATGTTATGACCATTTTGTTTATTTATTTATTTATTTATTTATCCTGCCATGTAGGCAGCCATACTGTGTTTGTTTTCCGATTTTTCGGGGGTGTGCATGCTGGGTATGTTATTGTTTCCATAACCCACTGAATGCTGACATGGATTACAGGATCTTCAACGTGATCTTATGCGTGTGTATACACATGAAGGGGGTTCAGGTACTAGTAGGTCCACACATTTGCTGACCTGGGAGATTGTAAAAATCTCCACCCTTTACCCACCAGGAACTGTTACCGAGATTTGAACCCGGGACCCTCAGATCGAAAGTCCAACGCTTTAACCACTCGGCTGTTGCGCCCTGTTCAGACCAACGTCTGTCATGCAGAGTTGTACTTACTTACTTACTGCCCGTCATGCCCTCTTGCATGTAGGACAGCAACTATTTCCACAACAGAGCTTTTGCTCGTGGGACGGCATTGTTAGCCCTGTGTCCAGCCAGCATCCTTGAGGACCAGTGAATTGTGCTTTGCCTCCCATCCTTTCTTCTTCTTCTTCTGCGTTCACTCGTATGCACACGAGTGGGCTTTTACGTGTATGACCGTTTTTACCCCGCCATGTAGGCAGCCATACTCCGTTTTCGGGGGTGTGCATGCTGGGCATGTTCTTTTTTCCATAACCCACCGAACGCTGACATGGATTACAGGATCTTTAACGTGCGTATTTGATCTTCTGCTTGCATATACACACGAAGGGGGTTCAGGCACTAAGCAGGTCTGCACATATGATGACCAGGGAGATTGTAAAAATCTCCACCCTTTACCCACCAGGATTCGAACCCGGGACCCTCAGATTGACAGTCCAACGCTTTAACCATTTGGCTATTGCGCCCGTCGCCTCCCATCCTTTGACCTGCTGGGCTTGGCTGGCCTTACACAGGAGTGTACGTTCCCTCTGGCATAGCTCCAGACTTCCCTCAGATACACAAGCCCCCCCCCCCACCCCCCTCCTCCCCGCCCCCCCATTCAGGGCAGGGTTGCAGTCCTTCGGGCACCTGATCACAGAAAAGTTGGGATGTTGAGGTGTGCCTGGTGGTGTTCTGTAATGAGAGTTCTGAACAGTGACTGGTTGTCTGAGGGATCTTTATCCTTTAAGTGTTGACAGTAATGGACAAAAATTAATAATAATAATAATAATAATGGTATTTATGTAGCGCTGAATCTTGTGCAGAGACAAATCAAAGCACTTTCGCACCAGTCATTTACACGCATGCATAACTCTAAAACTGTAGAAACTGAAGACAAGGAAGAGGCAGGCAAGGGAGGCTATTTTGGGAAGAGGTGGGTTTTAAGGCCAGACTTGAAAGAGCTGAGTTTGGAGACTTGACGAAGCGAAAGAGGAAGTTCATTCCATTTGCAAGGTCTGGAGACAGAGAAAGAACGGCGGCCAGCAGTCGAGTGTTTGAATCTGGGTATGCGTAAACAGAGTGGATCCGAAGCCGATCGTAGTGAGCGAGATGGAGTGTAGAGGTGAAGGCAGCCGCAGAGATAGGAAGGGGCAGTTTCGTGAATCTTTTGTGTGTTGGTGAATCTTGTGTTACCATGGTGAGTTTGTTTGGGATTAACTCTTGCCTTTATTTTTTGCATTCCTTCCCTCGGTCTATTGATTTTTGCGGGTTATGTTGGCGTTCTACGTCCTAAGACGGAGCAATAGCTAGTGGCGAGTGACGACAGGTTCGGGTCCCACATACGGACCAGGATGCTTGCTGTCGTCCTCCACTAGACACTTGAGTGGTGGTCTGGGCGCTAGTCCTTCTGAGATGATAAACCAAGATCCCATGTGCAGCATGTGTGTAGTGCTTCCAAAGGGAACCCATGACCTTCCCTGTGGGGATGCTGGGGGGGTCTTTCAGTATAAATAGCATCCCCGCCTTCTGGAAATTCCTGTGCTAGAAATTTCCTCTTTTCTGTCACTCTCTTTGTTTCTGCCTTTTTTTTTTTTTTTTTCTATCTGCACTGTTGTCTCCTTTTTCTGCCTTCCTATTCCATTCCCCTTTCTTTTTTTTTTTCAAGCAAGCCTTGACACTTTTTTTTATTTTTTTAATTTTTTTTAACTCTTTTCCACAGTCTATGATGTACTATCTGTGCTGTTTTGCTCTGGCGATTAGGTAGTAAAATGTGAACACTGGGATGGGCACTAGCTGCCCATTCTGCAGTTTTATTTGCCTGTATGGCCGTTTTAAATGTATTTTTGTTTGGCTTTGAAGTATTTTTTTCCTTTTTTACATTTTTTTTTTTAATCTGGGGATGACAAATTAAGCGGAATGGCTGGCATCCTGAGCATGGCCTAGTCTTATTTGCCATAAGGAACTAAATGGTTGGGATACTGTGTCATGAACTGTGTTTTGTGGGTTTGTCTTAGTGTTTTTTTTTTTTTTTTTTTTTTTTTTTGTAGATGTGACAGTTTTGTGTTGACGCGTTTGAGTATTTGTATGGTTTGACAGTCCTGATATGGCCCAGTGCGGTCGGCTGGACTATAAGCAACAAGAACAAGAATAAGAATAACCCATGACAGCAAAAGGATAGTCCCTGGAAATATATAAAAAAAAAAAAGAAAGAAAGAAAGAAAGAAAAAATTGTAGAAAAATCCACTTCGATAGTAGAAAATTTTTTAGAAAAATCCACTTCGATAGTAAAACTAATACACCTGCAAACAGAAAAAAAAAACCGGAAGAAAAAGAAAGGTGGCGCTGCAATGTGGTGATGCGCTCTCCTGGAGGAGAGCAACCCCAATTTCGACACAGAGAAATCTGCTTTGACAGAAAGTAACTCTGCACAATACACCCCAACTACAGTACAGTTACAATACAAAGCAAAATTCGCGCTTGCTTCTTGGTGCGTTGTAGTGTAATTGTGAGCGATGCCGTGTGTGTGTGACTTGTCGTCGTTATGTGTTTTTTTTTTTTGTGTCTGCGGACAGTGGTTAGTTTCGATGTCTCTCTGTCTCTGTCTCACTGTCTCTGTCTGTGTCTGTCTCTCTGTCTCTCTGTTCGTTGCAGCAGTGTGGCCCCGACGACCCCAACTCGCCAGTGTCCCCATTGCTTTGCTCTCAGCCGCAGGTATCATCGGATCATGTGCATGCCTGCCTGCCTGCCTGCATGCCTGCCTGTCTGTCTGTCTGTCTGCTTGCCAGTCTTGTTGGCTTGCTCTTTTGCTTTGCCGCGCCTTGTCATTGTTTGTGTTAGCAATATTATTTTGGTTGAGTTGTGTTACAGATTGAGTGTGTTGTGTTGTGGGTTTTTTTTTTTTTTTGCCTTTGTCCTGTCTTTTAGGCTTTTTGTTTTGCCGCCTTGTCAGTGTTTGTGTTAGCAATATTTTGGTTGAGTTCTGTTGCAGATTGAGTGTGTCGTGTTGTGGGGTTTTTTTTTGCCTTTGTCCTGTCTTTTAGGCTCTTTGTTTTGCTGCCTTTTCAATGTTTGTGTTAGCAATATTTTGGTTGAGTTCTTTTGTAGATTGAGTGTGTTGTGTGTTTTTTTCTTCTTTTCTTTGTCCTGTCTTGTAGGCTCTTTGTTTTGCGGCCTTGTCATTGTTTTGTGTTAGCAATATTTTGGTTGAGTTCTTTTGTAGATTGAGTGTGTTGTGTTGTTTTTTTTCTTTTCTTTTCTTTGTCCTGTCTTGTAGGCTCTTTGTTTTGCGGCCTTGTCAGTGTTTGTGTTAGCAATATTTTGGTTGAGTTCTTTTGTAGATTGAGTGTGTTGTGTGTTGTTTTTTTTCTTCTTTTCTTTGTCCTGTCTTGTAGGCTCTTTGTTTTGCGGCCTTGTCATTGTTTTGTGTTAGTAATATTTTGGTTGAGTTCTTTTGTAGATTGAGTGTGTTGTGTGTTGTTTTTTTTCTTTTCTTTTCTTTGTCCTGTCTTGTAGGCTCTTTGTTTTGCGGCCTTGTCATTGTTTTGTGTTAGTAATATTTTGGTCGAGTTCTTTTGTAGATTGAGTGTGTTGTGTGTTGTTTTTTTCTTCTTTTCTTTTCTTTGTCCTGTCTTGTAGGCTCTTTGTTTTGCGGCCTTGTCATTGTTTTGTGTTAGCAATATTTTGGTTGAGTTCTTTTGTAGATTGAGTGTGTTGTGTGTTGGTTTTTTTCTTCTTTTCTTTGTCCTGTCTTGTAGGCTCTTTGTTTTGCAGCCTTGTCATTGTTTTGTGTTAGTAATATTTTGGTCGAGTTCTTTTGTAGATTGAGTGTGTTGTGTGTTGTTTTTTTTCTTTTCTTTTCTTTGTCCTGTCTTGTAGGCTCTTTGTTTTGCGGCCTTGTCATTGTTTTGTGTTAGTAATATTTTGGTCGAGTTCTTTTGTAGATTGAGTGTGTTGTGTATTGTTTTTTTCTTCTTTTCTTTGTCCTGTCTTGTAGGCTCTTTGTTTTGCGGCCTTGTCAGTGTTTTGTGTTAGCAATATTTTGGTTGAGTTCTTTTGTAGATTGAGTGTGTTGTGTTGTTTTTTTTCTTTTCTTTTCTTTGTCCTGTCTTGTAGGCTCTTTGTTTTGCGGCCTTGTCAGTGTCTTTTGTGTTCGCTGTTCTTGGTTGAGTTCTGTTGTAGATTCGTTGTGTCTTGTTTTTTTTTTTTGTTTTGTTTTTTGTCCTCATCCAACGTGACCCACTTTCAGTAAGGGACTTTGGCCTTCTTCTGAATAATATATGTATGTGTGTGTGTGTGTGTGTGTGTGTGTGTGTGTGTGTGTGTAAAAGAAGCTGTGGTTGTTATCTTGTTTTGTTCGTGTGTTTCCATTTGTGTTGTGCCTTTGCTTTGTCTTGTGTTTTTGCTTTGTCTTAATGCCTGTGCTTTGTTCTTGTGTGCGTGTGCTTTGTCTTGTGTGTCTTTTGCTTTGTCTTGTTTCTTTGTTTGTGTCTTTGCTTTGTCTTGTGACTTTTCTTGTCCCTGTGCTTTGTTCTTGTGCGTGTGCTTTGTCTTGTGTGTCCTTGCTTTGTCTTGTTTCTTTGTTCTTGTCTTTGCTGTGTCTCGTGACTTTTCTTGTCCCTGTGCTTTGTTCTTGTGCGTGTGCTTTGTCTTGTGTGCCCTTGCTTTGTCTTGTTTCTTTGTTCTTGTCTTTGCTTTGTCTTGTGACTTTTCTTACCCCTTCGTTTTGCTTTGTGCGTGTGCTGTGTCTTGTGTGTCTTTGCTTTGTCTTGTGTTTGCTTTGTCGTGTGTGTCTTTGCTTTGTCTTGTGTTTGCTTTGTGTTGTGTGTCTTTGCTTTGTCTTGTGTGTGTCTTTGCTTTGTCTTGTGTGTCTTTGCTTTGTCTTGTGTGTCTTTGCTTTGTCTTGTGTTTGCTTTGTCTTGTGTGTCTTTGCTTTGTCTTGTGTGTCTTTGCTTTGTCTTGTGTGTCTTTGCTTTGTCTTGTGTTTGCTTTGTCTTGTGTGTCTTTGTCTTGTGTGTCTTTGCTTTGTCTTGTGTTTGCTTTGTCTTGTGTGTCTTTGCTTTGTCTTGTGTGTCTTTGCTTTGTCTTGTGTTTGCTTTGTCTTGTGTTTGCTTTGTCTTGTGTGTCTTTGCTTTGTCTTGTGTGTCTTTGCTTTGACTTGTGTTTGCTTTGTCTTGTGTGTCTTTGCTTTGACTTGTGTTTGCTTGTCTTGTGTGTCTTTGTCTTGTGTGTCTTTGCTTTGTCTTGTGTTGTGTTTGCTTTGTGTTGTGTGTCTTTGCTTTGTCTTGTGTGTCTTTGCTTTGACTTGTGTTTGCTTTGTCTTGTGTGTCTTTGCTTTGTCTTGTGTTTGCTTTGTCTTGTGTGTCTTTGCTTTGTCTTGTGTGTCTTTGCTTTGTCTTGTGTTTGCTTTGTCTTGTGTGTCTTTGCTTTGTCTTGTGTGTCTTTGCTTTGACTTGTGTTTGCTTGTCTTGTGTGTCTTTGCTTTGTCTTGTGTTTGCTTTGTCTTGTGTGTCTTTGCTTTTGTCTTGTGTTCTGCTTGCCTTGAGTCTTTGTCTTGCCTTGTGTGTCTTTTTGCATTGTCTTGTGTGTCTTTGCTTTCGTCTTCTCGTGTTTCTTTGCTTTTGTCTTGTTGTTTGTCATTTTGCTTTGCCTTGTGTCGTCTCAGCTTGCCTGACTGTGGTTTTTGTTTTTGTGTTTTTTGTTGGATTTTGCGTTATGTGTACATTGCTGCACATTTTTGATGTTGTTTTTATTGTGTTGATTTGCCTTGTAGTTTTACTTTGGTGGTTTTTTTTTGTTGTTGTTGTTTTTTTCTTTTTTTGTTGGTTTTGTTCACTTTCTCATCATCATTCATTGAACCGTGAGTGTGTGTGTGTGTGTGTGTGTGTGTGCATGTACATGCATGTGTTTGTGTGTTTGTGTGTGTGTGTGTGTGTGTGTGTGCAAGCATGCATGTTTGAGGGATGGGGCCTGTTGGGGAGCAGGGGATTGGGGGTGGCGGGGTGGGGGGGGGGGCGGGGGGGGGGCTGGGGGGAGTGTGTGTGGGGGGAGGGAGGGGGGCAGCAGAGAAGGAGGGTGTCAAATTTTTTTTCACCAGCGATAGTAGTGAGTGCATGAAAAGGTGTAGCTTTAGTTTCACAGAGATGTCAAAGCTTGTGGACTTACATCCATACACGCTACACCACATAGGTTACTGACCTTACACTGAAAGCCCAAGGACTTGGGTTTGTATAAAACATTCGGAAAAAAAAAGAGAGAGAAAAAAAAAAGAGAAAAGAACAATAATGAAACAATCCAGCAAGGCAGAGTGGTTAGTGTCATAGGCTAATGGGTGGGAGGGCCATGGTTGAATTCCCAGTGAAGGAGGAAGGATTTATTTATTATTTTTTTTTTTTTTGCCCTGCAGCCAGCTCCTACCCAGAGTTAAGTGTGGGGCTTCAGTGGGAAGACTGGGACCGAACGCTGGAGTCTCATCCACTTCCTGGCTGCGTCTTTGGGTGTGTTGCTCAAATTTCCTGACCGACACTGTCGAATGTCTGTCTGTATCTCTCGGTGCCTGGTTAATGCTGGGGTATCCTTGTGGACTGGAAGTGTAGAGTCACGTAGCCCCAAAGCTAGAGCGGACGTCCATTGCAGCATTGTCATCGCCCACCTTCACCCTCATCATCAGCAAGAATTAAATACAAAGTTGCGTGTCTCACCAGCCGCCGTGGCGAAGTGGTTAGCGTCGCGGACTGACGGCTGGGAGGACGCGGGTTCGAATCCCAGCGGAGGTGGGTTTTTCGGCCCGTGGCCGGCTCCTACCCAGAGTTGAGTGTGCTGTGGGCTTAAATGGGGAGACTGGGACCTCACAGTCGAGTGTCATCCACTTCAAGGATGCGTCTTTGGGTGTGTTGCTCTAATTACCTGACCAACACTGCAAGTGTCTGTATCTCTCGGGCCTGGTTAACGCCGGGATATCATTATGACGGGAAGCGTAGAGTACAGCCTTGTCACGCAGTCCTAAACCAAAATGGACCTCCATAGCAATATCGTCATCATCATCGTCATCCTCCTCCTCCTTCATCGTCATCAATATAAAAACAAAATAGTCTCAAAGTCTGTGGCCTTTCATGCCCTGCTCTCATGGTGACCTCAGTTTCGATGCCCCTCCACTTCCGTGCTTGGGGTGAGTCCTGTCAATGTCGTCAGTGTCGGCAGATTCATGGGGGGCTGTTGTTTGAGGGACGTGGTGGCGGTCTCCACTCTGGGAGAGACGCTCACTCAGTCTGGCTGCGCGACTAAGCCATTATTGTCGTTAGTAGGGGGCTTAGTAGGTGGTGTCCTAAGTACGTTAAAACAGAACAGGCACCACTGAACACCACCGAAGTGACTCAGCAGCAGTGCAGGGTCTCCTCTGGTGTGTGGCCTCCTGGCGACCTAACATCGATGGTTCCCTGTGGACTGCCGACGCTGGAACTGCGACGGACGAACCCGGGTGTGGCCGTGTACGGGGGAATCTAAATGAGCGGCGTGGGAGTAATGCCACTGAAACGGTGCAGATGATGGGGCAGCAAAAAAAAAAAAAAAAAAAAAAAAAAAAAAAAAAAAGTTGCGTGTCTCTGCTATTTCTGCTTTCCACTCCGCAGGACCTACTTATCTTTTCTGACCTTATCAGGGTTTACACTCCCACAAGAAATCTCCGCTCTTCCTCTGACGGTTACCTTTTGAAACTTCCTCGCGTCAGTACAAGAACCTATGGTGAACGTTCGTTCTTCTTTGCTGCTCCTCACATCTGGAACAACCTTCCTTATCACATCCGTGCGTCTTATTCTGTTTCTGCTTTTCGCTCATCACTAAAGACTCATTTAAAAAAAAACAACTATCGATAAGTACTCTCAGCTTCCTTTTCTCCAACACCACCCATGTCAGCTCACTTTGGATGTATGTAGAGTGGGAAAGGGGGGGGGGGGGAGGGTTTTTTGAGAAAGAGTGGCCATGAATGTTTTATGATACTTGTAATATTTTTCTTTCATGTAAAGTGCCCTTAGCTCTCAATGAGAAAGGACGCTATAGAAATGTACGCTATTATTATCTTCTTATTATTGTATGAAACTATTGTCCGAATTCCTTTGACCTTTCATGCAGTGCTCTCATGGTGATCTCAGTTTCAATTCCCCCTCCGCTTTCATGGTCAAGGTCTTCAGTGTCGGCATATTCATCGATCATGGGATGGTGTTGCTGGAGGGACGTGGTGGCGGTCTCCACTCCTGAAGGTGTTGCTCACATAGTTTGGTTTCATGACTAAGCATTGACAGTCTTCAGTAGGGGGCGTAGCAGGTGGTGTCCTAAGTATGTTAAATCAGAACAGGTTTCTACTGAACACCGGGTTAGTAGGTGGTGTCCTGAGTATGTTAAATCAGAACAGGTTACTACTGAACACTGGCTTAGTAGGTGGTGTCCCGAGTATGTTAAATCAGAACAGGTTACTACTGAACACTGGCTTAGTAGGTGGTGTCCCGAGTATGTTAAATCAGAACAGGTTACTACTGAAAACTGGCTTAGTAGGTGGTGTCCCGAGTATGTTAAATCAGAACAGGTTACTACTGAACACTGGCTTAGTAGGTGGTGTCCTGAGTATGTTAAATCAGAACAGGTTACTACTGAACACTGGCTTAGTAGGTGGTGTCCTGAGTATGTTAGAACAGGTTACTACTGAACACTGGTTTAGTAGGTGGTGTGTCCTGAGTATGTTAAATCAGAACAGGTTACTACTGAACACTGGTTTAGTAGGTGGTGTCCCGAGTATGTTAAATCAGAACAGGTTACTACTGAACACCGGCTTAGTAGGTGGTGTCCCGAGTATGTTAAATCAGAACAGGTTACTACTGAAAACTGGCTTAGTAGGTGGTGTCCTGAGTATGTTAAATCAGAACAGGTTACAACTGAAAACTGGCTTAGTAGGTGGTGTCCCGAGTATGTTAAATCAGAACAGGTTACTACTGAACACTGGCTTAGTAGGTGGTGTCCTGAGTATGTTAAATCAGAACAGGTTACTACTG
>NC_134888.1:4966813-5014313 GCF_041734735.1 Babylonia areolata | reverse complement strand
TCCAACGGGAGACTCCATTATTGTTATTATTATCTTGTTGTTGTTGTTGTTGTTGTCATCCTCTTTGTCATCATTGCAGCCCGTGTCATATCGTTGCTGTTGTCGTCGTCATCGTTGTTGTCGTCTTCATTGTTGTGATCATCGTTGTTGTTGTCATTATCATTGTTGTTATCATCATTGTCATCGTCTTTGTCATCATCGCGGTTCAGTGTCATATCATTGCTGTTGTTGTCGTCGTCGTCATTGTTGTTGTCACCTTTGTTGTTGTCGTAATCATTGTTGTAATCATCGTAGTTGTTGTTATCATCATTGTTGTAATCATTGTTGTTGTTATCATCATTGTCATCGTCTTTGTCATCATCGCAGTTCCGTGTCATATCATTGCTGTTGTTGTCGTCGTCATCGTTGTTGTCGTCTTTGTTGTTGTCTTTATCATTGTTGTAATCATCGTTGTTGTTGTTATCATCATTGTTGTAATCATTGTTGTTGTTATCATCATTGTCATTGTCTTTGTCATCATCACAGTTCCGTGTCATATCATTGCTGTTGTTGTTGTCGTCGTCATTGTTGTCGTCTTTGTTGTTGTCGTAATCATTGTTTTAATCATCGTTGTTGTTGTCATTATCGTTGTTGTTATCATCATTGTCATCGCCTTTGTCATCATCACAGTTCAGTGTTGTATCATTGCTGTTGTTGTCGTCGTCGTCATTGTTGTCGTCTTTGTTGTTGTCGTAATCATTGTTTTAATCATCGTTGTTGTTGTCATTATCGTTGTTGTTATCATCATTGTCATCGTCTTTGTCATCATCACAGTTCAGTGTTGTATCATTGCTGTTGTTGTCATCGTCATCATTGTTGTCGTCTTCGTTGTTGTCTTTATCATTGTTGTAATCATCGTTGTTGTCGTCGTCATAATTGTCATTGTCATTGTCATCATCATAGTGTCATATTGTTGTTGTTGTCATTAACAATGTCATTATCATTGTCGTTAGCATCAGTATCATTATTGTTGTCATTGAGAGAAAGAGAGAGAGTATACTTGTATGTGTGTGTGTGTGTGTGTGTGTGCACACGTGCATGCATGCATGTTTGCGTGCGTGCGTGTTTTATCTCATTTTTATGAAGTGCCAATTGACCTATCTATAGCATATAGATTCACATTGTTTTGATTATTGTTGTTTTTGTTGTTGTTAATATTATTATTATTATTTTTATCATCATCGTAATCATTATTATCATTACTAGCATCATTAGTAATAGTAGTAGTTGTAGTGGTTGTAGTAGTGTCATTATTGTTATACTGTATTGCTTACAGGTTCATGAAGCCACTGCTGACCAACAGTCGGCCGACCTTGATAGACACCTTGCCCAAGTGTTGCCTCCCCTTCGCCAAGCTCTTCACCACGGAGGAACAATTGTCACAGGTACCCCCTGGTCCGCAGACACAGTGCTGAAGGGTGGTAGTAATAATAAGAATAATAAGATGAAGAAGAAGAAGAAGAAGAAGAAGAACGGTAGTAATACGTATGTATGACAGTTGTGTCCAGTTGACAGAACAGCAGAGGAGGCAACTGCTGTCCCGACTGTGTGGGCTAGAATTGGATTGTAGGGGAGAGTGTCTTGCCCCAAGTTACATCCCCACCCAAGAGTGTTTCAGGACAGTCGGCGTTGGGATGATCCCCAAAGCGCCAACTAGCCCCCCCAAGGCTGCAGCACTACTAAAGCCCCCAGTGCAATCTTGCCTCCCAAGTTTGAGATATGTTTTAGGGAACACTTACTTCATCCTCATTGCTTCAGCTAGAGCATATGACGCCAACAAATCTTCAGTTATTTCATTAGCGCGTGTGAGTGTGCTTGAGTGGGTGTGCATTTTTGAGTGAAGAGAAGAGAAGGCGAAAACAGAGAAAGCAGAATTTTCGAGGAATGGAATATGGTTACTGTTGGGGATGAATTTTATTTTGTTTTAGAATGTCCCCCCAAATACTGTAATTCGAAATAAATTGATTCCACATAGATATAAATCACATATGTCAATGTTTGGTTTACGCAATTTATTCAGTGCTGGGAAGAAAACGCAATTTAATCTAAGTAAATTCATAAAACTTTGAAAGGTTGTGCGACTTTTGTTACATCTAAAACATACTTGTCAGTATGTTTTAAGTTTGATTTGTTTTGTTGTAAATCATCATTAGCGCGTGCATGTGTACTTGTGTGGGTGCGCGTTTTTGCGTGTTTCGGAGACATCGTTGGACTGAAGTTGTGATTCAGTGAGTATGTATTGTTATTGTATCCTCCACACCCCAAAAGGGGCAAAAGGATTAAATTTCTTTGAATCTTTGAATCTTTGTTCTTGAGCTTCTTCTTCTGCGTTCACTTGTATGCACACGAGTGGGCTTTTACGTGTATGACCGTTTTTACCCCGCCATGTAGGCAGCCATTCTCCGTTTTCGGGGGTGTGCATGCTGGGTATGTTCTTGTTTTCATAACCCACCGAACGCTGACATGGATTACAGGATCTTTAACGTGCGTATTTGATCTTCTGCTTGCATATACACACGAAGGGGGTTCAGGCACTAGCAGGTCTGCACATATGTTGACCTGGGAGTTCGTAAAAATCTCCACCCCTTTACCCACCAGGTGCCGTCACCGTGATTCGAACCCGGGACCCTCAGATTGACCGTCCAACGCTTTAACCACTCGGCTATTGCGCCCGTCTTGAGCGAGTCGGCTGATTCTGTTCCAGGTCTTGGCTGCTGTTTTCATTTCCTCTCGCACAGTTCCCCTCTGTGTGCACAGTTGTCTTGCCTCTCTTTCTTTTCCCTGGTGGGGCCTGTCTGAGGGCAGCTTAAAGATGAATGATAATAATAATAATAATGATAATAATAATGGTGTTTATATAGTGCTGAATCTTGTGCAGAGACAAATCAAAGCGCTTTCGCACCAATCATTCACACGCATGCGTAACTCTAAAACTGTAGAAACTAAAGACACACGCATGCATAATTCTAAAACTGTAGAAACTAAAGACAAGGAAGAGGCAGGCAAAGGAGGCTATTTTGGGAAGAGGTGGGTTTTAAGGCCAGACTTGAAAGAGCTGTGTGTGGAGACTTGACGAAGCGAAAGAGGAGGTTCATTTCAATCGCAAGGTCCAGAGACAGAGAAAGAACGGCGGCCAACAGTCGAGTATTTGAATCTGGGTATGCGTAAACAGAGTGGATCCGAAGCCGATTGTAGTGAGCGAGATGGAGTGTGTAGAGGTGAAGGCTATTCTTAAATAGAGTTCACATCGCTTTACATGTACAGAAACACACTGACTCTAAATGACTAAACAATTAAAACTTCTTTGTTTGTGGGCTGCAACGCCCACGTTCACTCGGATGTACACGAGTGGGCTTTTATGTGTATGACTGTTTTTACCCTGCCATGTCTGCGGTGTGTGTTCAGGGTGGAGTCCCTGGTGACCACGACTCGGACACGGACATGATCATCGACGACCAGCAGCTGTCCATCGGGGCCCAGAGTGACGCAGCCTCCTTGGAGCAGGGAGCCGCCAGCAACCATCAAGCTGGGCGGAAAGAGATGCAGGTGTGTGTACCTGTGTGTGTGTGTGTGTGTGTGTGTGTGTGCGTGCGTGTGTGTGTGTGTGTACCTGTGTGTGTGTGTGTGTGTGTGTGTGTGTGTGTGTGTGTGTACCTGTGTGTGTGTGTGTGTGTGTGTGTGTGTGTGCGTGTGTGTGTGTGTGTGTGTGTGTGCGTGTGTGTGTGTGTGTGTGTGTGGCCCATGCAAGCTGTGTGAACGCATGTCTTCGTTATGCCTGATTGTTGAGTGGAATACTGCGGAAAGAAATGCACCTTTCTGTGTGTGTGTGTGTGTGTGTGAGTGAACGCATGTCTTAGTTATGCAATATTGCTGAACGAAATGCAGGTATGTACATTGTGTGTGTGTGTGTGTGTGTGTGTGTGTGTGTGTGTGTGGTGTAGCCCTTGTAGACTGTGTAAATGCATGTCTTAGTTATGTGTGATTGTTGAGTGGAATACTGCGGAAAGAAATGCAGGCGTGTGTGTGTGTGTGTGTGTGTGTGTGTGTTGCCCTCGCAGGCTGTGTGAAAGCATGTCTCAGTTAATTGTGTCTATTAAATGTGTGCGTTGTATTATTGCCTTTTTATTATTTGATATATATGTAATCTGTTTACTTTTCCCTAGATTTTCAGTTTTATGCAGTCTGAAGTCGCTGGATAATGCGTGCATTGTATTTTGTCCTTTTTTTTTTAATTATTATTATTATTTGCTATGTTATCTGTATATTTTCCTCTTGATTTTTCGGTTTCATGCAGTCTTAAGTAGCTGGGCAAAGCGTAACATGGGTTATATGAGCTTTGCTGTGTCGGGCGTATGCTTACTATGACTGGGTGTTGTTGTTGGAATGTTGGCAGCATGTTTTTAGACTTTGTTTTCGTTCCGTGGAGGTGATCAGATATCCGGATGTGTCACCTTTTTCGTCGGCAAACCGTGGACAGTTTTCTTTTTTTCAGAGATAATAAAAGTAGTCTTGTATCATGTAATTTTTTGTTTGTGGATAGATCACCTCTTGTGTTTCCGCTGTGACTCTGTGTGTGTGTGTGTGTGTGTGTGTGTGTGTGTGTGTGTGTGTGTGTGTGTGTGGATGCAGACAGAGAAAAGTATTTATTTTTGTCTTTTAGTTTGAATCAGAGTTACGATATGTTGTTATGTTGTTGTTGTTTTTGTTTTTTTTATCATGTGATTGTGAGTTTTTGTTTTGGTTCAGTGTACAGAGGAAATAGATAAAACGAATGTTGTCAGTGTATCGGAACGGGAACGCGAATGATTGTTACGATTATATGGGAATGAAAATACCGTGCGATGTTAAGGAAATTTGACAAAAAAAAAAAAAAAAAAAAGTTTTCATTTCTTGTTTAATTTTGAATGCACACTGTCTGATAAAAAAAAAAAAAAAAAAAAAAATCCATAAAGTTTAGAATGCTAACAGAGTACCAAGCTATAATAAACAAAATAAGTATAGTGTGTTGGTACCAGGTCTACAGGGGAAGTAACCGGGAGTAGAAGGAGTTAAAGATGGAATGTGGGTGAGAGAAGGACACATGGTTGAAGACACAGCAAAGAATAGCTGATGAAAATGAGGTTGACGTAGGGGTGTGTGTGTGTTGTGTGTATGGGTTTGTGTGTGGTGTGTGTAGGTGTGTGTGTGTGTGTATGTGTGTGTGTGTTTATGTGTTGAATGTATAGGTGTTTGTGTAGGTATGTGTGTTTATGTGGTGAATGTACAGATGGGTGTGTGTGTGTGTGTGTGGTGTGTGTGTGTGTGTGTGTGTGTGTGTATGCAAACAGAGAAAAGTATTTATTTTTGTCTTTTAGTTTGAATCAGAGTTAGGATATGTTGTTATGTTGTTGTTGTTTGTTTTTTTTATTGTGTGATTGTGAGTTTTTGTTTTGGTTCGGTGTACAGAGGAAATAGATAAAACGAATGTTGTCAGTGTATCGGAACGGGAACGCGAATGATTGTTACGATTATATGGGAATGAAAATACCGTGCGATGTTTAGGAAATTTGACAAAAAAAAAAAAAAAAAAAAGTTTTCATTTCTTGTTTAATTTTGAATGCACACTGTCTGATAAAAAAAAAAAAAAAAAAAAAAAAATCCATAAAGTTTAGAATGCTAACAGAGTACCAAGCTATAATAAACAAAATAAGTATAGTGTGTTGGTACCAGAATGCTTGTACCAGGTCTACAGGGGAAGTAACCTGGAGTAGAAGGAGTTAAAGATGGAATGTGGGTGAGAGAAGGAGACAGGGCTCAAGACACAGCAAAGAATAGCTGATGAAAATGAGGTTGACGTAGGGGTGTGTGTGTGTTGTGTGTATGGGTTTGTGTGTGGTGTGTGTAGGTGTGTGTGTGTGTATGTGTGTGTGTGTTTATGTGTTGAATGTATAGGTGTTTGTGTAGGTGTGTGTGTTTATGTGGTGAATGTACAGATGGGTGTGTGTGTGTGTGTGTGTGTGTGTGTGTGTGTGAATGTGTTTCTTCTTCCGCGATCGTGGGCTGCAACTCCCACGTTCACTGGTATTTACACGAGTGGGCTTTTACATGTATGACACTTTTTACCTTGCCATGTAGGCAGCCATACTCCGCTTTCAGGGGTGTGCATGGTGGGTATGTTCTTGTTTCCATAACCCACCGATCGCTGACATGGATGACAGGATCTTTAACGTGTGTATTTGATCTTCTGCTTGTGTATACACACAAAGGGGGTTCAGGCACTAGCAGGTCTGCACATACGTTGACCTGGGAGATCGGAAAAATCTCCACCCTTTACCCACCAGGCGCTGTCACCGAGATTCGAACCCAAGACCCTCAGAATAAATGTCCAACGTTTTAACCACTCGGTTATTGCGCCCATTGTTAATGTGTTTAATGTACAGGTGTGTGTGTGTGGGAATGCTTGTGTGTGTGTGTGTGTGTGTGTGTGTGAGGTGAGTACGTGTGTGCATGTGTGTGTGTGTGTTTGGTCATTATATGTCATTAATACTGACTTTTAGAGTTCAATTTTCTTCCACAGAAATAAGGCTGTCAAGGTGCCAAAAGTTTGCATGGACGAGAATTTTTGCTTTCTTGTTGACTCGTTTGTTTACAAGTTTGCTTTCAGTATTGTTTTTTTGTTGGTTTTTTTTATCATTTTTGTATTGACTAATATCTTGAAGGTGATGCCGTGGCTGGATCAGTCAGGTGTTGGGCTTTCTGATCCGGTGTTCACCAGTGTTCGGGGTTCAAAACCCAGTTTCTGCATGGTGTTGTGCCCTTGGGGGGGGGGGGGGAAAGGCTCGTTACTTTGATTTTCCTCCTCACTTCCACTCAGGTGGGAACAGGTAGCTGATTATGATGTGGGAAGGTTTAACGCTCTCCGGACGAAGGAATGCTCACGCATTCCTACACAAAACGTATTCGGATTCGGACGAAGGAATGGAATAGCATTCTCCGAAAGCAAAATTCCATCACGCGCTGTACACGTGATTTTGTGATTAGCCAAGCAGAGTGTGCTATTCTGGGTCACTCCACAATCGAACAGTATGATTGGTCAGCCTGGCATGTGTGGCCCGTCTCGCACACACGCTGACAAAGTCACTGACCGGTCGTCTGCTCGCGTGCCAGCCTGTTAGCAAAGCGGGCTCTTCTCAGAATGTTGTGAAGCGAACAGGGCAGTGGGTTTTAGGGTTGCTGAAGTACTTGAAATGGTACAAACTGAAGGGTCGGACATTGAAGAGGTGGATGATGACAAAGAAGAAAGCGAATTTAATGCAGAATGCGAGCATGGGTATGATGATTCGGGGTGAAAAATTGGCAGTATTTTCTACATATGGCAAAACCGTAAAAATAAGATGAGAAATTTGATTTTTTTTATATGTAATAGCTCAAGTAATAAACCAGTTCTGAAAGTTTCATTTTCTTACTCTGTATTTTGTATTTTTTGTAATTTTTTTCCAAACCCTTACAAATGGACCGTCTGTGGGGAAAAGCAAGGGAGAAAACTTGTCCCGAGTGAGTTAACTCACTCCAGACGATTAGTTCTCTCCCTTGCTTTTCCCTACAGACGACCCATTTGTTAGGGTTAGGAAAAATAAAATCACAAAAAATGCAAAACATGAAGTGACCCCATCTCCTCACGTCGTGTGAACGCCCACCCCTCTCCCTTTTCACTGCTCTCAGAAGCTGAGTCACTTTCAGTACCTTCTTGCTGGTCGCTTTCTTCACTGCAGATACTTTATACAGTGTCTTCATTTTCCTCGTGGATGTCAAAACCTTCAGTTTGAAGTATTTCAATCACTTCAGCAGTGGAAAAAGCTTGCTGTCGTGATCTAGTTTGCTCCAAAAATTTACACTTGTATCGCCTGTGATGCCATTTTCGATACGTATGCAGATTAACTTGTCGTGTGGGGTCCTGAACTCGCTGGCTCGCTGTGGAGTGTGTTGTTACGGAATCGCATGAAGAAAATTTCCGTTCGACCCTTGACACATTCGCAGTGCCCGGTGTAGCTGCAATTGTTATGCTACCCCATGAGGAAAACGTGGAAAAAATTTTTAATCGTTGAAACTGCTATTGTATTTGTATTTGTATTTCTTTTTATCACAACAGATTTCTGTGTGTGAAATTCGGGCTGCTCTCCCCTGGGAGAGTGCGTCGCTACACTACAGCGCCACCCATTTTTTTGGTATTTTTTCCTGCGTGCAGTTTTATTTGTTTTTCCTATCGAAGTGGATTTTTCTACATAGTTTTGCCAGGAACAACACTTTACATGCCATGGGTTCTTTTATGTGCACTAAGTGCATGCTGCACACGGGACCTCGGTTTATCGTCTCATCCGAATGACTAGCGTCCACACCACCACTCCAGGTCTAGTGGAGGGGGAGAAAATATCGGCGGCTGAGCCGTGATTCGAACCAGCGCGCTCAGATTCTCTCGCTTCCTAGGCGGACGCGTTACCTCTAGGCCATCACTCCACGCGTCCGGAATGCTACCTTACGTTGTCCGGAATGCTATAGCGTTCCATCGTCCGGAGTGAGTTAAAACAGCAGGAAGAGAGGGTTGGGCCCTGCCTTTCTGCGGCAAAACCCTAGACTCAGTGGATATGAATTCACTGCTTCTGTGGCCATATAAGGCTGTGAGACATTCAGCTTTTTAACCATCATGTTACCAGCTGTTAGAGGTATGGTCGGGGGTGGGGAGGACGTATGTTGTGTTTTCTGTTCATCCTGGTGAAGGAATGAATGACTGGAGTTGTTGGATGGGTGGATTCTAGTCTCTGGATGAATATGTTGTTGTTGTTGTTGTTGTTGTTGCGACTTTGACATGGTTCTTTTAATAGCATTTGTGTTGTTGTTTTATTTTTGTGCTTGATTTGATGATTAGTTTGGTTTGGGTTTTTTTGTTGTTTTTTTTTAACATAGGAAATTGAATGTCTGTGCCAATATGTTATTATTTTGTTTTGTTGTTGTTTTTCAAAGGCAGAATTCCATAGACCAGAAAAAAAAAAAGAAAAAAGAAATTCACATGTGGAAAATTCATTGCGAATTTTGTGCACAAAGAGAGAAAAAAGAAAAAAAAAGAACTATCCATCCTTTCGCATGAAATGTACCTGCCAGTTTTGATTGAAATCATGGGGCCAGTGCATTCATAGCAAGCAGTCTGATTAAGAAACGAGGGAAGGTTTTTATGCATTCCTGCAAATCTCATCAAACACTGCCTCAATCGAGAAGAAACCTACCCAAAAGACTGGTGAAGTTCACAAGCAAAGTAAAAAAAAAAAATTCGCTCCCTCATGCAAAAGAAAAGCCTCAGAGCGAAATTCATGAGAAATTTGGGGACAACTGATTTACACAGTGACAAAAAAATGTTGATGCAATTTTTCTTCTTTCACTGTGAACTTCGCAAGAGGATTTATTTTCCGTTCGTTTTTCAGGTCTAAGGCATTACACGTTGACTAAAAGGTTGATGTAATTTTTCTTCTTTCACCACGGACTTTGCAAGAGAGAATTTCAGTTTCAGTTTCAGTAGCTCGAGGAGGCGTCACTGCGTTCGGACAAATCCATATTCGCTACACCACATCTGCCAAGCAGATGCCTGACCAGCAGCATAACCCAACGCGCTTTGTCAGGCCGTGAGAAAAAAAAAAAGAAAAAAAAAAGATAACTAACTGACTAACTAAATAAAAAACAAACTAACTAAATAATAATTATTAAAAAAAAAAAAAAAAATTCTTCTTTCACCACGAACTTTGCAAGAAAATTTACTTTCCATCGTTTTTTTTTTTTTTTCGGGTCTGTGGAATTTGACAATTATTTGTAAAATTGTTTGTTGATGTGGCAGAGCCTTGTTTCTGATTTAGTTTGGCCCGCCAGCCGCTGTAATCAGTTGTGTTCTTTGTCATTGGGGTGGTGCGGGGGGTTACCAGCTTGAGGAGCAGGGATACCAGGGTCGGTTTGAATCGGACAGCAGGGCCTTGGTGCCGTAGGGTCGTAAGTGACATGATAACCTCTCTGGCAGTTTGCCCTGCATGGAATTCTCCCCTCCTGTGTGTAAAATGGCTCAGAATAATTATATCCTTCACTCTTCAAGAAGAAGCTTTCCCTGCTCCCCCCCCCCCCCCGGTCCACCCCCTCTCCCTCCTCCTGCCTGCCCTGCCTCTCCCCCTCTGCCCTATCTCCGCTCTGTTATGCTTCAACCAATGCACATTTGGCTGTAATCTGAAATGCCTTGAACTTGTTCTTCTTTGTTCATGGGCTGCAACTCCCACGTTCACTCGTATGTACACGAGTGGGCTTTTACGTGTGTGACTGTTGTTTTTTTTTTTTTAACCCTGCCATGCAGGCAGCCATACTCCGTTTTCGGGGGTGTGCATGCTGGGGTATGGTTTTGTTTCCATAACCCACGGAACGCTGACACGGGATTACAGGATATTTAACGTTCGTATTTGATCTTCTTGTGTATACGCTTGAAGGGGGTTCAGGCACAAGCTGGTCTGCACATACGTTGACCCTGGAGATCAGAAAAATCTCCACCCTTTACCCACCAGGTGCCATTACCGAGATTCGAACCCGGGACCCTCAGATTGATAGTCCAACTGCTGTAACCACTCAGCTATTGTGCCCATCAAATGTCTTGAATAAAGCAGCCGCTGACGGGCGCAATAGCCGAGTGGTTAAAGCGTTGGACTGTCAATATGAGGGTCCCGGGGTTCGAATCACGGTGACGGCGCCTGGTGGGGTAAAGGGTGGAGATTTTTCCGATCTCCCAGGTCAACATATGTGCAGACCTGCTAGTGCCTGAACCCCCTTCGTGTGTATATGCAAGCAGAAGATCAAATACGCACGTTAAAGATCCTGTAATGCATGTCAGCGTTCGGTGGGTTATGGAAACAAGAACATACCCAGCATGCACACCCCCGAAAATGGAGTATGGCTGCCTACATGTCGGGGTAAAAACGGTCATACACGTAAAAGCCCACTTGTGTGCGTACGAGTGAACGCAGAAGAAGAAGAAGAAGAAGCAGCCGCTGCTGTGCTGTGCGTTTCTTGTATCTACTAACATGGCTTTTCCAGTGTTCTTCTCGGTGAGATGGCAGCTTGAATCATTAACGCTAGTTTCTGCCGTACATCTGAAAAAGCCTGGAACAAACCAGACGCCGCGCTGTACTTGTGTGTAACATGACTGGCGGTGTTGCTGTGAGTGGGGTAGTTGCTTGAACCGGTGAAGCTTGTACTCTTTTTCCAAGGAGGATGATCCTCAGTTACTTCTGTCCTGTGCCATTCTTCAGCTAACGTGTGTTGGCTTACTAACGGACTTGTACAGAGGAAAGCCTTTTGGACTTGTCAGCTCCTTTTTTTTTTTTTTTTTTCCTGTCTTGTTTGTTGGGTGTGTACATGTTGTATATGTTAAGTAACCGTAAACGTACCCAGTAACAAAGTGGCCATGTGCCAGGAATCAGTATGTTAATATTTATGTATCTGGATCTATGTATCAGTGTATCTATCTGTATACAGAGAGAGAGAGAGAGAGAGAGAGAGAGATTGTTGATGTGGTTTGTACATGTATTGAACGTGCCAAACATATCCTTACCTCTTTTTATAAATGATTTTGCTGTTCACAGATGCCTAGCCTTGGGTTGCTAGGGAAATTGGAATAGGAGTAAAATATTAAAAAAAAATAGAATCTTGATATTTCATTCTTGTTATCATGATCCGTATCTATCTGTATACAGAGAGAGAGAGAGAGGGAGAGAGAGGGAGAGACATTATTGATGTGGTTTGTACATGTATTGAACATGCCAAACATATCCTTACCTCTTTTTATAAATGATTTTGCTATTCACAAATGCCTAGCCTTGGGTTGCTAGGGAAATTGGAGTAAAAGAGTAAAATATTAAAAAAAAATAAAATCTTGATATTTCAGTCTTGTTATCATGATCCGTTTCGTTTTTGGTGCCCCAGCCAGACTGGAAGTGTTATTTATCATTCTGTTTTTGTTTGTTTGTTTGTTCGTTTGTTGTTTTTCTTTTGATGCCATATAACATCCGTGTCTGCGATTAAGGGAAGTTTCAGTTTCAGTTTCAGTTTCAGTAGCTCAAGGAGGTGTCACTGCGTTCGGACAAATCCAGTTATACGCTACACCACATCTGCCAAGCAGATGCCTGACCAGCAGCGTAACCCAACGCGCTTAGTCAGGCCTTGAGGAAAAAAAAAAGAAAAAAAAAAAAGAAAAAAGAAAAATAAATAACAATTATGATATAAAAAAAAGATAGTAGTAATGAAAATAATGATAAAATAATAATAATAATAATAATAAATAAATAATTAAATAAATAAGACAACAATGATGATAAATAAGCAAGTGAATATAAAACATGAAGACACACATTCACACATACACTTATTAACGATTAAGGGAAAGTTTGCAAGCATTAGAAAGGTAGCACCCTAAAGGGGGAACAAGGCGTAATGTTTACAAGCAGAGCAAACCGGTAGGCCTAGTTTGCATCAGTTTGACATGCTCAGTGTATGTATCACCAAACATGGGAGTTTAATACAAACTCCTCCTTTTTTTTTTACGAGACATTACGTTACGGACGTGACAAGGGCATGCGCACGTGGGGAAGAAAGAATGCAGGAACGGTTGCCCGGCGTAGTGTCGGCAGAGATGATAATGACGCGTGTCGCAGCGTGTGTGTTCCCTCCACTTCCTCCACCTCTCCACGGTTGTTTCAACGTGATGACGTAACCATGCGCAGTAACTCGGTGGCATGCGTCCGAGATCTAGCGATGGCTAGAGTGCTGATTAAAAGAATGATTGTTGATTTGTTGGTACTACTAATATTATTATTATTATTATATTCGTCTTTTTGTTATTTTTGTGTTTGTCTAGTAGTCTTCGATTTACGTTTTTCCACTTTAAGTGACGTTAGATTGTTCGTTCGTTCTTTAGTTTAACGTCTTTTCACTGTAAGTGATATTAGACGAATGCATATTGTTAGATTGTGTGTGTGAGTGTGTGTGTGAGTGTGTGTGTGTTTGTTTGTGTGTGTGTGTGTGTGTGTGTGTGTGTGTGTGTG
This sequence comes from Babylonia areolata, assembly GCF_041734735.1. Classification (NCBI taxonomy): domain Eukaryota; kingdom Metazoa; phylum Mollusca; class Gastropoda; order Neogastropoda; family Buccinidae; genus Babylonia; species Babylonia areolata. The sequence continues at coordinate 5,001,177 of NC_134888.1, read as the reverse complement.
TGTGTTTTGAATTTTTGTTTTTCTGTGTTGCAAAATTCAGTAGCTGCTGCCGCTGCTATTGTTGTAGTTGATGACGATGGTGATAGTGGTGGTGGTGGTGGTGGCTTGAAATAGATGATGTTGGAGGTGTTCACAGCCCTTCCAGGCATCATCGCAGGCCACCTTTTTGCTCAGGCTGATCTCTACTCTTTGGCTTTCCCACAGATGAACCTGGTATTTAAAACTTGGCTGTGTTTCACTTTTTTTTTCTTTCCGATAAGAAGCGTTATTGTGAGTTGATAACGTCCAGATATGATGTTCAGATATTGTGTGTGCATAGATTGCGTGTACGTATGAGCGTTATTAGTTACTTCTTCTTCTTCTGTGTTCACTCGTATGCACACGAGAGGGCTTTTACGTGTATAACCCTTTTTACCCCGCCATGTAGGCAGCCATACTCCGTTTTCGGGGGTGGGGGTGGGGGGGGGGGGTGCATGCTGGGTATGTTCTTGTTTCCATGACCCACCGAACGCTGACATGGATTACAGGATTTGATCTTTTGCTTGCATATACACTTAAAGGGGGTTCAGGCACTAAGCAGGTCTGCACATATGTTGACCTGGGAGATCGGAAAAAATCTCCACCCTTTACCCACCAGGCGCCGTCACCGTGATTCGAACCCGGGACCCTCAGATTGACAGTCCAACGCTTTAACCACTCGGCTGTTGCGCCCGTCGTTATTTAGTTACAATTGCCAGAACTTCCAGCCCTTCAAACGACAGAACCTTCACCCCAGCGCTGAAGAACTCGACGGTAGGTTGTTAAATTCTAGCGTCTGCTTCTAGAGTGGTGTCGTTATTTTGTGCTCTCTCCTTCAGGTGTTGGCCATGGATGGACTCTCTGGAACGAAGCATTGTTATAGTTGTCGTTGATCAGTTGATGGTGGTGCTGTGGTTTTGTGCTGTGTTTGGAAGTAAGGGGAGCTTGACTTATACCTTGTCATCATCACATTGAAGTTTGTGTGTGGTGTGTGTGTGTGTGTGTGGTGTGTTGTGTGCATTGTGTTGTGTTGTGTGTAGAGGTATGGTGTGGTGTGTGTTTGAATTAATGTGTGTGTGTGTGTGTGTGTGTGTGTGTGTGTGTGTGTGTGTGTGTGTTGTGTTGTGTGCCTTGTGTTGTGTTGTGTGTGTGTGGTATGGTGTGGTGTGTGTTTGAATGAATGTTTGTGTGTGTGTGTGTGTGTGTGTGAGAGTTGAGGGGGGATGGGGGTGGGTTGGGGGGGGGGGGTTGGGGGGTCGGGGGATGGGGGGCCGGGGTGGGGGGGGGGTTAATTTAACTTGTCGTCATCTGATTGTGTGTATTAATTTTGTCATGAAACAGAGTTCTCTATTCACTCTGTTGTTATTGCTTGTTGTTGAAGTCTTCGTTGTGGTGATTCAGATGATGTAGGGGCGATTGACTGTATTGTATTGTGTTCAACAACAGATTTCTCTGTGTGTGAAGTTACTGTACTTGGTAGAAGAAAATAGCATCACACATGGCATAATTGATTTTTTTTTGTTTTTTTTTTTTTTTTTTTTTTTTTGGTCAAAACATATTTTATTCCTTCGGGCACTCTCTGGACCAATCATTTGAGCCATTTTATAACAAATTCCTGGTTTTGCATACTCAGCAGGTGTGGATTTTTTTTTTTTTTTTTTCAGTTTTGTGTCTTATCTTCAGTTCTGTCGAGAATGTTTGGATATTCTGTCTAGTAAGTTTTGTTTATTCTGCATCTGTATGTAAAGAATTTTCCGAGTAACAGTTCTGCTGTTGTTTTTTTTTTTTCAGTTCCAAAGAGTATAAGCTTAATATTGAATTTTAGGTCTGCACAGGTTTGACCAGTTTTCTGTATCGATGCTTTGTAATCTTTTTTTTCCAAAATGAAAGTGAATTATTGCAGTTGTACAGGTAATGATTTACAGTGCCCTTCCGTCTACCACAGAAGTTGCATTTGTCATTATTCACTAATCCCGCGTTTTGTGAGAATTGCATTTGTCACTAAGCTTCTGTGACAGATTCTAATTTGAAACCGTTTTAACTTCACATCTTGTATTTTGCAAATCTTTTTTTCAGTATTGCTTCCCATTCTAACCGCGTGTTTAACTTTTCCTCCCATGTCATAAATGATTTAATGTTAACTTCTTCATTGACATTTTGTAATATTGTTTTGTTCCTTTATTTACACTCACTAGGAGTCGTTTAGATTTTGTGTTAATTTGAGTCTCAGCACTTTTCAATCTGAATGTTATTCTTATTCATATGATATTTAATCGAGTGGATGCAACTTCTATACTCCATAAAATTAATTCTGCAACTGATTTTTTTTGTGTGTGAAAAAGACTAGTACGTTAAGAATGTACCATTTTCATTAATCAGATCTTTAACAAAGAAAATATTTTGTCCTGCCTACTTCTTATTGAAAAAAAAAAAAAAAAATCTTTATGGCCAGTAGTGAATTTTTCATTAAAAAAATATTGGTTCAGCTAATATTTCCCATGTCCTCACTTAACTCTACTTATAAAAACAAAAAACAAAAAACCAACTTAGTGTATGCAGTAAAAAAAACCCATCTCTCCAGAAGGGATTTAGTTTAATGGTTACATTACGTTTTGGACCATAATTGTCCATGATTTTCACCTCAGGACACAAGAGATATCCGCATTATTTTTCAAACTGGAGTCTGAACTAACAGTTTTTTTACACACCTATGACAATTTCAGTGATTGTAGATATGTTCGATATTCAGTATACCTATTCCCCCCCTCCCCCTCATCCGACCCCCCTCTCCGCGCCCCCCCTCCCCCCACCCTGGACCCCCTTTGAAAACTGAACAGAATATTGTCTTCTAATTTTTTCTTTTCTATTATCCAATATAACGCCACCCCCCCCCCCCCCCCCCCCCTTTTGAAAACTGTGAACAGATTATTGTCTCCTAATTTTATCATTTTTATTATCCCACATAAACTCATAACACATCTTTTGCACTGATCCCCCCCCCTCCCCCCCCCTCCCCCCCGACACACACACACACCCACCAGTTATTCCATTTTAATTTTATTTAGTTAGCTTTTGTTTAATTCAATTCCTTCTGATTTTCATTTCTAATTGGTTTTATTTTTGTTTTTGTTTTCATTTTTAATAGTTTGCGTGGTTGTGTGGTTGTGTGTGTGTGTGTGTGTGTGTGTGTGTGTCTGGATGTTCATTATGTAGTTCTCTGCATTGATTATGTTTGTGTTTCAGCTTGAAAGTGACCCACCTTTAGTGAAGTTTTGATCCATTTTTGGTACGGGATTTTTTTTTTTTAGTTCTCAACACCTCCCTTCCCCTTCCTCTGTCCGTCCTTTGTGCAGTGTTTTACTGTAAACTACCTTGTGGAACGCCCACTACCCGCTGAATGCCCACCCCCCTAATTTTGGGTCAGAAAGTGTGCATAGGTTTAAAATAGCTTGGCCTCTTGGCGACTTTACATCGATGGTACCCTGTGGACTGCTGGCACTGGGACTGCAAGAGACGAACCTGTGGGGGTAGGGTTAGGGGAGGGGGGGGGGATTGGAATGAGTGGCGTGGGAGTAATGCCACTAAAAAGGTGCAGATGATGGGGTCAGCAAAACCCTCCCCCCCCAAAAAAAAACAACAACAAAAAAAACAACCCCCAAAGAACCTTGTAAACGCTCACTCCGCACTTTAATATATAAAAACAACAACAACAAAAACTTCAAGAAAATCATCATGAGCTTAACCCTTTGACCGCCAAGCTTGCATTGATGCACAGGCATGGTGGAGGAGGACCCATGTCACTGCAAGGTGACCATTCAATTGGTCTGTTGTCCATGAACCTACTGCTCTTAATGTTCGGGTGGTAGGATAGGCCGTGTTTCCTATACATCGCAGGGGAGGTGGGGGGTGGAGGGGGTGGGGGTGGGGGAATCCCCAGCTATTCTTAGCCACTGTCTTTTATGTGTTTATACCACAAGAGACCAAGCCCAACACTCGGCTTATATCACAGATTGACATAAGTTTACATTTGGGCCAACAGCAAAGTGAGAGCTGTATTATCAGTGGTTTCTCCAGTCAACGGGAAACCATTTACAGCTTAGTCTTTTTGTGAAGGACTATGACTCTCAAACTAGGAGGCAAAATTGCGCTGGCTCTTAGTGCTGCAGCCTTGTGGGCTAGTTGGCCTTTGGGAACCATCCCCAACGCCGACTGTCCTAAAACCCTCTTGGCCGAGAGTGGGGATGTACTTGGGCAAGACACTCTCCACTATAATCAAATTCAAATTCTAGCCCAAATAGTCAGGAACAGCAGTTGCCACCTCTGCTGTTCTGATGGTCATAGTCGGACACGACTGACTATCATATATATATACCTCAAGAGGAATTTTGTACTCTAAATTGACTGGCGGTGAAAGGGTTAATAACAGTTTGGATTGCTGTTTGTAATCTTGCTGTTTTGGAAAGCGGCGCGGATTTAGATCTGGAAGTGAAAGAATAGAACGGCCTGCTGGAGATGAGAGGATGAGAGTGAGTGAGAGCATGACGGCACTCGGTGACGCAGTGTCTTGTCTCAGTCACCAGGTGTTCTGTTTCTCACTCGCAGCCCAGCCCAGCCCAGCCCAGCCAGCGTCCTGTGGTGAAACGAAGGGAAGGGAAGGGAAGGGAACAACGGTCTCCTGTAAAGGGCGTAAAGTATCCAGAAAACTCACGCACGCAACGCCCCACAAACGTTAGGTGTGAAGCTGTGTGCAAAGTTTCAGTGGGTTTAGGGGGGGTGTGGGGGCGGGGTGGAGGGTGGGGGGTATGGGCAGTGACAAGGTAGTCTACGGTATTTGTGTGGAGTGGTGTGTGTCGATGTTTTTTTTTTTTTGCTTTTTTTTTCCATTTTCTATTCTTTACGGTATTTCTGTGGAGTGGTGTGTGTGTCTATGTTGTTTTTTTTGTTTTTTTTTCCATCATTTTTTTTTTCTTTATGGTATTTCTGTGGAGTGGTGTGTGCCTATGTTGTTTTTTGTTTTTGTTTTTTTCCCCATCATTTTCTTTTCTTTACGGTATTTCTGTGGAGTGGTGTGTGTGCCTATGTTTTTGGGAGTTTTTTTATCATTTTTTTTTTCGTTTCGGTATTTCTGTGGAGTGGTGTGTGCCTATGTTGTTTTTTGTTTTTGTTTTTTTCCCATCATTTTCTTTTCTTTACGGTATTTCTGTGGAGTGGTGTGTACCTATGTTTTTGGTTGTTTTTTTTTTAAATCTTTTTTTTTTCCTTTATGGTATTTCTGTGGAGTGGTGTGTGCCTATAGTTCTATACAGTATTTCTGTGGAGTGGTGTGTGCCTATAGTTCTGTACAGTATTTCTGTACAGTGGTGTGTGCCTATAGTTCTGTACAGTATTTCTGTGGAGTGGTGTGTGCCTATAGTTCTGTACAGTATTTCTGTGGAGTGGTGTGTGCCTATAGTTCTGTACAGTATTTCTGTGGAGTGGTGTGTGCCTATAGTTCTTTTCAGTAGTTCTATACAGTATTTCTGTGGAGTGGTGTGTGCCTATAGTTCTGTACAGTATTTCTGTGAAGTGTGTGTGTGTGCCTGTGGTTTTACAGTATTTCGGTAAAGTGTAATGTGCCTATGTGTTTTCTTTTAATTTTTTTTTTTTTACAGTATTTCTATGGAGTGTTATGTGCCTGTGTATTTTTTATTTATTTATTTATTTTTTTATTCATGCGAGTATTGTCAAATTCAAAATAGCATGTCAAGAAATCCAGTATCAGAGCTGTGCAGTTTGTGACCTTCATCATGTTCATGCCAGCTGCCAGGTGTTGGCATCTGTCAGTCAGTGTCAGTCTGAATATAATAATTTGCGTGTGAACTTTTAGATATTTTGCAGACTTGTTGAAGATACCCTGAGGTTACTGTGTGAAAAATTTTCAGTGAATTCGATTTCTCTGTCACTGAGAAAATACTTGTCAAAAAGTGGTTCACTTTTTTTTTGGGGGGGGGGACAACCGTTATATGTATGATAGTCGTGTTTGACTATGACCATCAGAACAGCAGAGGAGGTAACTGCTGTCCCTACTCTCTGGGCTAGAATTTGATTATAGTGGAGAGTATCTAATATATCTCTGTCTATATATATATAGATATATTAGTATATATATATATATGATTGTATTAACATATTTACCTTAACATGAAACAGGTGTTTGAAAGTGGCATGGCGGAACAGAGTTGACAGGGCATTGTGCCTTTTTTCGCACACTTCACCACTGAAAACGGATTAGTTAGCATGCCATGAGCTTGGCAGTGTGTTTTCTTTGTTTTCACCTTTGATTATGTTATCCGATGACAAGTTTTTATGAATGTTGACTTGAATATTGATCGAAGCTTGCTTGGAGGTGTGTGTGTGTGTGTGTGTTTGTGTGTGTGTGTGTGTGTGTTGCTCAGTTCAGTTTTCTCTCTCTCTCTCTCTCTGTGTGTGTGTGTGTGTGTGTGTGTTTTAGATAAGTGAAGACCTTTAGATAAAATTTTATGGGATGGATTTTTTTTTCTTTTTTTTCTTCTTCTTTTTGTGTGTGTGTGTGTGTGTGTGTGTGTGCAGTTTGTTTGAAATTGTGGTTGGGGAATGGGGGGAGGTGGTGGTGGTGTGGCTGGTTTAGTTGGTATATCTCTCTCTCACTTTAGTATTACTATTATTTATTCGTTATTATCATAATTTTTTTAATATTTATTATCATTTTTATTTTTTTTGATATTTTTTAAGAACTACAAAAATGTTTTTTGTAAGATTTTGGCTTTAACATCCAAGTAAACCCCCCCCAAAAAAACAACAACAACAACAACAACAAAAAACCCAGCAAAAAACAAAACAAGCAAACCAACAAATGAAGAATCCCCTCCAAAACAACAACAACAACAAAAACCCCAAAACAAACAAAACAAAGCCCCCCCCCCCCCCCCCCCCCCCAAAAAAAAAAAGAATACCCAAAACCCCCAGAAAAAAATCCACCCCAAAACAGAACAAACAAACATTACGTCCAAATAGAATGAATTGTTGAGGAAGTGGTACTTTGCATCATTCACTTTCATATAGCTTGTATGTATATATATATATGTGTGTGTGTGTGTGTGTGTGTGTGCGCGCATGTGCATGTTTGCATGCATGTATGTATGCAGATATATTATGTCTTTATTCATTTATCTAAATATTTATTCATTTATTCATTTGTTTATTCAGTGTTGGGAGAACTTCTTTGTTTTTGTGGCATAGTAATGGCTTTGGTTTATGATCTGTTTTGCTTACTGACTGAACAGACTAAAAAAAAAAAAGTTATGAAAGATTGGCAGAGACTGTGGATGACTTTTTTTTTTCATCCTTTAGTAAAGAACATTGCACAGTGTTGTGTGGAATGTGTTTCTGACGCATGTATATGTGTGTGCGTGTGTGTGCCTAATAACTGTTGACACCCTTCAGTGTGTTTAGTTTGATTTTTTGTTGTTGTTTTGTTTTTTTGTTTTTTTTTATTTACAGATGGACGATGTTGCCATATGAGGTAGTGTCACCTGAACTCTTCTGTGCTTTTTGTTCCCTCCCCTTCATCTGTCTTTTCAAAAAAAGCAAAAACAAACCAGCAACGTCTTGTTTGTTTATCTGTTTTCAATATGTTTCGGCTGGAGTGCCGTTGTGGGTCTGTGCTTCAAATGTCAGCCTCTTGCTCTTGTAATGTATGATAGTCTTGTCCAAGTATGGCCGTCAGAACAGCTGAGGAGGCAACAACAGCAGCTGTCCTGACTATCCGGGCTGGAATTTTGATTGTAGCGGAGAGCGTCTTTGCCCCAAGTTACATCCCCCTACTCTCTTGGTCAAAGAGGGCATTAAGACAGTTGGCGTTGGGGATGGTCCCCCTAATTAAGGTCAACGAACCCTGAAAACTGCAACATTAAGCTCCAGTGTAATGTAATCCTGCCTAATCCTAGTTTGAGAGTCGTAGTCCGTCACTAAAGTTTTAAGCTGTAAATGATTTCCCGTTGCAGTAGAAAAAAAAAAAAAAAAAAAAATCATTGATTATTGAGCTCTCACTTTACTGTTGGCCCAGCTGTGAACTTTATGTCAGTCTGTGAATGATAATATGCTTTATACCGATGATTTTTATGGTATGAGTAATGAAGAGAGGTGGTGGTGTGTGTGTGTGTGTGGAGGGGTGGAGGTGGGGGTGGGGGCGGTAGGGGGATGGGAGGGGAGTGAGTGTGGGGGGGTGGGGCGTGGGGGGGTAGGTTAAGGAGCGACTGCTCTTTTCCAGTCTCTGCACTGCGCCAAAGTTTTGACAAAAAGCGCTGAGAGTATACGTTCATGAAGCAGAGGCTGATTTTTGTTGACACACCTGTTCACACACACACCTGGCCTGGCAAATTGTATCTTTCTCCTTCGTGGTGTGCTTTTGGGGCGCTTTGTGTTTGGAAGTGAAGGTAATGCACAGTATGGTATTGTCCTTCTTGATCGAAAACGTGTGTGCTGTAAACTACCTTGTGAAACACCTACACCCTGTGTTTGGAAGGGAAGGTACGCAAAGTATGGTATGGTATTGTCCTTCTTGATCGAAAACTTGTGCTGTAAACTAGCTTGTAAACGCCTACCCCCCCACCCCCACCCACCCCCGGTTATGGATAAAAATCTCTGTATAACTATAAGGTAAAATTCCTTGTAAACGCCCTGCAGTTTCCTCCCCTACCTCCACCCCCCCCCCCTTCCCCACTCCCTGTTTAGGATAAAAAAAATCTCTGCATAAGGTAAAATACTTTATAACCACCCTACCTGTTTTGGGAAAAAAAATATGTGGAAAAGGTAAAAATATCTTGTAAAAACCCACCTGCCCTGTGTTGGGTAAAAATCTGTGCATAAGGTAAAGAATACCTTGGAGTATGGCTGCCAACATGGCGGGATATTTTAACAAAAACGGCCATACACATCAAATGTTGCATGTCCGTCTAAGTGTGCGTGTGTGTGTGCATGCCTGAAACCTGATTGAATGACACAGGAAATGAATGATGAGCGCCCAGTGTGGCAGCCCCCCATCATTCGGCTCTACCCAGGTAGGCGGCCTGTTGTGCAAATGACCCCCATGTTTGTAAAGCGCTTAGAGCTTGGTCTCCGACCGAGGATAGGCGCTGTATAAGTATCCGTATCATATCATCATTTGTGTAAAGTGGGGGTGGGGAATACAGGATAGTTCACAGCACTTTTCTTTTCTTTCTTTTTTGATTCACTTGTGTAAACAAAGTGAGTCTATGTTTTAACCCGGTGTTCGGTTGTCTGTGTGTGTGTGTGTGTGTGTCTGTCTGTGTGTGGTATACTTTAACATTGACATTTTCTCTGCAAATACTTTGTCAGTCGACACCAAATTAGGCATAGGTAGGAAAAGTTCAGTTCTTTCCAGTCATCTTGTTTAAAACAATATTGCACCTCTGGGATGGGCACAAAAAAAAAAAAGAAAAAAGAAAAAGAAAAAAAGAAGCCTAATTATATGCAAATTGCATTTACTGTTCATATTTTTTGTATTCTCTAAACTTGGCACTTTGATCTGATATTCTGACCCAACAACAAGAGCAGTCCTTATTATCATTTTATGTTCAAACAGGAACTTCTTTTGCTAAGCATGGAAGTTTTATTTATTTTGCAAACGTTTTTGGTGCAGATAGTAAAAAAGTGGAAATTACTCTGTAATTAATGCTAGGGGACTTAATTTGCTTTAAACTGATCTTTCTCATCTTAAACATTACATTTTGAAATTATACGCAATACATATCACAAGTGAGTCTTGAAGGCCTTGCCTCTCTTGTTATTATATGTTTTTCCTCTCTCTCTTTTCTGCACAGTGTGTTGATGAGCGGTGGCTCCTGGTTTGTTTTGCTGCTTCACATTTTTCTTGGGACTGTGTCGCTTTTAGTTTTTGTTTCTGGAAAAGTTTTGATTTGAAGCTGCTTTTGGACACACGCTTGTTGTTTAACCGTCTGACTTCTTGAGCCTCAGTGGAACTGGGTTAGGGTGGCATGAATTGATTGATGAGTGCAGTTGACTTGCTTTTTTTTTTTTTTTGCTGAGCTGAGGAAGGGGGTGGTGGAATGAATAAGATTTGTATTTGTATTTGTATTTCTTTTTATCACAACAGATTTCTCTGTGTGAAATTCGGGCTGCTGTCCCCAGGGAGAGCGCGTCGCCATACTACAGCGCCACCCGTTTTTTTTTGTATTTTTTCCTGTGTGCAGTTTTATTTGTTTTCCCTATTGAAGTGGATTTTTCTACAGAATTTTGCCAGGAACAACCCTTTTGTTGCCGTGGGTTCTTTTACGTGCGCTAAGTGCATGCTAGCACACGGGACCTCGGTTTATCGTCTCATCCGAATGACCAGCGTCTAGTCCCACCACTCAAGGTCTAGTGGAGGGGGAGAAAATTTCGTGGGCTGTGCCGTGATTCGAACCAGCGCGCTCAGATTCTCTGGCTTCCTAGGCGGACGCGTTACCTCTAGGCCGTCACTCCACACTTATGCTTATCTCCCATCACTGTGTCAGTGAGGCCTAAACGGGACACACTGATCTGTCAGCTTTGTCGGTCACGGGCAATGGTCCTTGACTGACAAAGCATGTTGGGTCAGGCAGCTGCTTTAGCAGATGTGGTGTGTAGCTTGTATTGATTTGTCCGAACGCAGTGGTGTGGTGGTGGTGTGTCCATCGAGATCGATGATGACCATCGTTGTCATCCAGATGGGGGATGGGGGGAGGGTGGTGGTGGGGTGGGGGGAAGGATGCTCATGAGTCTATCTGTGAGTGCGCAGATGGCTGAATAGTCCAATCTGCGCACGAAATGTTCGCTGACAGTTGGGGCAGACAAAGACAGGCATATCATTGTCAGGGAGCTTGTTTGCCCGTGACTTTCTGGCCTGCCTCTTCTGAACAGCTGCAGCAGTCCTGTTGGCCTCGCACAACTTGGCGCCTTTGTGCACAGCAGCGCGCCATTTGTTACGGTCCACTGCAGATTCCTCCCAGGAGTCAGGGTTGATATCAAACGCTTTCAGAGAGACTTTCAGAGTATCTCTGAAGCGCTTCTTCTGACCTCTGTGTGATCTCTTCCCTTGTTGCAGCTCGCCATAGAAGAGCCTTTTGGGCAGTGACGCCTCCTTGAGTAATTGAACTGAAGTATTTGGACTGTTTGTTTGTCTTTCTTCTTTCCTCTTCTTCTTCTTGGGGATTTGCATCATGTTTGTTGAGGCAAAGTCCCAACATTTTGGGAGATGACAAAATGAAGTAGTTGCACTTTGAATTCACAGCATGCTGATTTCTGTTTGTTTGTTTGTTTGCTGTTTTGTTTTTGTTTTTTGTTTTTTACCTAGGCTTGGCAGTGTAGGGGTTAAAGGCAGTCTTGGTTATGTGTGATTATTTAATGGAGCATTTTGTTAGGCATGTGTGAATTGCATTTGATTATTTCAATTCTGTAATCGGCTTATTTCCCTTTGTTTATTTTTCGTTTATTTTTTTTTTTTTTTTTTTTTTCAATTGGATTAGTTTTATTCAAGAAATAAAAGTCTTTTTTAAAAATTTTTATGGGGAATTTGGATAGATATAATTTCCTGTGGGAGCTTATGCTGTATTGGTTTAGTATGTGTTTATGAATTTGTATTTTTATTGAGTAATCAAACTGTGCGTCTGTTCTGTGGATGCCTGAACGAAATGTTAACTTTTGATATTTTCCCTTTTTTTTTTTTTTTTTTACCGGGGAAACATGTCAACAATTTCTTGGTTAAAGAAAGATAATAATTTTTTTTAAATTTTTTTTAAAAAATTTTTTATATATCTTGTGTGATGATAAATGGTGAAGGTTCAGAGTTTTTCCTGTGCTGCGGGAAGCATGATAGCTAATGCTTGCTGTGGTGGGGGTCAGGGGGAGAGGGGGGGGGCTGCTAAAAAAAAAAAAAAAAGCTAATGATTGGTGACTTTTGTGTTTGGAACTGTGGAGCGGTCTTTGCTTTTCTCTGCTTTCTCTGTCTTTGCCTGTCTCTTTCTTGTACTCATCTTGGACCTTAATGCTTTTGACATTTGAGAGAGTACACACACTGTGAACAAACACACAGCAACTCATGCATGCACGCACACACGCGCGCGCACACACACACACACACACACGCACATGCACATGCACACGCACACACAAAATAGGATAACAGTAAAACACATGCGCAGACCAAGTCCGAGACGACACTGCGTATGTGTGAACGTGTGTGTGTGTGTGTGTGTGTGTTTGTGTGTGCAAGCATGCATGCATGCTAGCATGTGTGTGTGTAAGCATGCATGCATGCTAGCATGTGTGTGTGTGTGTGTGTGTGTGTGGTGTATGGCACTATATATGCGTAAATACACAAAGTTGATTTTTATTTTTACTGTTAACAATCCATTTTTCCCTGAACTTTCACCTTGCTTCCGTAAAACAAAAAAAACAAAAAACAAAAAAAAGGAAGGCGAAAGAAAATTGATGCTTGAAAACATGTTTTATCTTTTTCATAATGGATAGCAGTAACACTCACTGTGCTAATATGTTTAGGCTTACCAGTTTTAAAAAACATCAGCACGCTGTCACATGTGAGAGAAATAAAGTGGAAGAAGATAAAGAGGGTGTTGTGGATGTACTTTTGCCAAGTAATCATTCATAGCTAAGATTATCTTTCTGTAAAATTCCTCTAATGAATGTTTGGTTGCTTTTTTTTTTCTGCGTTGGAATCTATGCATCCTTGGAAGAAATGGACACGTGTATGTTTTTTTGGGTTTTTTTTCTGTTAAAAAAACCATCTGTGTAAATGGCAATTCAAGAACTGTAATAAACATTAAGTTATAATGTTTTTTTTTTGTTTTTTTTTAACTTTTAAAATTTTTTTTCCAAAAAACATGTATACAATACAGAGAATAGTATGAAACAAACAATATAAAATGAACAGTAGCATCTTCCACTACAGAGAGAAAGATAAAACAAAACAGACTAAACAAGGCAAAAGAAATCTGTAACAACATCAACAACAAAAAAAGAAAAAAGAAAAAAAAAGGGGGAAGATTTGTCCAATCATTCAATCAGTCAATGTTTACACATTAATGATTGTAGTAATCATGATGATTTAAGATGACATTAATAATAAATAGCCTGGGACCAGTTGTAACATAGCAACAGCATCAATTGTGTCAATAGTAATGGTATCTAGGGTAAGGCGAAAGCGAGTGGTGGCATTATAATATCATAATAATAAGGAGCATGAGTATATACCACTTCTGCATTATTGGAAAAGAAAGCTTGTAGTTAATCACATTGTAAAGACAGCAAATGTTATAATGTTAAAAAAAACACACACCCAAAACAAACAAACAAAAAAACCAAAAAAAACCCAATTTTTTTTTTTAATAAATATTTTTATTCAAGTTTAACATTTAATGAATGCATACATACATTACATACATACAGGCGGACATACAAAAATTGTATTTCTAATTATTAATAATATTACTTGTTATTAAACGTTATTTAAACTATAAAGCAGGAAAACAACAACACAACATTGTTTTTATACAGAAAAAAAACACCACAAATAAAGTCATATGCATTGCATAAAAAAAAGTAAATAAATGAAAGGAAAATATTTTTTTAAAAAGAACAAACGTTACATTCGTGATTGTCATTCCTCCTCCTCCTCGTTGCCTTCCATCATTTTTATGTATGGGTACCATTTTCTAGAAAATGCTATGGACATCATTTCCATCGAGTGTATATATTTTTCGGTTTTGTATATGTTTCTTAGGTCTGTAAGGAAGTACTTTATACATGGTTTGATTTTATTCATTCTGCATTTATAGATGAAATGTTTCGCCACTAGAATGATATAGTCAAATATTGCATCTGTTTTTGTAACATCATCATTTCCAAATAATACTAGCTCTATATTCAACTTGACATTTGCACAATTTTCACACTTAAAACCCCAGATTTTATTTTGTTCCCAGATGGAAGAGAACTCGCGCGGTGACCTGGGCCTGGGCAAAGTGAGCGCCGAACCCTTACCCTGGAGGATCGGTCTCCACGGCTCCACGGGGGACCGCGTCTGACTGTGACCCGCACAGGAACTGAGGGCAACCAACCAACCAACCATTCATTCAACCACCTGGTGTCTGTTGCTGTTGTGGCCATCATCGTCGTGGTGATCATCGTCTTGTTTTGCTGTCATCACCACCCCCCCGGGGAATGTATGCTTCTTATTCCTCATCTTCCCACTCCCACACACCCCTCCCCCCCCCCCTCTCTCGCTTAGCTGCTCTGATGACTTGGGTCTGGATGCATGGTCAGGGCAGCCGTCTGTCCGTCAGGCTGTCATGGTCACTGTCACTTGTCATCATCGTCATGTCTGTGTTATAAGTGTAAATACCAGATCTGCCCCTTCCTGTCTCTGTGACCCGCTCTTCACCTCTCTGTACACCCCGGATCTCGCTTTCTACGCTCCAGCTTCGGATCCGCTCTCGTTTTTGCGGTTCCCCAGCTCAAGCGGTCGGTCGACTGCCGCTTCTTTTCTTGTTGTCGCTGGACCTTGCGTTTTTTTTCGGCTTTTGCATCGTCGAGTGTATCGGTACTCGGAGCTCTTTCCAAGTCTGGCCTTAAAACTTGCCTCTTCCTGAAATGGTCCCCTCCCGCCCCCCCTGCCCCCTCCCTGCTCCTCCCCCCCTCCCCCTGCCTCTCTTCCTTGTGTCTACAGTTTCTCCAGGGGAGGTACCCGTAAAGTCGACAGCTCATTGCGTCGACAGCTCATTGCGTCGACAGCTCATCGCTGTCCTTGTTCTATTTTCATTTTTGAAAAGGTGGATTTTGTCCTCCAGTTGTAAATTCTTATTTGTGCTATGTTCACTTTGGGAATGCTGAATGGCGACAAACGTCCTTCATTATTGACCACATCCTCTACACAGCATCCTGTATCTATAGCCAGACTGCATCCTCTAAACTACATCCTGTATCTATACCCTGACTGTATCCTCAAAACTACATCCTGTATATCCAGACTACATCCTCTACACCGTATCCTGTATCTATACCCAGACTACATCCTCTACACATCCTGTCCACGCAATGAGCTGTCGACGCAACGACATGGACCCTTCTCCAGGTGTCTGTTGCCATGTGTTAATACAAGTCTTGGCTTTCATCTCTGTGAGTTAGGAGTGATGCTGATGCGTGTGCGTGGCAGGGGCGTAAGCGTTTTGATTTTTTGTCCCTGTACAAAATTCAGTGCTATGTAAACGCTGATTATTATCATTATTATTATGTCATCATCATCATCATCATCTTTGTCGTCATCGCCAGAATGTTTGTCAGTATTGAAGGCTTGTTCAGTGCTGTATTGGTAGTTTTTGTTTGAAAATATCAGAATGATGACTGGTGTCTTTTTCATTGTTAAAGGGTTGTTAGTTCTGTTGGTTTAAAAATCTGTATGTGTGTGTATTATTTATTTTTTTCTTTTTCTGAAATCGTATTTTAAATTTTCAGTTGGGGTTGGGGTGGTCGGGGCTGGTATGAAGATAGTATTTGGTTTGCGATAAAGTTTTTTTTTTTTTTTTTTTTTTTTTTTTTTGTCTCATGAAACGGTGTGGATGTTTCCTGGAAAAGAAAAAAAAATTGTGCTGGACTGTCCTGGTCGTGCTTTTAATTTCCTCTTTGATGGGGATGAATGTGTTTCAGCTGTCAAGGTCACAGAAGAATGTTCACTTTGTTTTGTTGCCGCTGTTGAGCTTTTGGTTAGTCTTGAATGGTTGTTCTCTTTCTGTCTCTGTCTCTTTGTCTCTCTCTCTGTCTCTCTCTGTCTGTCTCTCTGTCTGTCTGTCTCTCTCTATGTGTGTGTATGTCTCTGTCTGTGTGTGTGTGTGTGTGTTTGTGTGTTGCTCTGTCTCTCTCTCTCTGTCTATGTGTATGTTTCTCTCTCTCTCTCTCTCTCTCTCTCTCTCTCTCTCTCTCTATGTATTCTGTGTGTGTGTGTGTGCGTGTGTGTGCGTGTGTGTGTGTGTGTGTGTGTGTCTCTCTCTGTCTATGTGTGTGTGTGTGTCTCTCTCTCTCTCTCTCTCTCTCTCTCTGTGAAACTTTTAATCAGTCCTTGAACTTTGAGTTAGACATGAGAAGTAGCATGTATTTGTTGTTGTTTTTTTGTTTGTTTGTTTGTTTTTTTAAATCTTTTAAAAAAATTTTTTATTTATTTTTTTTTTAGTAGTTTTGATTGGATTGACTTTTGGAAAGTTGAGTTAGCTCCCAGGTGTTGTTAACAACAGCCTTTACCATCCCCTTGTCCTGTGTTGCTTTTTTGGTGAATGTCTGAATTTCTACTGAACATTCTGTGTGTGACGTCGTTCTCGTCAAGATTTTAGGGGGGGGGGGGTTCCGTGCACAGAACGTTGTCTGTCTCTCGTCATCCCACATGTCCCTCACCTCACCTCAACCCCCCCACACCCTCCCTCACCACCCCCCCTCCCCCACAACCCCTCCCCTCTCCTCTACTCCCAGACGACTCCCAAGTTGAGAGACTGATGATGACGATGACGATGACGAGGATGATGGTGGGGGAGGATGCAGTGTGATTGGAGTCTACATTCAGTTCGTTGGCCATGCTGCTGCTCTGGTGTATATATATATATCACATGTGCCGATATATTATTATATATATATATATATATATTGATCCCAAACTGGGCCAGGTTTACCCTTGGGTGTGGTGGAGGTGGGGGGGGGGGCGTGAGTGGGAGGGTGGGATGGTGGGGTGATTTCAAGCAAGCCTTCAAGACATGAAGACTGTTTATTAGCTATTGCAAATAGAAGAATTCTAGAATGATCTGGAATGATCCCCATATACATTACTAGAGAGGGGGTGGTTAAAATCCAATTGGGGTGGAGGGCAGGGGCAGATTTTTTTTACCCCAGGGTAAAAAATCAAAGAGGGAGGGCCTCAGTTCTGAACAGTTTACCCCCCCCTGGAGGCCTGTCAGGGGGCGAGTCAGCACAGACCCTGGTGGGCTTAATCTGGGGCTGGTCAGATTTGACCGCGGGGTAAGATTGCAGTGGGGAGGTAAGAGTTAGGGTGCTACGCTGGGAGTCGGGCTGGGGTTGTATTATCTTTTGCTGATGCTCTTCTCATTCTCTCCATTTAGAACATTTATTTATTCATTTATTTATTTATTTGATTTTTGCTGCTGTGTATGTCTTCTTCTGTAGTGTGGAGAGAGAGAGGGCAGACAACCGTGGAAGTAGAACTTGGGTGTTATATGCGGTTGTTTCCCTTTTGTAGAGTGTTGAGAACGTGTGTTGTTGGGGAAATGTGTATGTTGTGGGGGTTGGGGTGTGGGGGGGGGGGGGGGGGGGGGGGGAGGTGTCAGTGTGTGTGTGTGGAGGGGGGGGGGGAGAGATGCTGGGTTACTTAGGATGACCGTTTCTGTTTAACTGTGTGTGTTCTGCTCCTACTCTCACTCTCTCCCCCCCCTGCCCTACCCCACCGTTATCTCCCCCTCCCCCCCAACATACACACACACACACACACACACACACTGCCCCCCATCCGCATCCCCCCCACCCCCTGTCCTGTACTCCCCACTTTTTTATTGATTAAGTAAAAAAAAAAAAAAAAAAAAAAATATCCACCCCACCAGAACTAAGAATGTTGACCTGTATGTGTTGTTTTGATTGTGTTAGTGTCGTGTCACAGAACTTGTGTGTGTACATGGTGTGCGTGTTGAATGTGTCAGTGTATCTCCAAGCGTGTTGAATGTCAAAGAGTGTTCTCTTTGTGTTGTGTCATATGATTGTGTCAGCGTCATGTCACAGAACTTCCGTGTGTGTTGTTGAATGTGTCAGCGTATCCAAGCGCGTTGAATGTCAAAGGGTATTCAAAAGATCACTAACGGCTTACTGGGTTGACTTTCTGTTTTGATGATTTTGTTGTTGCTGTTGTTGCTGTTGTTTTTTTCTTCTTTTTTTTCAAATGTGTAAATAGATTTCATGTTTTCTGAAGGGTTTTCAGTACGGTAATGGGTATTATTTTTCCTAACCAGTATGATATTATCATTGGTGTGTTAACACGCCTGGGTTCGTCTGTGTTATGTTTGGAATTTATTCTGATTTTTTTTCTTTTCTTCTTCTTCTTCTATCATTCTGATTGACAAGATATTTGATTTTCCTTTGTTGGTTTAGATGGTGTATGTGTGTGTGTGTGAGAGAGAGAGTGTGAATGTAATTTGCCTGTTTGATTTTTTTGTTGTTGTTGTTGTCTGTAATATTTTGACTGTGCAAGTGTGTTTGTGTAAGAGTGTGAATGTGATTTGCTTGTTTGAGTTTTTTGTCTGTAATATTTTGACTGTTCAAGTGTGTTTGTGTAAGTGTGTGAATGTGATTTGCCTGTTTTTTTTTTTTTTGTTTTTTTTTGTCTGCAATATTTACAGTGTTTTTGTCGAGCGGTGTGTGTGTCAAAGGTAACCCATCTACAATAAGCAACCTTTTTTTTTGAAACTTTCATTGCTCATACATGTACCACTATTTTTATTGTTGTGGACTTTTTGTTGTTGTTGTTGTTGTGTTTTCTTTTTCTCCTCGAAGGAGTTGGGGGGGCTTAAAGCGATGCTTGCACTGGATCTGATTGCCTCCTCACGCATTTTCCGCTTCGATGGATCTCATTTTTCTGGGTCACAGCTGGTGTACTTGAATCTGGCTTTGGTGTTTTGCGTCTTTCTCTCTCTCTCTCTCTCTCTCTCTCTGTGTACGTCTGAAAGTCTGGCACTGGTTTTTCAATGCCTTGTGGAACGTGTTTGATGAATTTGTGGCATTTTGTATTTTGTGGGGGATTCTGAAGATGGATCACTAACATTTTTGTGACAGTATTCTGAAATGTGTTTTGTTGTGTGTGTGTGTGTGTGTGTGTGTGTGTGCTTAAAAGGAAGTGTGTTTTGTTGTCGGTGTGTGTGTGTGTGTGTGTGTGTGTTTGTGAGTGTGTATGTTTGTGTGTGTGTGTGTGTGTGTGTGCATGCGTGCATGCATGTGTGTGTGTGTGTGTATATTTGTTCCTCAACATTTCAAGATCTGTATTATTCTCGATGTTCTCTCTGTGATCAAAAACCAACAATATGATTGGGTGAAGAGTTGACACCGCCATGCAACTGAGAACCTGATGTTTATTTGTGATTTTATTTTGGCCAGCTCCCACTCCCACCCAGTTTTGCTGGCAGTTTTTTTGTCGATGTCCTTGGGTCTTTTGGGGCTTAGTAATTGGGTGTTTTTGGAACATCATAGCGTGCTGTCGCTTTGTCGCTAAATTGTGATTTTTTTAAACCTATTTATTTCTGTTAGTTTTTTTAATTTTGTTTTGTTGTTTGTTTGTTTTTTTCTTGTTGCGGGTATTGTATCTTGTTGCGGTATCTGTTTTTTGTTGTTGTTGTTGTTGTTGTTGTTTTGCTAGCTTGCTTGTGTGTTGTGATAGTGTTACGGGGTGACTTTTTAAAGCTACTTAAACTGCCATTTTTTTTTTGTTCTGAGGTGTGGGTGGTTTTTTTTTGTTTTTTTTTGTTTTGTTTTTGAATTACACCAAGTTATTTTCTACCTGTTAATGGTAAAGATGTGTGCACTTAGAAAAGCCAGCCAGGCAGGCAGGCAGGCAGGCAGGCAGACAGACAGACAGACAGATAGACCAGCGTCTGACTTCACCTGTGGGCAGAGTGGAAGGGGGTGGGGGGGTGGGGGGACTTGGAGGGACTGTCGTTCGTGTTTTATTGTTGGCCTTTGCAGCCAGCCATGCGCAAGGCTTGTGTCAGTCCCAAACCCACAGCCGTAAACTCCATAGTCTCCTGAGATACTGATGAATGGCCTGTGTTTTCTTCTTCTCCTTCCTCTTCTTCGCCGTCTTCTTCGCCGTCTTCTTCTTCTTCTTCTTCTTCTCCTTCTTCTTTTTCTTCTTCTTCTTCTTCCTCCTCTTCTTCTTCTTCTTCTGTCGCTCGTGTTTTATTGTTGGCCTTTGCAGCCAGCCACGCGCAAGGCTTGTGTCAGTCCCAAGCCCACAGTCGTAACTCCATAGTCTCCTGAGATACTGATGAATGGCCTGTGTTTTCTTCTTCTCCTTCCTCTTCTTCGCCATCTTCTTCTTCTTCTTCTTCTTCTTCTTCTTCCTCTTCTTCTTCTTCTTCTTCTTCTTCTTCTCCTTCCTCTTCTTCTTCCTCTTCTCCTTCTTTTTCTTCTTCTTCTTCTTCTTCTCCTTCCTCTTCTTCTTCCTCTTCTCCTTCTTTTTCTTCTTCTTCTTCTTTTTCTTCTTCTTCTTCTTCTCCTTCTTTTTCTTCTTCTTCTTCTTCTTCTTCTTCTTCTCCTTCCTCTTCTTCTTCGTCGTCGTCTTCTGCTTCTTCTTTTTCTTCTTCTTCTTCTTCTCCTTCTTCTTCTTCTTCTTCTTCTCCTTCTTCTTCTTCTTCTTCTTCTTCTTCTTCTTTTTTTTCTTCTTCTCCTCCTTCCTCTTCTTCTTCTTTCTCTTCTCTTTCTTCTTCTTCTGCTTCCTCCTCTTCTTCTTCTGCTTCCTCCTCTTCTTCTTCTCCTTCCTCTTCTTCTTCTTCTTCTCCTCCTTATTCTTTTTCTTCTCCTTGTTCTTCCTCTTCTCCTTCTTCCTCTTCTTCTTCTTACTTTTAATAGACTATTCCAGTTACTATTCTTATTCATCGTTTTTATTGTCTTATTTTATTTCATTTCATTTCTTTACTTCTGTGTTTTGTGTCGATCTTTATTTTTGTGTTTTGTTTCGTTAAATGGGCAGAATTGTAAAAAAAAAAAAAAAAAAAAGGCCTTTACTGTGCCTAATTCTTTACTCATTAAAGATTCAATCAATCAGTCTTCTTCTTCCTCTTCTTCTTCTTCCTCCTTCCTCCTTGACACTTATTTTTAATGTGAATGTCTATACAAGCAGAGGTCCACAGGAAGCCTGATATCTTTCTCCATCCATTCAGCCATGGGTGTCTCGAGATGCTGACAAAACTAGGTCAAGACTGGATGACGAAAAAAAAAAAAAAAAAAAAAGATGATTTCCAAATTTACCTCTAATGAAAACACAGTGTGGCTGTCTGTAGGATGAGGGGGTGGGGAAGGGGGGGGGGGGGGGGGGCCATGCACATGAAAGCCCACGTGTACATTTGAGTGGATGTGGGAGTTGCAGTCTTGTGCTATCTTAGTCAACTCCCCTCCCCGCCCCCCACCCCCCGTGTTAGTCATTCTCCGTTGATTCTTTTTCAACTGTACTGTGCTGTGCTTCTCCCTTGTACTACATTTTTTTTTGGCACAGTTAGTTTCTCTGAGTGAAATTCTGGTTGCTGTCTCTGAGGAGAGTTGGTCACTAGAATGCAGCACCACCATTTTTTTTTCTTGATTGGCTAAGAGCGGACCGGGCAAGACGGGGGGGGGCGTCTTTTCACTGTTAGCAGCATGAAATTTGGCCAAGCAGAGCAAACCGATAGGCCTAGTTTGCATCAGTTTGACATGGTAAGTATATGTATCACCAAACATGGAGTATAATACAAACTCCTCTTTTTTCTATCAAATTGGATTTTTCCACAGAATCTTCCCAGGGGCCACTTTTTTTTTTTTTTTTTGTCTAGGTCTAGTGGAGGGGGAAGAAAATACTCGTGAGCATGGGATTTGAACCTGTGCGCTCAAAATCTCTTGCTGTCTAGGTCACACATACCACATGTTCTGATTTCTTTGCTGTGTTAAGTTCCCTGTGTGTGTGTGTGTGCATCAGTGTTTGTGCATCCGTGTGTGCGTGTGTGTGTGGATGCATACGTACGTATGTGTGTGTGTGTGTGTGTGTGTGTGTGTGTGTGTGCGCTTTGTCAGTCTGAGCCTCACAGTGTTTGTCATGATGTGACAAATCAAATTAAATCAAAAACACTTTATTGATCCACATGGAAAATAACTTGTACACATCATGGGCTTGTTATAAGCAGAAACATCTTCCATCTTTTTTTTTTTTTTATTTTATTTTTTTATTCAAGCTCACGGAAAATCGCATGTGTATGCAGTGCTAACCTTTTCCACACATGCACACGCACATTTACTGCTTAAGTTTGTGTTGAGAGAGAGAGAAAAAAAAAGAATATTTTTTACATTCAAGTTGAGTTCAACAAATGTTTCTTTTAAATAGGATTATACCTGATATGTCTTGGATTAACAAATTGCTGCATTTTTTAAAATTTTTATTGGATATACAACATATATCTTGGACTAAGAAATTGTTGGGTTTTTTTTTTCAGATACAGGACATAGTATGTATGTGTAGAATTTCACATATTTTTCGTATTCATAATTACTTTCAGTTCCATGTAGTGCTGAATTGTTTTAAACAAAAGTGAACTTGTAAATCCTCTGGTTTTTCTTTTGACAGTAATACACATGAGAACAAATAGCATATATTATTTGCAGCCATAAAGATGGGGGATTATTGAAATGTGGAAATTATGATGGTAGCAACAGCAGTTCTGGATAGTAGCGGTAGTAGTAGTAGTAGTAGTAGTAGTCTGAGTGGTTGTAGTTGTAGGAGCAGTAGTTGTGATGATGATGATGATGATGAATGTTTTGGTAGATTCACTGATCGAATTGTGTTAACTTTTGTGTCGCAGACAGGTTTCTCTGTATGAAAAAATTAGGGCTGCTCTTCTCAGGAAGGGCACATCACTGCATTGTTGGGCAACCTCCACCCCTAGCCCCGCCCCCCCCCCCAACCCCCACAACCCACCCCCCTTTTTTTTTTCTTTCTTTCTTTTCTCTGTGTTCAAGTGTTATTTGTTAAACCTTTAATCGGTTTAGAGTTGAATTTACTGTAGATTTTTTTTTCTTTTTTTTTTTTGCTAGGGACAGTTCCATTTGTTGCAGTTTTAATTTTTTTGAAAATTTCTTTGTTTGATTATCTTATTTATTTATTCATTTATTTTTGACGTGCACTAAGTGCATCCTGCACACTGGACCTCTCAGTTTATCGTCTCATTCTTCTTCTAACTAGCACCCAAACCATCTCTTAACCCTTTTCACCACCAAGCTCGCATTTATGCGCAGGCGAGGTAGAGGACCCATGTCACTGAAAGGTGACCATTCATTGGTCTGTTATCCATGAACCTACTGTTCTTAATGTTCGGTGGTAGGACAGGCCATTATTTTCTATATATCGCGGGGGGTGAGGGGGGAATCCCCAGTTGTTCTTAGCCACTGTCTTTTCTGTGTTTATACCACAAGGGAATTTTGCACTCTAAATTGACTGGCGGTGAAAGGGTTACATTAAAACTTTTGTGGAGAGAGAGGAGTGAAAATTTCTGATCCGCATAATTATGGGGGACCTCGCTTCCAGCGTGCACTGCCTAGCACTATGCCGCTGCCTGAAAAACAAGACGAAAGAGTGTCGGTGTTCATTTTTGAAATGTGTTTTGTTTGCTGCTGGTAAAACAGAGGTGACTGGATGTTTGAAAGCGTCGGCGAACGCATGGTGTAATGTCCCTTTGCTGAAAACTCCCCCCCCCCCGCCCCTGCCCCCCACACCCCCACCCTTCCCATAAATGATGATTGGTTATTTTCTAAAAAGACGTCAACAACAAACTTGTTTCTCAGTCTTAAAATTTCAGTAGCATTTCAACAGCTGCAGATGAGCTCTGTATACTTTTTTTTTTTTTTTTTTGGTTTGTTTTATGTTTATTTTTGTTTTGAAATTTGCAACGGTGAATGGATTTGCAATTATTGATCATTTAACATCCATGCTGTACTTAAATTTTTTTATTATTATTATTTTTTTTTAATTAAGATAGGTCTTATCTGTAACCATGAATGCACTACTTATTTGAAATAGGTCTGTATTTTCCTTTGCAAATGTGCTTTGTCAGTGGATGTTTTTTTTGTTTTTTTTGGTTTTTTTTTCTTCTTATTTTTATTTAAAAGTGTTCGTTTCCCAGTGCATTTATTGGACCTTACAAATTTATGCAGATTGACAATCTCTTTCAGTCACTGACATTTATCTCCTATATCCCAGGATGTCTTGGTTACGCAGGGTTATGTTGTACCGGATCAGTGTGATTTTTTTTTTATTTTTTTTTTTTCTGAATGCACTTGTGGTTTTGTAAACAGATCTTGGTGGTTTCCAGGAGAAAAAAAAAAAAATGGGTAAAGCAGAACTGGTTCCTTCTGTATTGATGTATGTTGTGGGTAATGTGATGATTATTGGTTTGGTTGTTGATAATCATAATTATGTCTGTGTCTGCTTTCATTCTGGGTTGTTGTTTTTTTGTTTTGTTTTTTGTTTTTGGTTTATGTTTCAAATCCTTACTGCTTGCCATGCTATGTTATTATTATTCCAGTTGGAAGACCAATAAACTGGGTGTAAATTGACGAGAAATTTGTGTTGGGTGGTTTGTGTGTGTGTGTGTGTGTGTGTGTGTGTGTGTGTGTGTGTGTGTGTGTGTGTTATATCCATTAGTGTGTGTGTGTGTGTGTGTGTGTGTGTTATCCATTAGTGTGTGTGTGTGTGTGTGTGTGTGTGTGTGTGTTATCCATTAGTGTGTGTGTGTGTGTTATCCATTAGTGTGTGTGTGTGTGTTATCCATTAGTGTGTGTGTGTGTGTTATCCATTAGTGTGTGTGTGTGTGTTATCCATTTGTGTGTGTGTTTGTGTGTGTGTGTGTGTGTGTGTGTGTGTGTGTGTGATTGAGGCCTGTTAGTGTTTATGTGAAAGCCATTTGCCCTCTCCACTCTCTTTCCCCCGCTCTCTACGTCTCTCTTCCCTCTCTCTCTCTCTCTCTCTTGGAGAAGGAGAGAGAGAAGAGAGAAAGAATGTGAGAGACAAAGAAGAAGACAAAGAAGGACAGGGAGAAGGATGAATAAATAATAAAGAAGTAGTTCAGGTAAATGGTAAAACTTGAAAAAAAGAAAAAAGAAAGAAAAGAATAAAAAAGAGAAAAAAAAAGAATAGAATAAAAAAGAGAAAAAAAGAAAAAAAGAATAGAATAAAAAAGAAAAAAAGAAGAAAAAAGAAAAAAAAGAAGAAAAAAAATTAAAAAAGAAAAGAAAAAAGAATAGAATAAAAAAAAAGAGAAAAAAAAAGAATAGAAGAAAAAAAAGAAGAAAAAAAAGAAAAAAAGAAAAGAAAAAAGAAAAAAAGAATAGAATAAAAACAAGAAAAAAGAGAAAAAAAAAAGAATAGAAGAAAAAAGATGAAAAAAGAATAGTATAAAGAATAGAAAGAGAAAAGAAAATAGAATAAAAAAGAAAAAAAATAAAAAAAAGAATAAGAAAAAGAATAAGAAAAGAAAGATACAAAGAAATGAACTAATCAAAGAAAAGGAAAAGAAATGAGAATCATGAAAGAGACATCATGATCTTATGTGTGTGAGTGAGTGTATGTGTGTGTGTGTGTGTGTGTGTGTGTGTTGCTCAGTTCAGTTTTGGAAATGCTCGAGGAAAGTTCAAGTGGATGATGGTAAGAGCCCAAGTGACTTGCCTTCATGTACGACACCACAATGATAATAATAATAAAATAAAATAAATAAATAAAAAGAGAAAAAGAAAAGAAAAAATAAATATCCAAAGAAAATGCTGATATCTATGGAAATGGTCTTCCCCTTAAGGCCAGACACGGTAGTGAAATTTTGACCAAATCATGATTTTTTACGATTTTCGTTTTTTTCGCATAATTTGCTTCTTCAACATCTAATCTTTATAGTCATTTTCATATTTTGTACTAAATCGGTCGCAAAAGGTGTTATATTTGCAAATGAAAGTTGCTTCCTGATGTTGATTTTGTCTGAATTTTTCAAACATCGTCCAAAAGTGTTGATTTTACACCTTAGCAACGTATACTTTCATTTCCCGAAGCCTATCATATCGCATATCAACAGAAACAGCGTCATCTTGTGAATACACAGACCCGGTTCTTTTAGTTGTTGAAACGGACTATAAAACACTGCGAGCGATTTTACACACACACTGTATCGCGCGAACTTTCCCGAGTTTTCCCAAATAAGGGCATAGAGTACTATGACTGTGCAGTTTCATTGATGAGACTGACACCAGTGGAAATTTCAGCCAATCAGATTTCATTCCGCTGGGCTCAGCCAGCCTTCGGGCACGCTCGGCTCCCTCCGTCGAGAAGCCAAAATGGCCGTCCAATAACAACAACATGCTGACATGAAAGTGTTTTTTCTCGTCAATTGTTGATTATTTTGCCAGCTAAGACATCTCCTGGATTTATCATGCCTCGGCATAAGCAAGGAAAGAGACGATTGCACTTGACAGCTGCTGCAAAAGCAAAATGGGCCAAATGTGATGCAGCAGCGACTGAAAGCGTGGCTTCGAAGAAACCTGCACCTTCGACATCAGACTGATAAAAGTGCGTCGAGAAGAAAGATCGAAATCATGAACCCTGTCGCATATAATGGTGAGGTGGAAGAACAGAACTGGACTTTGCTACACGTTTTCCAGCTGACCAGACTGATGAGTGACCTGAGTTGCCCAGAGTGCGGAGAAACGGGACTGTCAGTCAGTGTGCGAGAGAGGGAGAAAGCTGGTTTTGCGGCAAAGCTTGCTATGTGCTGCGATGGCTGTGGTTATGAAAAGTGCGAATTCTCATCCCCACGAACTGGATTCAATGACAAAAAGAATACAGGTTTTGAAGTAAACAACAGGATGACCATGCTGAGCCATGAACTGGGAGGCAGCTACACTGCTCTTCAAACCTTCAGCACTGTCATGGGAATACCAGGCATGCATTTGAAAACTTTCCAGGCCCATGACAAGAAAGTAACAGGTATGTTTGTGAGGTTTTTTTGATGGTTAAAAAAATCTTTATCTTTAACTGTGCAGTACAAATACACAAGTGTGCACACATCCCTGCACTGATAACTACTAGTGAAACATTACACTGTCAACCACTGAATCAGTCACTCAGGCAAAGTTTTGCTTGTTCAGTCTTGACTATGATCCATGTGTGTGTGTGTGTGTGTGTGTCTGTGTGTGTGTGTGTGTGTGTTTGTTTGTGTGTGTGTGTGGTGTGTGTGTGTGTGTGTTCATGAATGGGTGAATGCATGTATATCAGTTATGTGTGTAAATTATGCACAGTGTGTGTGTGTGTGTGTGTGTGTGTGTGTGTGTGTGTGTTTCATTGCAATATTATATATTTATGTATGTGTATATGTGTATGTGTGTGTGATATTTAGACTCATCACCTGAGGAAGGAAAGTAAACTATGTAAATGATATAGTTGTGAGCACAGCACAAATATCTCACAAACATTATGCATTTTTCAGCTGCTGAAATTGAATCAGGGTCAACACTCTTAGAACGCACAGCAGCTACAATCCAGCAGGCGTATGCAGAGACCGATGAAGACCTGCAGGGGGCACTGGATAAAGGTGAAAATCCAGTCATCAATATCAGTGTTTCATATGATGGAACATGGCAAAAGAGAGGATTCACATCACTGTATGGTACGCCACCCTACGACGTCTCAACAACCGAGAGGAGGAGGCCAGGGATCCAGATGCCTACCAAGCAGGAGGACACTAGCTTGTAAGTACCCCCTTCCACTGTGCTCTCCAAAACTGCTCTCATATCAGGAGTATGGGAAAGCCAGACCACTGGAATATGTCTGCCAATCTGTGTAAACCATTTCACGTTCTTTGTGAATTTGTCATCATGTGAGCTGTGAACTGGATTATTATTGGCCACAAAACACTTCAATTTCAACTTCTTCTCTTACCTGGTGGTTGCTGTGCTGTGGATTGACATGCTGGGTGAGTAAGTTGTACTCTTTTACCACTTGTGCTAAACAACACTCAGCCAGTAAAGTTTCTGTTCTTCTTTCTCCGTTTTCTGGGTTTTCTGTTTTTCGCACTCTATGCACATTTCAAATGGCTAAAACTTCCACAAAAATAAACACAGAGCCTTAAAATTTGGCATGGTGCTTTTTGAAAGTATGGTGCTTAAAAGTACGCATTGCTATTTTGAAACAAAATGTATAGTTATGTTTTATTTGAATTTTATTTAGAACAATCGGTGCAATATAACTGCGTTGACCAAAAAAAAATCTCAAAAATATAAATTTGTCATTACATCAAAAAGCTATCCGTACTTTTATAGATATTAACATTCCTAAACTAGATCAGGAAACAGATTTTGGCTAAGTGCAATTGAAAAAAAGCCTTAGGCTTTTAAAATGTTTTGTTTGGCAGCCATCTTGGACTGTTTCCATGGCAACCGGAGGTCCAAACACCAAAAAAAGAATAGTTTTGAACTTCCCAGTAAATATACTTTCAAAGTGTAATACATTTTAAATTAAGGCAACAAACACCTCTGATATGAACTTTACTGTAGTGTCTGGCCTTAACCCCCCCACCCCTCACCCCCTTAAAAGGGAGCAAACTTTGGTAGTAACAATGATAAGAGTCTTTTTGAGTAGGTTCCCCTACATGTATTTCAGGCAGCTCTCTATTCCTTGATCCCCCCCCCCCCACACACACACACCCTCCCCCCCCACCTCGCCCTCACCCCCTCTCTCTGTCTCTCCTGTATGATTATGTGTGGTGTGGTGTGGTGTGGTGTGGTGGTGGTGGTGGTTTAGAGCTCCACGCGCAAGAACATCTCGATACATTAATTCATTTATTCCTACAGCCATTCGCGCACACAATCAAAACATCCAATAAAGTAAGTGAACCCTCCCACCCCCCAAGCCCCCTCACCACAGCAACACCTGAACTTCACCAGCAGACGAGTGTATGGGAGCAGACATTATGCGTGCATGTGGGACTGAGCGGGTGAGCACGGGCAAGCAAGCATTTTTGTGTGTGTGTGATCGGAAGTGATTTTAAAATATTTTCTTATTTTACTTGGATTTCATGTATCTTAATGTTAATGTTCTAATCTTATTGGCGTGACATATGTTATGTGCATGCATACGTTGTTTGTGTGTGTGTGTGTGTGTGTGTGTGTGTGTGTGTGTGTGTGTGTGTGTGTGTGTGCATTTTACTTATATATACGATTTATTCCCTTGATGTTTTTATTTATGTATTGTTGTACAATACCTTATGGTCTTAACGTGTGTGTGTGTGTGTGTGTGTGTGTGTGTGTGTGTGTGTGTGTGTGTGTGTGTGCGTGTGTGTGTGTGTGTGCATGTGTGTGTATGTGTGTGTGGGTGTGTGTGCGTGCGTGCGCGCATGTCATTTTTAGTAATCTTATACCCTTTTTTTGTTGGATGTTTTCATTTGTTAATATTGTTGTGCAATACCCTATTGTCTTAACATGAGTATGTGTGTGGGGGTGTGGGGGGTGGGGGGGATTAGTATATCGTCAGCTATTGGGAATTCTTATTTGACTAGTTTTAATCTCTTCTTATGTTGCGCATGATTTTATGCCAGTGTTTACAATGAGCCTGTGACTGCACAACTTAATTTCCATGTGGATTAATAAAGTGTTTTTGATTGATTTGATTGATTGATATGTGTGTGAGTGTTTCTATCTTTTTTAGGGATGCGTGATTTGAAGATTTTCAGCTAAAGGGAGCAAATCAAGGTAATGACAAAAGCAGGGGAATTTTATTCGATAGCCTCCCCTACATGAACCCGTCATCAAATTGAGTGCAACAGTTGCTTATTATTATGCTTGAAAATCCCGTGGTTTTCGACGCTCTGACAAATACAGTTTGTCGATGTATACATTCTGAGCTTCGTTCACAAGTTTTCGCTTTCTTGTTTGGCAAGTACCACTGTTGCTGTGTGATTCTTATTTTTGTGGAACGTTTCAATGTTCATTATTATTAATATTATAATTTCATCAGTTATTATTGGGTTAAAAAAAAAAAATTAATGTTTATCGCCGCTATCATTTTGTTTCATCTGTGAAAGCAAAATAATGGGCAATATCCATAATATTTCCCTCACAAAACGGAATGTGTATTGTTCACAATAACTTTAGGCATGGACGTTCACTCCATCAGTCACATGGTGATGGGACTGAAGAAATATGGATTATAACCAAATACATTTCACAGGTAAGTCTGTGTATTGATACTGTTATTGAATTGTTCAAACTTATGGTCCCAGTACTAAACCGGAAGATATTTGGTTCACCATTCAAAACTGAAGTTCTATCCAGTAATTTTTTTTTTTTTCACGGCTTTGAACGGAACCGTTACGATTTTGTTTGTTATAACCTATACGACCTTTACGGTTTTGTTTCTTACTAGTATAGCTTATACCGTTACGGCTTGCTTTGTTTTTTTTAGCTGTACTATAACGGTTTTGTTTGTCACAAGTTATTGCCTGTAACCGGGTTACAGTTTTGTTTTCAACTGTACTGTTACGGTTTTGATTGTATGTTTTTTTGTTTTTTTTAATTTCTAATTCCTGGCCCGACTGTGTAAACTTCCAATGGCTGTATTTGAGCGATAACCATGTGTATTTGTATTTGTATTTCTTTTTATCACAACAGATTTCTCTGTGTGAAATTCGGGCTGCTCTCCCCAGGGAGAGCGCGTCGCTATACTACAAGCCACCCTTTTTTTTTCTTCTTTTTTTTGGTATTTTTTCCTGCGTGCAGTTTTACTTGTTTTTCAATCCTATCAACGTGGATTTTTCTACAGAATTTTGCCAGGAACAACCCTTTTGTTGCCGTGGGTTCTTTTACGTGCGTTAAGTGTATCATGCACACGGGACCTCGGTTTACTATTGTAGTCTCATCCGAAATGACTAGCGTCCAGACCACCATTCAAGGTCTACTGAGTGGAGGGGGAGAAAATATCAGCGGCTGAGCGCGTGATTCGAACCAGCGCGCTCAGATTCTCTCGCTTCCTAGGCGGACGCGTTACCTCTAGGTCATCACTACACATACAATGTGTGGCCAAAGCCTTGTTATTCCGTGGTGTGGGGGGAGAGGGGTTGTCAGTTCTGATTAGCTGAAATTGAACCCAGTGGCTCATCAGTTCTGGCAGGTCGGCACAAGTCCCCCGGGGTGGGGGTGTAAATCTGGGCAGGCCAGTTTTGATTGAAACTACACTGGGTTCAATGCACGTCACGACTCTCCCGTCACTTGCACACATACGCACACAAAAACACGCACACAAGAACACGCGCACACACACACACACACACACAGTGACACACACGCACACACACACACACACGCACGCACGCACGCACCCAGGCACACACACGCGCGCGCGGCGCGCACGTACACTGATACACACACACACATACGCGCGCGCACACACACATGCATGTGCGCGCGCGCACACACACACACACACTGACACCGGCACACAAACACGCAAACACGCACACTTTCAAATTTGGTCACCAGCAGACAAAAATAAAACACACGCATTAACAAAATAACAAGTAATCAGCAAAGTAATGGATGAGCTAAGTAACAGCCAAGTGCAATACTTTCTCGTAAAGAAGGAAAGAAAAGCGAAATAAATAAAAAAAGATACACTAATGAATAATCGATTGAATGAATCAATAGACTCAGTATATAGACTTCATATGAGTTCGTACTTTTAGACATCTTTAAAAAAAAAAGAAAGAAAACGATTTATAATTACACTGACATAACACACACAAAATTGATGTGACGAGCAAGCAGCGAAAAAAACAAGAAAAAAAAACACACACAAAAACAACCCGAAACAACAACCCCCCCCCCCCCCCCCCCCCCCCAAAAAAACCCAAACAACTTAGATTCATTCCAAATTGATTGTGTTGGCGGTTAAAGCAGTCTGCCCAGCAATTTTTAATGTGGTGTTGGGTGTGGTGATGAGACTGAACGCAAGAGGCGCCTCCCTTGAAAAAAACAAAAACAAACAAACAAAACAACAACAAAAACAAAAACAAAAAAAAAACAAACAAAAAAACAAAACAAAAAAACACACACAAAAAACAAACAAAAAAAACTGAATCGAGCTGAAGTGAACATAGTTTCTTTTCTATCTATCTTTCTTTCTTCTTTTTTTTTTCATTTTATTTTTGTTTCTATTTTTATTTTCATCCTCTGATAAAAAAAAAAAAAAAAAAAAAAAAAAAAAAAATTGACGTGTTGGTCGCCAACATCAGAGGCATATTCCTGGTCAATACAGTACACGAATGTGACTACTACTACTTTCTTCTTCTTTGTTCGTGGGCTGCAACTCCCACGTTCACTCGTATGTACACGAGTGGGCTTTTACGTGTATGATCTTTTTTTTTTTTTTTTTTTTTTTTTACCCCGCCATGTAGGCAGCCATACTCAGCTTTCGTGTACGGGGGTGAATGTGACTCAACTTGTGTCTAATTTTGTTTTATTTTATTTATTTATTTATTTTTTGCATTATTTTTTTAATTTTTTTTTTTAAATCAAGTTTGACAGGACCGATATTTACAGTGTTTCAACCCTGCTGTGGGTGGCTGTGACGTCGGCTGTGCTGTTCATTTCAGGCAACACAAGACTGATTAAAAGGGTTCTTGTTTCTTGTTTTATCGTTTCAGTTTTGTTCAATCGAAATATCGTCAAATGCTGTATCATTCCACTACTAATGAATTCTTGGTTACTATCTACCGCTGCTGCTGTTGCTGTTGCTGTTGCTTCTGTATATGTGCATAGATTAGAAACAAAGAGAAGAAATAAGCATACTATCTCTTTGTCTGTCTCTGTCTCTGTCTCTCCCCTCTCCTTCTCTCTCAATCAACAGATATCTCTGTCTCTCGGTCTCTGTCTTTGTCTCCGTGTCTCCCCCTCCCTCTCCCCCCCTCTCTCTGCCCCCCCCCCCC
This sequence comes from Babylonia areolata, assembly GCF_041734735.1. Lineage (NCBI taxonomy): Eukaryota > Metazoa > Mollusca > Gastropoda > Neogastropoda > Buccinidae > Babylonia > Babylonia areolata. The sequence goes on along the minus strand of NC_134888.1, from coordinate 4,968,334 downwards.
ATCTCTCTCTCTGTCAACAGATCTCTGTCTCTCGGTCTCAGTCTTTGTCTCTGTCTGTCTCCCCCTCCCCCCTTCTCTCTCTCTCTCTCTCTCTCTCTCTCAAACAAAAGATATATCTGTCTCTCTGCCTGTCTCTGTCTCTCTGTCTCTTTCTCTATCTCTGTCTCTGTCTCTGTCAGTCTCTCTCAAACAACCGATTCCATTAAAATTCATTCATCCATCGAGAGCTCTCTCCCTCTCTCTCTCTCCATCTCCCCACTCACACTTCTCTCCATTGCCACATAACCCCCCCCACCACCACCACCACCACCCAACCCCTCCGGCCCCCTCACCCCTCTCCCTACTCCTCCCTCCCCCCCCTCCCACACCCCCGCCCCCATCCTCATCCCTATTTCCCCACGCACGCTGCAAATTCACAACACCCCACCCAACCCCCCTCTCAAAAAAAAAAAGCTTCCGAAACACAACACATCAAAGCAAACTTCACCTTCAAGCGTGGGACATTGCGACACGCACAGTAGGAGATAGGATAAACCAGCCCCGGTGCTCAATAGAATTAGCACCCCCCCCCCCCACACACACACACCTCCCCTCCCCTCATCCGTGCACGATTACGCATACCCCCACCCCACACCCGCGACCTACACACACACACACACACACACACCCATTATTAACTCCCGAGAAAGAAAAGTTTATGTTGACGGCATTTCTGATAACGGTCTAGGCTTTGATCTGTGTTTTAACCCATTTAAAAAAAACAATGTATCGTCATCACCATCATCATCATCATCGTCGTTATTATCATTATTATTATTTTTGTATATTTCTTTTTTTTTTTTTTGGTAGAGCAAGCTTGTTGTGTCATGTCTTTTTTCCCCATAAACAGATTTCACTGTGTGGAAAGTCAGGTTGCATGCTCTCCCTTGGGAGAGCGCGCGTCGCCGGCCACGTACAGTGCAGCGCCATTTTTGTTTTATTTTTCTGTCTGCAAGTGAATTTTGTTAAGCTACTGATCAAAGCGGTTTTACTTTTTCCAACCAAAGCATTGCCGGAGACAATATTTGCTGTTGTTGTTGTTGTTGTTTTACGCGCGCTGTACGTAAATGGGACGGGAACCTGAAACTGGGACCACTCGTTTCCAAGTCCGGCGCATTAATTGAGAGAGAGAGAGAGAGAGAGAGAGAGAGAGACAAGACAAGACAAGACAAGACAATGGTTGGTTTGTTAGGCCTCCGGCCCATAACACAGGAGTGGGCCACTAACCAAAAAATCATTTCATAATGAACTAGTCCAATAGTGTGAACAATATATCATCAGTGCGCATGAGACTGTTACCAGCTGTCTCTCTCTCTCTCTCTGTTTCTCTCTCTGTCTCTGTCTGTCTGTCTGTCTCTCTCTCACACACACACATTATCTCTCTCTCTCTCTCTCTCTCTCTCTCTCTCCCTCCTCTCCCCTCCCTCAAACACTGTGACATGCACGTCGGCGCGCATACTATACTACACACCCACATACAGG
>NC_134888.1:4946813-4956813 GCF_041734735.1 Babylonia areolata | reverse complement strand
AGTGTTGCAGAAAAAAGAAGACCCCGAAATAACATTTTCAGCTTCTACTGAGCAAAACCGCTGCGGCCGGCGAAAGTCCAGTACGAATCGTATCGTCTTTTTCTACTCTTGAAGCCAAATGCTACCAAGCTGTCCCCAACATTGAAGCAGAACGTAGGATGCCGAAGACGTATTAAAGAAAAAAAGAAGAGTGGATAAAAAGAGAGAGTGAGAGATAAGAGTTCCCGGACTTTCACCAAACCGCTGCGAACTGAGTCCTTCAACCATTATAATTATTTTCATTCTACTCTTGTTGCCAAACGCTGCAAAGTCTGTCTCCAACAGAGAGAAGGGTGTTGGAAAAGTATTAACGAAAAAAAAAGAGCAGGAGTGGGCGAAAAAGAAAAAAAGAGAGAGAGAGAGAGAAGAATATTCCGACTTAAGCAAACCGCTGTAAAAAAAAAAAAAAGTCCTGATATACCGGAAGCCAAACAATCATCAAGTTTGTCTTCAACGTTAAAGAGTTGGACCGAGTCAGTCGCCGCGGCGAATCAAAAAAGCCTGGCGAGACTAATGGCGAGGAGAACGATGTTGTCGATGCCTGTGGTGACGATGTTGATGCTGGTTTGCTATGAGCCTGCTGGGACAAGAGGCATGTCCGGTGGTGGAGGAGGTGGTGGTGGTGGAGGAGGGGCTTACAGGAGGCAGCGAGGCAATCCTGACACAGGTGAGAGACACTGATGATGTGTGTTGTGTGTCGTGGTGGTGGTGGTGGTGGTGGTGGTGGCGGTTCAGTGGTCAGTGTTTGTGGGTTGTTTTGTGTGTGTGTGTGTGTGTGTGTGTGTGTGTGTGTGTGTGTGTTTTGTGGTGTTTTTTTTTTTTCGTTTGGTTTGGGTTTTCTCAGCCGTTTACCTGTCTTTGAATTCATTGTCTGTCTTTGTCTCTGCATGTCTTTGTCTCTGTCTCTGTCTTTCTCTCTCTCTTTGTCTCTGTCTCTGTCTTTCTCCCCCCTCTCTGTTTCCGTGTGTGTGTGTGTGTGTGTGTGTGTGTGTGTGTGTGTGTGTGTGTGTGTGTGTGTCTCCCCCCTCTCTCTCTCCCCCTCTCGATTTCTCTTCTCTATAACTGACTCTCCTCACTCTTTTCTCTCTCTTTCTCTCTCTATCTCACTTTTGTCACCCCCTCTCTCTCTCTCCTCTCTCTCTGTACTCCTCTCTCCTTTTCTTCTCTCTCTCTCCTTCGCTCTCTCCTTCTCTTCTTTCTCTCTCTCCTCTCTCTCTTTCCTCTCTATACTCCTCTCTCCTTTCCATCTCTCTCTCTCTCTCTCCGCCTCTCTTTCTCTCCCTCCCCGCCCCTCCCTCCCTCCCTCCCCCTACCCCTGACCCCCCCTCCCTCTCTTTCTCTCTGTCTCATGCCCCCCACCCCCAGCCCCCTCCATCAGTACCCTCAGCATCCAATGTTGCCGATATGTTGTCCCACATCCTCGCAGCTATGCATCATATGAGATAAATACCACGGCGTGTAATTTCAGACAGAGAGAGAGAGAGAGAGAGAGAGAGCCGGGAAGGGAAACCTTATCTGCTGCTTAGTTAACCCCAGAGTGAAGTCACCCAGGAAGTTTTATTAGGCGGCTCCTAGGCGGGACCTCAGTGCTGGAGGGGCCCCTTGTTATGTGTTGCTAGTTTACCAAGGGCTTCGGGTGTCCAGACTCTCCTTAGACATATACAGTGTGAACATATATATATATATATCTCAGTGTTTGACTGTACTGGCTTTCTCGCAGTGACTTTCCCCATTTCGCTTATCACTATAATTATTATTATTTTTTTTTTAAAGAAAAAAAAGAAGGAATTTCGGCTATCTGCAAGTGAGCTTGTCAACTCGATTTTTGAGGTATAGTCGGTTGCTCTCTCTCTCTCCCCCTCTCTCTCTCTCTCCTCTCTCTCTCTCTCTCCCTCCCTCTCTCTCTCCCTCTCTCTCTCTCTCTCCTCTCTCTCTCCCTCTCTCTCTCTCTTTCTGTCTGTCTGTCTGTCTGTCTGTCTGTAATTTGCCTTTTTTCCCCCAGTCGTTCGTCTCCAAGGTTTGGACGGTACACAGAAAACGAAGTACAGATAAATCATGTAATGAATATTTACGCATGTAACATCGACACACTTCATATCAATACAAACACATACTAAATTTTACATATAAATCATATGATAAAATATTTACGCACGTAACATCAAAACCCATCATGTCGATACGAACACATCAAAATTAATAATTACAATGTCGAGATTGACCATCCAAATATAACCCTTCCTTTTTATCTATGCTTTTTTTCCCCTCATAGAATCCATACTACTTTTTAATTGATTAACTCTCTCCATACGAACGGCGAAAGAGACGACGTTAACAGCGTTTCACCCCAATTACCACCATCAAAATATTGCAAGTGGAAGGCTCTTATACTGAAGAAGTGAATGTTGACAAAGAATACCACAATTCTGACGACGGAAGCTAAAGGTTGGGTCATTCAGACACCCACTGGACATCCGAGGGGTCTGTGTAGAGAAGAAGAGAGGACTGGCCGTACTGAGTGAGTTAATGAGTATTTGGACCGATGATGGACGTTTTCCGTATATTTATTGCCTCAGGTACATATTTTGCAAGTGAAAGTATCATATCTTCATTTTCTGTCATCAGTATGCCGAACAAATCTTTTCTCTGCACTGTAGGGGCAGAGAGAGAGAGAGAGAGAGAGAGGGGGAGAGAGAGAGAGAGAGAGAGAGAGAGAGAGAGAGAGTGTGTGTGTGTGTGTGTGTTGGGAGAGAGGGAGAGAGAGGGGGGGACAGAGAGTGTGTGTTGGGGGAGAGAGAGAGAGAGAGAGAGAGAGAGAGAGAGAGAGAAAGAAAGGGAGAGAAAGAGTGTGTGTGTGTTGGGAGAGAGAGAGAGGGAGAGAGAGAGAGTGTGTGTTGGGAGAGAGAGAGAGGGAGAGACAGAATGTGTGTGTGTTGGGGGAGAGAGAGAGTGTGTGCGTGTTGGGAGAGAGAGAGAGAGAGAGAGAGAGAGAGAGAGAGAGAGAGAGAGAGAGAGTGTCTGTTGGGAGAGAGAGAGAGAGAGAGAGAGAGTGTGTGTGTGTGTGTGTGTGTGTGTGTGTGTGTGTGAGAGAGAGAGAGAGAGAGAGAGAGAGAGAGAGAGAGAGAACGAACGAACGAACGAATGGTTTATTCATATATAGGCCATAGCCCCTCATGAAGGGGTATTTGAACAGCAAGAAAAGACAATAACATAATTTGCTGAGAAATAAACAAAGGAAATACGGCTATGAAATGAGTGTTTCTCTGAACCTGTACGCCTTGTAAAAAAAAAAACAAGGAAAGATTATTATTATAGCATCAGGTTTTGTGCATGACATCCATGAACTCAATCTGAACAAATTAGGATGTCTTGTAATATTTAGGATGGATAAATTTAACTCTAAATCTCATGAAGTTTTGGACAACAGAGGAAACAGTGGACATCATTATCTTCTTTTCGCCGTTCTGCACAACGGACATAACAAATCACAGTCATTACGAAATTTATATCTGGAACGGTTGCACTTTCAAGTCAGAAATAGCAAACCGAAATCACCTTGTTGTTGAGAGAGAGAGAGAGAGAGAGAGAGAGAGAGAGAGAGAGAGAGAGAGAGAGAGAGAGAGAGAGAGAATTGGAATGGTTTATTCACAATCAGGCCACAGCCCCTAGTGAAGGGGTATACGTAAACATAATACAACTCAGCGAAAACACATAAACAAATAAGCATTAATATAGACAACAAACCGTGCGTTGTATCCGTGTAAATATATAGACAACAAAAAATACATTATAACTGTTTTACGAAGCAACAATTTCTCTTAATTTGAATGCCTTATATAAGAATACCGAAAAATTATGTACGTCATTGGTATTGCTTGACGACATTAACAAATTCAACTTGAACAGAGAGGGATGCTTGTAGTACTTAGGTTTTATAAACATTGAGAGAGAGAGAGAGAGAGAGAGAGAGAGAGAGAGAGAGAGAGAGAGAGAGAGAGAGAGAGAGAGGCTGATTATGCCAAACGGGATAAAGAGTCGGAGACCAAGCTCTAAGCGCTTTACATGATGATGATGATGATGATGATAATGACAATAAGAACGGTGATAATAATGACGAAAATCAAAATGATAAAGGATCCCAGGGTAAGATTTTCTCTCGCATCTTTTCTTTGTTTCCTTCCTTCCTTTCTTTCTTTCTTTCCTTTTTCCTTCCTTCCGTGCTTTCTTTTGGAAAAAAAACAACAACAACAACCCAACAACCCTTCTTCTTTCTATTTCAAACAAACAAACGAAGAAATAAAAACAATTGAAAAAAAAAGCAACAAAACAACAGCACAACAAAATTTTTTTCCTTCTATCTTTCTTTCTTTCTTCTGTCATAACTAATTAAAAAAAACATCTTCCATAAATAAAACACTATTTTTTTTTCTTTTCTCCTTTCTATCTTTCTTTCTTTCTTTTTTGTCTTTTGGCTTCTTCTGTTCCTCTCTTCACTCTTTCTTTCTTTAAAAAAAAAAAATTCTTTTATCTGATTATTTATCCTTATTATTATTTTATGATAATAAAATTTTTCATCCGTTGGGAGACGCTAAAAGACAGTAAGAAGATAATTTGCTGTTCTGACTTTTGTCGCAGCCGGTTGCCGGACTTTGAAATAATAATTTACATTCTCTCCACTCCTTGTCACAACTTTTCAAATATCATATCCGTATTCGTAAAAGAAAAGAAAAAATCCCCCCCCCCACCCCTCCCCGAAGCATTAAAGAGAGAGGGAGAGGGAGAGAGGGAGGAGAGAGAGAGGGGGAGGGGGAGGGGGAGGGAGAGAGAGAGAGACACACACACACACACAGGAAGAGGGATAGGGGAGAGAGAGAGAGAGAGAGAGGGAGAGAGACAGAGTGAGACAGAGGGAGACAGACACCCCCCAAAGCATTAAAGAGAGAGAGGGAGAGAGAGAGAGGGAGAGTGAGAGGGAAAGAGGGAGAGGGAGAGGGGGAGAGGGATAGGGAAAGAGGGAGAGAGAGGGAGAGAGGGAGAGGGAGAGAGGGAGAGAGGGGGGGAGAGAGAGAGAGAGAGGGGGAGAGTGAGAGGGAAAGAGGGAGAGGGAGAGAAGGGAGAGGGAGAGAGAGAGGGGGAGAGTGAGAGGGAAAGAGGGATAGGGAAAGAGGGAGAGGGATAGGGAAAGAGGGAGAGGGAGAGGGGGAGAGAGAGAGAGAGAGTGGGGGAGAGTGAGAGGGAAAGAGGGAGAGGGGGAGAGGGATAGGGAGAGAGGGAGATGGAGAATGAATGAATGAATGAATGAATTTTCTTTAATGAAGGAAGTGGAGTAAACAAGGACATGCTTTTTTTTTTCTTCCAGCCCTCAGGGCAAAGAAAATCAACAAGCAAGCAAACAAACAAAAATGATGATAATAATAATAATAAATACAAAAAACAAACAAAAAACAACCCAAAATAGAAACAAACAAAACAACCCCCCCCCCCACACACACACACAAAAACCCCACCTATTCGTCCCCCTCACCCCGCCCACCCCCCCCCCCCGGGTCCCCCTAAAAAAACAACCCCAAAACCCCCCAAAACCAACAACTCCCACTCCCCCAAGAGAGAGAGAGAGAGAAGGAGGGAGAGAGAGAGGGGGGAGGGAGAGAGAGAGAGAGAGAGGGGAGGAAAGGGAGAGAGAGAGGGAGAGAGAGAGGGAGGGAGAGAGGGAGAGGGAGAGAGGGAGGGAGAGAGGGATGGAGAGAGAGAGAGGGAGAGAGGGAGGGAGAGAGAGAGAGAGAGAGAGAGAGAGAGAGAGAGAGAGAGAGAGAGAGAGAGAGAGAGAGAGCGAGCGATGTCGATAATAAATAAGGGAACTGACAAGAAAAAGGAAATGAAATAAAAAAGATTTTCATCGATAGAAAGAGAGGACACAACAATAACAGTTCAGTTCAGTTCAGTAACTCAAGGGGGGCATCACCGTCAATCCGGCGGACAACCCATATACGCTACACCACATCTGCCACCAAAAGCAGATGCCTGACCAGCAGCCTAACCCACAGCACGTCGTCAGGCATGGAGAAAAAAATGAAGTGAGCGGATTGACGACAGCGACAACGACGACAACGACAACGACGACAACGACAACGACGACAACAAACGGTTTCAGTTTCAGTAGCTCAAGGAGACGTCACTGCGTTCGGACAAATCCATAATTCTACGCCGCACCACATCTGCCAAGCAGATGCCTGACCAGCAGCGTAACCCCAGGCGCTTTGTCAGGCCTTGAGAAAAATAAGATAAAATAAAATAAAATAAAATAACTAACTAAATAACTAACTAAATAATAATAATATTATAATTAAAAAAAAAAGAAGAAAAAAAAAGAGAATAGATAAGATAAATAAATAAAATAAATAAATAAATAAATAAAAATAGACAACAATGATGACAAATAAGCAAATAAATGTAAAAAAAAACAACAACAACAAAAACAAAACAAAAAACCCAAAAAAAACAACAAAAAAAACAAAAAACAAAACCAAACCAAAACAACAAACCAAAAAACAAACAAAAAAACAGACAAACAGACACACATTCACACATACACACACATATGCATAACAGATATGCACCAAACATGCAGTATAACAGATAGGAAAGCACAGTCAAATACACATAAACGTACATGAGCCCCAGCACACACACACACACACACACACACACACACACACACACACACACCTCTTACCCTGCACCCCCTGTACCCCCCTCCACACGCTCAAACAAACATATAGAAGAGACAGAGAAATTCGAGTGGATATTTAGAGAGACTAGAGGAAAGAAAGAAAGAAAGAAAGAAATAGAGAGAGAGAGAGAGAGAGAGAGAGAGAGAGAGAGAGAGCCATCGAAGAGACAAACAGCACCTTAATTAATTCCCCACAAATAACCTTCGTACACAAACCCACACTCTTGTCATTCGATACACACTTAAAACGGCATTCATTTGCGAAAAAATCAAGAGATTAGACACACACACAGAGATTTTATGCATATATATATATATATATATATATATATATAATTATGACGACGGGATATAAGCTGAATTGGAGAGGGAGAGTTATGAATAGACGATATTGGCCTACAGAAGGGGTGGGGGGGGGGGGAGAAAGGGGGGCGGGGAGGGAGGGAGGGAGAGAGAGAGAGAGAGAGAGAGAGAATGTGTGTGTGTGTGTGTGAGAGAGAGAGAGAGAGAGAGAGAGAGAGAGAGAGAAAGAGAGAGAGAGAGTGTGTATGTGTATGTCTCTCTCTGTGTGTGTGTGTGTGTGTGTGTGATAGAGAGAGAGAGAGAGAGATAGGGAGATAGAAAGAGAGACAGAGAGAGACAGAGACAGACAGAGGGAGGGGGAGAGAGAGGGAGAGAGAGAGAGAGAGAGGTAGATAGAGAGACAGAGAGAGACAGAGACAGACAGAGGGAGGGAGAGAGAGAGGGAGAGAGAGAGAGAGAGAGAGGTAGAGAGACAGAGAGAGACAGAGACAGAGGGAGGGAGGGTGAGAGAGAGTGAGACGAGACAGAGAGAGACAGAGACAGAGATAGGTAGATAGAAAGGGAGAGAGAACGTGGCAGAGAGAGACAGAGACAGACATGAAGAGGGAGGGAGAGAGAGACAGAGATAGAGAGAGAGAGACAGAGACAGAGACAAAGCATGGACAGGCCAAGAGACAGACACAGCGAAAGAGAGTTATGCCTGGTGGAATATTGAGCGAGTTTAATAAAACAAGAAATATGATAGAGCAGCCCAGACGGACGGGAACGGTGAAAGAATTAGTGGAGCGTTGACGACATTATTGGCCCAGATTATTAACATAACATAACACAACACAACACAACATCATCGTCGTCACATAAATCAATCGGCCGACGCGTATGAACCACCCCTTGATATTGAAAACATCAGCGTTTTCTCCAGATATCTTAAAAAAAAAAAAAAAAAAAAAAAATTAAAGGAGAACGAAAAAAAAATCTTATTTATTCGTTTTTTTTTTTTTTCATTATTTCTTTCGAAACAGCAAAAAAAAAAAAAAAAGAAAAAAAAAAAGTTTGTTTGGGTCATTAACCGGTGTTCAGTCTATCGCGCGATTTTCAAAGCGAGGCTCGAAATCGTTGAAGCGAGAAGCTGGCGATAAGGATTATGTGATCTCTCTCTCTCTCTCTCTGTGGGTTACTTCCCTTCCACACTCCCTCCTCTTCCTCCTCCTCCTCCTCCCTCCCTCCTTCTACGATACACAGTAGCAGGTCGGATTCGCCTATACTTGTTTCGCCTATTTTGTATTTGTATTTCTTTTTTTTATCACAACAGATTTCTGTGTGTGAAATTCGGGCTGCTCTCCCCAGGGAGAGCGCGTCGCTACACTACAGCGCCATCCATTTTTTTTTTTTTTTTTTTTTTTAACCTGCATGCAGTTTTATTTGTTTTTCCTTTCGAAGTGGATTTTCCTTCAGAATTTTTGCCAGGAACAACCCTTTTTGTTGCCGTGGGGTTCTTTTACGTGCGCTAAGTGCATGCTAGCACACGGGACCTGACCTGGGTTTAACCCGTCTCATCCGAATGACTAGCGCCCAGACCACCACTCAAGGTGTAGTACTAGTAGTGGAGGGGGGGGGAGAAAATATCGGTGGCTGAGCCGTCAATGATAGGAACCAGCGCGCTCAGATTTTTGCGCGGCTTCCTATTATAGGCGGACGCGTTACCTCTGGGCCATCATTCTATTCGCTTACCCTGTGACGGGCGCAATAGCCGAGTGGTTAAAGCGTTGGACTGTCAATCTGAGGGTCCCGGGTTCGAATCACGGTGACGGCACCTGGTGGGTAAAGGGTGGAGATTTTTACGATCTCCCAGGTCAACATATGTGCAGACCTGCTTAGTGCCTGAACCCCCTTCGTATGTATATATGCAAGCAGAAGGTCAAATACGCACGTTAAAGATCCTGTAATCCATGTCAGCGTTCGGTGGGTTATGGAAACAAGAACATACCCAGCATGCACACCCCTGAAAACGGAGTATGAGTGCCTACGTGGCGGGGTAAAAACGGTCATACACGTAAAAGCCCACTAGTGTATATACGAGTGAACGCAGAAGAAGAAGAAGAAGAAGATTACCCTGTGATCATGTGCCAAGTACCCCCACAATGGCCGCTTTTGAGAGTTGGCCTCCTTTGTCCCGTTTTGTCCACTTGACATTTTGCTCTCTGTTCCTGTCTGTCTGTCCGTCCGTCTGTCTGTTTCACTTTTTTCTCGCTCTCTCAAACAGGCACGCACGCACGCACGCACACTCACTCACTCACTCACACACACACACACACACACACACACACACACACACACACACACACACACACACACACACACACACACAGAGTTTCAGTTTCAATAGCTCAAGGAGGCGTCACTGCGTTCGGACAAATCCATATACGCTACACCACATCTGCCAAGCAGATTGCGTGACCAGCGGCGTAGCCCAACGCACTTAATCAGGCCTTGAGAAAAAAAAAAGAAGAAAAAAAAAGGTGAATGAATAATAGATAAGCGAACGTAAATAAGTAAATAAATATATAAATAGATAAATAAAAAAATAATAATTATAGTATGAAAAAACAACAACACAAACACACACAACGAGCAAATGAATTATATAGTTGAACAGGGAAGTGTATATAGGTGAATCTGGATGACCTCCTTCTTCTTCTGCGTTCACTCGTATGCACACGAGTGGGCTTTTACGTGTATGACCGTTTTTACCCCCACCATGTAGGCAGCCATACTCCGTTTTCGGGGGTGTGCATGCTGGGTATGTTCTTGTTTCCATAACCCACCGAACGCTGACATGGGTTACAGGATCTTTAACGTGCGTATTTGATCTTCTGCTTGCATATACACACGAAGGGGGTTCAGGCACTAAGCAGGTCTGCACATATG
>NC_134888.1:4926813-4939313 GCF_041734735.1 Babylonia areolata | reverse complement strand
CATCTGGAGGAGGCTACACCAGAATTCATCAAGAAGGATGAATGGCCTCCACAAAGTCCTGACTGTAACCTGATGGGTTATGCCATATGGGACTCTGTGAAGGAGAAAGTTTACCGGGGAGTGAGAGACAAATTGACCGAGCAGGCGTTAAAGGACAGGATAATTATGTCATGGGAGGAGATATCGGTGGAAGAAATACGTAAAAGCATTTCTGCTTGGAAGAAACGGCTTCGTTTATTAGTCGTGGGGGAAGATGGAGGCCACATTGAGCATAAACTGAAATAAGTGAGTTTTCCTCTGATGTAGGATTTTTTGACATGCTGTTTTGACTTTGACAATACTCGCATAATTTGCGTCCGAACTTTTAGATATTTTGCAGACATGTTGATGATACCGTAAGGGTACTGTGTGAAAAATTTCAATGAATTCGGTTTCTCTACCACTGAGAAAATACTTGTCAAAAAGCCGATATATGTATATATACACACATATGTATATAATTATATATATATTGTTGTTGTCAGGCCTTGGGGAAAAAAAAGAAGAAAAAAAAGGGGTGAACAAATAATAGATAAATACATAAAAGAGGCCTGACGAAGCGCGTTGGGTTACGCTGCTGGCCAGGCATCTGCTTGGCAGATGTGGTGTAGCGTATATGGATTTGTCCGAACGCAGTGACGCCTCCTTGAGCTACTGAAACTGAAACTGTTGTTGTCGTTGTTCTGGTTTATTTAAAAAAAAAATGTTTGGTGAATGTTTTGCTTTTTTATTTTCTATTTTCATTACTGTTCGATTTTGAGTTTTTGCTTCTGTTTATCAGGGGAATATAGTTCGTTTCGGATTTTGCTTTTCAGTTTTTATTAGATTATTATCATTATTTTTTTTTTCATGTCTACAAGTTGATCGATGCTTCCTGTTTTCTTATTCTTTCCTTCATGTTTTTTTTTTCTGGAGAAATATACATCTTTTGGTTTTGGTTTTTCTTTTCAGTTTTCACTAGATTTGTTTTTGACCTTTAAAGTTATTTCTTGTTCTTCTTGTTCATGTTCTTGTCCTCCTCCTCCTCCTCCTCCTTCTTCTTCTGCTTCTTCTCCTCCGCCTTATTTTCTTTCGCTCAAGTTTATTCTATTTCTCTCTCTCTCTCTCTCTCCTCCCCCCCCCCTCTCTCTCTTTCTCATATCATGTACTGTTTGTTGAAGGAGTTTACAGCCTGCGAAAGATTGAGCGGATGCAAAACTACAACAAAGAAAAAACAAAAAAACAGCAACAAACAAAACAAAAAACAAAAACAAAACAAAGAAAGAAATACCCCCCCCCCCCCCCCCCACCCCCAAAAAAAAAAAAAAAATCCACGTCGCATACCGGTGCTTACTTATTATCCTCGAAAATAAACACTTTGTCATTGTCAGTCTCTCTGTCAGTCCCTCTCTCTGTCTCTGTCAGACTTCCCCTCTCTACCCTCCCTACCCTCTCCCCCCTCACTCACCCCCCCCCCCCCGCAAGCCCCCCCCCCCTCTCTCTCTCTCACCCATTTTCTTGTCATGAATTGTATAAAAAGTTATTTTTATTTTTTGTTTTTTTGTACGCTTATAGTTGACTTCATCAAGTTTTTGCGCCTTATACATATTTTTATTATTAGTAGTAGTTCTTTTTTTTTAATGCATTTATCTATTATTTATTTCCTTTTTTTCTTTTTTTTCCCCCTGAAGGCCTGACTAAGCGCGTTGGGTTATGCTGCTGGTCAGGCATCTGCTTAGGCAGATGTGGTGTAGCGTATATGGATTTGTCCGAACGCAGTGACGCCTCCTTGAGCTACTGAAACTGAAACTTGGACGGGTCTACACAAAAGCACGAGGGATGGATGTAGAACTAAAGAGGGAAAGCGCATCGCTGCTTGCCCACATGAATACCTTTTGTCCTTGAGAATACAGAATTTGTCAGTAACCAAAAGAGGACAACAAATGATAATCAGTCGTGTTCGACTGTGACCATCAGAACATCACAGAGGAGGAGGTAACTGCTGTCCCGACTGACTATCTGGGCTAGAATTGGATTATGGCGGAGAGTGTCTTGCCCCCAAGTTACATCCCCCCCCCCACTCTCTCGGCCAAGAGTTTTTTTATTATTTTTATTTTTATTTTTTTAGGACAGTCGGCGTTGAGGATGGTTACCAAAGACCATTAAGCCCCCGAGGTTGCAGCACTTAGAACCAGTGCAATTGAAGAAGAAAGCATACAGGTTTTGTCAGTGCCATTTTCGGCTTTCTGTCAGTGTGTTTCTCTCTCCCTCTCCGTTTTGCGATGTCTTATCTATATGAGGGCAGTATATATATATATATATATATATATATATATATATACATATATATATGGAGTGATGGCCTAGAGGTAACGCGTCCGCCTAGGAAGCGAGAGAATCTGAGGCGCTGGTTCGAATCACGGCTCAGCCGCCGATATTTTCTCCCCCTCCATTAGACCTTGAGTGGTGGTCTGGACGCTAGTCATTTGGATGAGACGACAAACCGAGGTCCCGTGTGCAGCATGCACTTAGCGCACGTAAAAGAACCCACGGCAACAAAAGGGTTGTTCCTGGCAAAATTCTGTAAAAAAATTCACTTCGATAGAAAAAACAAAAAAAAAACTGCACGCAGGAAAAAATACAAAAAAAAAAAAAAGGGTGGCGCTGTAGTATAGCGACGCGCTCTCCCTGGGGAGAGCAGCCCGAATTTCACACAGAGAAATCTGTTGTGATAAAAAGGAATACAAATACAAATATATATATATATATATATATATATATATATATATTTATATATATATATATATATATATATATATATATATATAACGAGTGTGGATATGATATTGTGTGCGTGTGTGTGTGTGTGTGTGTGTCTTTACACTATGTGCTTAGTCTCCCCTCTCCCCCCCCCCTCCCCACCCACATTCCAAACAAAATGCCTCCTTCTGTATCAGTTTCTGTCTACCTCTCTCTGTCTCTCTCTGTCTCTCTCTCTCTTTCTCCCTCTCTCTCTCGGCGGCCAACAGTCGAGTGTTTGAAACTGGGTATTGCGTAAACCGATGCCGATCGTAGTAGAGAGCGATATGGGAGTGTAGAGGTGAAGAAGACAGGCGCAGAGATAGGAAGGGGCAGAGTTGTGAATACATTTATAACATAGAGTGCTGATCTTGTACTTTATTCGGTGTGAGACAGGGAGCCAGTGGAGATGTTGCAAAAGAGGAGTGATGTGCTCAGATCTTTTCTCGGGCAGCAGAAGGTTTTCTTCTCCATGCCGCGCCAAGCGCGTGCTGCACACGGGCCTATGTTTTTTTAAAAAATTTAATATTATCTCATCCGAATGACTGGCTGTTCAGTTTCACAGTTCGAGTTTCCGGTCAGACGTTGGAGAAAGAACGAGGCTGGCACTTTTCTACTTCTACTTCTTCTTCTTCTTCTTCTTCTTCTTCTTCTTCTTCTTCTTCTTCTTCTTCTACTACTACTACTTCTTCTACTTCGTCATCATCATCATCATCATCATCATCATCTTCTTCTTCTTCTTCTTCTTCTTCTTCTTCTCCTCCTCCTCCCTCTCCTCCTTCTTCTACTACTACCACTACAACTACTACTTCATCATCATCATCATCATCATCATCATCATCATCATCATCATCATCTTCTTCTTCTTCTTCTTCTTCTCCTCCTCCTCCTTCTCCTTCTTCTACTACTACTAGTACAACAACTACTACTTCATCATCATCATCATCATCATCATCATCATCATCATCATCATCATCATCTTCTTCTTCTTCTCCATCATCATCATCATCATCATCATCATCATCATCATCTCCTTCTTCTCCTTCTTCTTCTACTACTAGTACAACAACTAATACTACTTCATCATCATCATCATCATCTTCTTCTTCTCCTCCTCCTCCCCGCACCCTTCTTCTTCTTCTTCATCATCAACATCATCATCATCATCTTCTTCTTCTTCGTGGGCTGCAACTCCCACATTCACTCGTATGTACACGAGTGGGCTTATACGTGTGTGTGTTCGTTTTCACCCCCGCCATGTAGGCAGCCATACTCCGCCGTTTTCAAGAGTCCCCCCCTCCCACCCCACCCCCCTCCAGGATTCGAACCCAGATCCTCGCGAACACCGTCTTGACCATTTTCCCTCCTCCCTCCCTCCCTCCCTCCCTTCCTCTGTGCAAAGCTGGTGTCACTCTGGTGTTTAAAGGTCCGCCCCTATCTCTCCCCCCACCCCCACCCCACCACCACCACCACCCCTACCCAAGCCCCCTTCTCCCTCCCCACCCTACCCCCCTGCCCCCCCCCCCCCCGGCCCCCCTCGCCCCCCCCCAGCACAAACCCTCTTTCCGACTGTTCCTGAAACGGTAAATTCCCCTGTGGTACTATCACCTGAGGTGGTATGGATGTTGACGTTAAACCCGAACTGTTGCCGACGGGCAAGCAGAGAGGGGTGGGGGGTGGGGGTGGGTTCGGGGGGGGGGGGGGGGTAAGGAAGAACAAAAGAAATAGGAGAGGGAGAGAGACGGGGGTTGGGGGGTGGGGGGAGAGAGAGAGAGAGAGAGGGAGCTGGGGGGGATGTGGATGAAGGGGGGGGGGGGAGGGGTGTAGGTGGGGTGGGGGAGGGGGGAAGGGAGGGGGAAGAGGCTGAGGGAGGAGGTCAGATAAGGTAAGGACCTCAGGGTGGCACCATCTCCCCCCCCCCCGCCCCCTTCCCCACATCCCCCTGTTCCCGTGAAGGCAAAGTTCAGTTCAGGGCACACACACACACACATTTACACATACACAGACATACAGAGAGAGAGAGAGAGACAGACAGACAGACAGACAGACAGACACAGAGACAGGTAGATAGGCAGAGAGGGAGAGAGAGAGAGAGAGAGAGAGAGAGAGAGAGAGAGTCAGACAGAGAGACAGAGAGACAGAGAGACAGACAGACAGACAGACAGAGAGAGACAGGCAGATAGGCAGAGAGGGAGAGAGAGAGAGAGAGAGAGAGAGAGAGAGAGAGAGAGAGAGAGACAGACAGACAGACAGACAGACAGACAGACAGACAGACAGACAGACAGACACACACACACACACACACACCCAAACACTCACACAGACGCAGAGAGATACACACAGACACAGACAAAAAGACACCCCGCCCCCCGTTCCAACCCCCCATAGACACACAGATACAGATACAGACACACACACACACACTCACACACACACACACACAAACACACACACACACACACACACAAGAAGGAAAAATCACTGAGTAAGAGGGGTGAGGGGTGGGGGTTAGGGGGTGGGGTGGGGTGTGTGTGTGGGGGGGTGGGGGTGGGGGGTGGAGGGGGGGGGTTGAGAGCTCGAGAGACGACGACTGGAAAGTCTCTCTACTCCCTTTGAAGTCACTCTTTCTTTTTTTTTGCTTTTCTTTTTTTGAGTTCCTTTGTCTCTCTCCCCCTTCTCTCTCTCCTCCCCCCCCCCTCATCACACCCCCAAACACCCACCCACCACCACCACCACCACCACCACAACAACAACAAACTCCCAGGAAACTGTTATATATCAGGGGATTCCTCTTATTAGTTAACCATCACAACCCTCTCCCCCCACCCTCTCCCCCCCCCCACGCCACCACCACCACCACCACCACCACCACCACACCCTTCTCTTTACTTTCGCTGATTGTCTGCCTGTGGCAGGATTAAAGGAATGGTATAGTTGGTAAGGTGTGTGTGTAGGGGGGGGCGTGGGGGGGGGGGTCTGGGACTGCTTAGTTTAAGTCGCACAAGAGGGTAAGAGCGCCCGCGCCGCGCCCGTCTTTGTTAACCCTTTCACCGCCAGTCAATTTAGAGTACAAAATTCTCCTTGCGGTATAAACACAGAAAAAGACAGTGGCTAAGAATAGCTGGGGAATTCCCCCCCTCCACCCCCCCCCCTGTGTTGTGTAGAAAATATGGCACTATCCTACCACCGAACATTAACTCTCTCCATACGAACGGCGAAAGAGACGACGTTAACAGCGTTTCACCCCAATTACCACCATCAAAATATTGCAAGCGGAAGGCTCTTATACTGAAGAGGTGAATGTTGACAAAGAATACCACAATTCTGACGACGGAAGCTAAAGGTGGGGTCATTCAGACACCCACTGGACATCCGAGGGGTCTGTGTAGAGGAGAAGAGAGGACTGGCCGTACTGAGTGAGTTAAGAGCAGTAGGTTCATGGATAACAGACCATGTGGAGTGGTGGCCTAGAGGTAACGCGTCCGCCTAGGAAGCGAGAGAGAATCTGAGCTGCGCTGGTTCGAATCACGGCTCAGCCGCCGATATTTTCTCCCCCTCCACTAGACCTTGAGTGGTGGTCTGGACGCTTAGTCATTCGGATGAGACGATAAACCGAGGTCCCGTGTGCTAGCATGCACTTAGCGCACGTAAAAGAACCCACGGCAACAAAAAAAGGTTGTTCCTGGCAAAATTCTGTAGAAAAATCCACTGCGATAGGAAAAACAAATAAAACTGCACGCAGTAAAAAAAAAAAAAAAAAAAAAAAAAATGGGTGGCGCTGTAGTGTAGCGACGCGCTCTCCCTGGGGAGAGCAGCCCGAATTTCACACAGAGAAATCTGTTGTGATAAAAAAGAAATACACATACAAATACAAATAAATACCAATACAAGGAATGGTCACCTTTCAGTGACATGGGTCCTCCACCACCACGCCTGTTGCATAAATGCGAGCTTGGCGGTGAAAGGGTTAAGTCCGAGTCTTTTTTTTTTTTTTTAAACATTTTTTTTAAAATTCCATTTTGGTAGGTTGACATTTTACAACAACAACAGCATCTTAATGGACATTTATAAAGAAGAAAAAACAAACAAAGAACAAAAACCAAACAAAAAAACCAAACAAACAAACAAACAAACAAACACCATAAATACTCTGATAGAAACAGCCAAGCAGCTGGATTATACACTGGTTGGTTATCATCATGGAGTATTATCATTCATTTCTTAAGATCTTACACAAGCTGTCAAGGAATACAAACTGTCAAGTATCTTAGAACACATTTACAGAAAGTGAACACCTCAATCATTTCTTATGAATATCGATAAAAAGAAAATAAATATGGGTGGTTAATTTTCGTTAATCATGAACAGGTTACTAATCATTTGTGATCAATAATTTGTAAGGCAGCCATCTGGCAGAGAAAACGGTATGGTTAAAGTTAATATATGCATTATATTCTTCAATTCTATATCGAGTTTTTAATTTGTTAAAAAAAACCCTGATATTTGTGGAAAAGCTGTCTTCAATTTTACATAAATATAAGTAATACTTTGCAAACAATATTATAAAACACAAAACAGCATCAGTTGTTATTGTCACATCATGTCCAAATAGCACAAGTGATTCTGTTAACTTTAAATTTCCTGCGTTTACACATCTCTCTTTGATCAAGTCCGTTAAAGCGTTCCGAGTCTTCTTCCGGGGGGGGTCCATTGCGCCATAATCTCAGCCGCCGCGCCTCGCAGTTTTTGTGAGGTCTTCCGGCTCTTTGGCTTCTCTCTGTCTGTCTCTGTCTCTGTCTCTCTCTGTCTGTCTGTCTCTCACTCTGTGTCTCTGTCTGTCTGTCTCGGTCTGTCTGTCTCTCTCTGTGTGTGTCCCTGTCTGTCTCTCTCCCTCTCTCTCTCTGTGTCTCTCTCTATCTGTCTCTTCTTTGTTTAAACTGACTGAAGGGTTTAGAGAAGAAATGTAGTTTTTGACTCGCTTGTGTAAACAAAGTGAGTCTATGTTTTAACCCGGTGTTCGGTTGTCTGTGTGTGTGTGTGTGTGTGTGTGTGTGTGTGTGTGTGTCTGTGGTAAACTTTAACATTGACATTTTCTCTGCAAATACTTTGTCAGTTGACACCAAATTAGGCATAAAAATAGGAAAAATTCAGTTCTTTGCAGTCATCTTGTTTAAAACAATATTGCACCTCTGGGATGGGCACAAAGAAAAAAAAAATGAAGCCTAATTATATGCAAACTGCATTTACTGTTATATTTATTTTTTTTTGTATTCTCTAAACTTGGCACTTTGATCTGATATTCTGACCCAACAACAAGAGCAGTCATTATTATCATTTTTTGTTCAAACAGGAACTTCTTTTGCTAAGCATGGAAGTTTTATTTATTTTGCAAACGTTTTGGTGCAGATAGTAAACAGGGAAATGACTCTGTAATTAATGCTAGGGGACTTAATTCTAATCTGGTTAGAACTTTTTTTTTTTTTTTTTTTTTTTTAAACGCGAAGCTTTATAATAACAAATACAGAAGACATTTTAACGATTAGATTTTTTTTTTTTTTAAAGTGTATCACAAGTGAGTCTTGAAGGCCTTGCCTCTCTTGTTGTTGTTTTGAAGCTAAAATATATGAATTTATGTTGATGCCCCCTTGTCAAAAGACCTTTCTTGGCAATGGCAATAAGTAATTCCAGTGTCCAGTGTCTTTTGTCTCTGTCTCTTTGTGTCTGTGTGTCTGTCTGTCTCCCTCTCTGTCTGTCTGTCTCCCTCTCTGTCTGTCTTTCTTTATTTCTCTCTCTCTCTCCCTCTCTCCCCTTCTCTATCTCTCTGTGTCTCTGTATGTCTGTCTGTCTCTCCGTCTCTCTTTCTATGTGTCTGTCTGTCTGTCTTTCTTTCTCTCTCTCTCCCCTTTCTCCCTCTCTCTCTGTGTCTCTCTCTGTCCCTCTCTGTCTCTCTCTCCATCACTCTCCCACCTCTTCTCACTGTCTCTTTGTCTGTCTGTCTCCCCTCTCTCTGTCTCTGTCTGTCTGTCTCTCTCCTATCTCTGTCTGTCTGTCTCTCTCCCCCTATCTCTGTCTCTGTCACTGTCTCTCTCTCTCTCTTTCCCCCTCCATCTCTGTCTCTTTTTCTCTGCTCTCTCTCTTTCCCTCCCTATCAGTCTCTTTCCCTCTCCCTCTCTCTTCCCCCTCTATCTCCTCCCCTCTGCCCGCTCTCTCTGTGTCTCTCTCTCTGTTACTGTCTCTTTCTGTCTGTCTGTCTGTCTGTCCCCTTATCTCTGTCTCTCCCCTTATCTCTGTCTCTTTCTCTCTCTCTCTCTCTTCCTCTCTCTTCCCCCTCTATCTCCCCCCATCTACCCCCTCTCTCTGTGTCTCACTCCCTATCTCTGTCTCTCTGTCTCTGTCTGTCTCTTCCCCCTCTATCTCCCCTCTCTCCCCGCTCTTTCTCTCTCTCTCTCTCTCTCTCTCTCTGTCTGTCTGTCTGCAGTGATATTACACTGGTACGGTACACTGCTTCCGTGATATCATGCTGCAGTATTTTGTATTTGTATTTCTTTTGTATTTCTTTTTATGACAACAGATTTCTCTGTGTGAAATCCGGGCTGCTCTCCCCAGGGAGAGCGCGTCGCTATAATACAGCGCCACCCATTTTTTTTTTTCCCTGCGTGCACTTTTTTTTGTTTTTCCCCCTATCGACGTGGATTTTTTCTAAAACATTTTGCCAGGAACACCCCTTTTTGTTGCCGTGGGTTCTTTTACGTGCGCTAAGTGTATGCTAGCACACGGGACCTCGGTTTATCGTCTCATCCGAATGACTAGCGTCCAGACCATCACTCAAGGTCTAGTGGAGTCCCGGGGAGAAAATATCGGCGGCTGAGCCGTGATTCGAACCAGCACGCTCATGATTCCTCTCGCTTCCTAGGCGGACGCGTTACCTCTAGGCCATCACTCTTCTTCTTCTTCTTCTGCGTTCACTCGTATGTACACGAGTGGGCTTTTACGTGTATGACCGTTTTTACCCCGCCATGTAGGCAGCCATACTCCGTTTTCGGGGGGGTGCATGCGTATTTGATCTTCTGCTTGCATATACACACGAAGGGGGTTCAGGCACTAAGCAGGTCTGCACATATGTTGACCTGGGAGATCGTAAAAAATCTCCACCCTTTACCCACCAGGCGCCGTCACCGTGATTCGAACCCGGGACCCTCAGATTGACAGTCCAACGCTTTAACCACTCGGCCATTGCGCCCGTCTAGGCCATCACTCCACTCCAGTATGCTGCTGATGCAGCTCTTTTCTTCCAGGTCTGTCGGTTCGTATGTCAAAGACGACGGGCGCAATAGCCGAGTGGTTAAAGCGTTGGACTGTCAATCTGAGGGTCCCGGGTTCGAATCACGGTGACGGCGCCTGGTGGGTAAAGGGTGGAGATTTTTACGATCTCTCAGGTCAACATATGTGCAGACCTGCTAGTGCCTGAACCCCCTTCGTGTGTATATGCAAGCAGAAGATCAAATACGCACGTTAAAGATCCTGTAATCCATGTCAGCGTTCGGTGGGTTATGGAAACAAGAACATACCCAGCATGCACACCCCCGAAAACGGAGTATGGCTGCCTACATGGCGGGGTAAAAACGGTCATACACGTAAAAGCCCACTCGTGTGCATACGAGTGAACGCAGAAGAAGAAGAAGAAGAAGTATGTCAAAGACTGGGGTCTCTGTGTATCTTCTTCTTTTTTCTTTTTTTTTTTCCCCCCTCCCGTCCGTCTCTGCAACTGTTAGTCCATCGTTTCTTCTTCTTCTTGTCCTCCTCTTCGTACTCCACCACCACCACCACCACCACCACCACCACCACCACCATCATCATCGTCATCAACATCATCATCATCATCATCATCAACTACTTCTACTTCTTCAGTAAGAGAGAAAGAGAGAGAGAGAGAGAGAGAGAGAGAGAGAGTGTGTGTGTGTGTGTGTGTGTGTGTGTGTGTGTGTGTGTGTGGGGGCGTGAATGTGTACGTATGTCTTTGTTTGCTTGTTTTATGATATGATATGATATGATATGAGAGAGAGAGAGAGAGAGAGAGAGAGAGAGAGAGAGAGAGAGAGAGAGAGAGAGAGAGTACGTACGTACTTGATAATGTACCAATTGTTCTTTTCATCGCTTTTGTCACTTTTACCAGTTACTATTCTTATTCGTCGTTCTTCTTGTTCTATTTTATTTCATTTTATTTCTTTATTTTTATGTTTTGTGTCGTTTTTTATTTTTATGTTTTGTGTCGTTCTTTAGTTTTATGTTTTGTGTCGTTAAATGGGCAGAATTGTAAAGAAGAAGGCCTTTACTGTGCCTAATTCTTTACCCATTAAAGATTTAATTCAATTCAATTCAGTTTAATTCTTCTTCTTCTTCTCCTCCTCCTCCTCCTCCTCTTCTTCTTCTCCTCCTCCTCTCCTCCTCTCCTCCTCTTCTTCTTCTCCTCCTCCTCTCCTCCTCCTCCTCCCCCTCCTCTTCTTCTTCTCCCCCTCCTCCTCTTCTCTCCTCCTCCTCCTCTTCTTCTTCTCCCCCTCATCCTCTTCTTCTCCTCCTCCTCCTCTTCTCCCTCCTCCTCCTCTTCTCCTTCTCCTCTCCACCTCCTCCTCTTCTCCTCCTCCTCCTCTTCTTCTTCTCCACCTCCTCCTCTCCTCCTCCTCTTCTTCTTCTCCTCTCCTCTTCATCTTCTTTGTCTTCTTCTTCTTCTTCGTCGTCGTCTTCTCCCTCTCTCAACAGTTCCTTGGAGACTAGAGAACTGTTTCGGCGAGGAGGCCGTTGGATCTTGTTACGTGAGCGTACGCCAGCCAGCGGCAGAGACGTGAATAATTAGTCAACATTTCCCCGTGGCCAAGAATCGACCTCAAAGAAAGAAGCCGAGAATTGATCATCCTAAAAGAAGATTGGAAAAAAAAAAAAAAAAAAAAAAAAAAAATTAGAAGAAAAAATGGGGGAAAAAAAACACCAACCACCAAACCCAGCCTCAACTTGCACAAGTCTTACGTTCGATCCCCTGCTATATCTCTCTCTAACTTTTTTATAGAGTTTTCAGTTTCGAGTCCTGGCCCTACTAATACTACTACTACTACTAAAGTCGGCTGCTTAGTTAAGGAAGCAGCAGCTTAAAAAAAAAAAAAAAATCCTAGCCGACCTTTACAACATCAATTATTGTTCCCCTGTGTGTGTGTGTGGTGGACTGCCGACTCTGGAACCGCGACAGCAACTAAAAAACGAGCCCGGGTGTGGCCGTGTAAAGAGTGGAGTGGACTCGGAATGAGCGGCCGTGGGAGAGCGATGCCTACTGAAACTGTGCAGATGATGGTTCGAAAAGAAAAAAAAGAAAAAAAAAAAAGAAAAAAAAGAAAAAAAAAGGCCAGCCAAAGTCCAGTCTATCGCTCAGGGTTTTATATTCTGGGATGAAAAAAAAAAAAAAAATTCCAGTATCGATCCTGAGGAAGCTGTAGAAAAGATGAAAGAACCCGTGGTTATCTAGATAAGTAATGCACACAAAGTGGAGCCAGTTCCTGCACACACACACACACACACGCACGCACACGCACGCACGCACGCACGCACGCACGCGCACACACGCACGCACACACACACACACACGATTCGTGCATATATCTTGGACTTGTCACTGCTAATGTTGGACTGTTTCAAAT
>NC_134888.1:4911813-4914313 GCF_041734735.1 Babylonia areolata | reverse complement strand
ACTCCTCCTCCTCCTTCTTCTTCTTCCTCCTCCTCCTCTTCTTCTTCTTCCTACTCCTCTTCTCTTCTTCTCCTCCTCCTTCTTCTTCTTCCTACTCCTCCTCCTCTTCTTCTTCTTCCTCCCCCTCTTCGTCCTCCTTTTCTTCTTCCTCCTGCTCCTCTTCTTCTTCTTCCTCCTCATCTTCTTTTCTTCTTCTCCTCCTCCTCTTCTTCTTCCTACTCCTCCTCTTTTTCTTCCTCCTTCTCTTCCTCCTCCGCATCTTCTTTTCTCCTCCTCCTCCTTCCTCCTCCTCCTCCTTCTTCCTACTCCTCCTCCTCCTCCTTCTTCTCTTCCTCCTCTTGCTCAAGCTGTGGAAGATGTCTCCTTGAGGAGCAAGGGGAGACACGAGGACTGCCCTTCCCCTTTACACACGGGACAGGTTAGTCTGGAGAGCGTCCTCACTAGGCTCATCGGGCTGAAGAGAAGAAAGTGCCCTCTCTGTGTCTCAGTCTGTTTGTCTGTCTGTCTGTCTGTCTCTTTGTCTGTCTGTCTTTTTTCCCTGTCTCTGTCTCTTTCTCTCACTGTTTTCTCTTTGTCCGTGTCTGTCTCCCTCCCTGTCTCTCTCTGTCTCTGTCTCGCTCTATGTCGCTGTCTTTCTGTCTGTCTCTATGTCCTTGTCTCTGTCTCCATCTCTGTCTGTCTCTGTCTGTCTGCCTGTCTGTCTCTGTCTCTGTCTCTCTCTCTCATTCTCTGTCAGTATCTCTGTCTGTCTCTCTCTGTGTCTCTCTGTGCGTCTCTCTCTCTGTCTCTGTGTGTGTGTGTGTCTCTGTCTGTCTGTCTGTCTTTCTGTCTCTCTCTCTCTCACTCACTCTCGCTGTGTGTGTGTGTCTCTCTCACTCTCTGTCTGTCTGTCTGTCTGTCTCTCTCTCTCTGTGTCTCTCTCTCACTCACTGTGTGTGTGTGTCTCTCTCTCTGTGTCTCTCTCTCTGTCTCTCTCTCTCTCACTCTGTGTGTGTGTGTCTCTCTCTCTCTGTGTCTCTCTCTCTGTCTCTCTCTCACTCTGTGTGTGTGTGTGTGTGTGTGTGTCTCTCTCTCTCTCTGTGTCTCTCTCTGTCTCTCTCTCACTCACTCTGTGTGTGTGTCTCTCTCTCTCTCTCTGTGTCTCACTCTGTGTCTCTCACTCACTCTGTGTGTGTGTGTCTCTCTCTGTGTCTCTCACTCACTCTGTGTGTGTGTGTCTCTCTCTGTGTCTCTCACTCACTCTGTGTGTGTGTGTCTCTCTCTCTCTCTGTGTCTCACTCTGTGTCTCTCACTCACTCTGTGTGTGTGTGTCTCTCTCTGTGTCTCTCACTCACTCTGTGTGTGTGTGTGTCTCTCTCTCTGCAGCAGCAGCAGTAGTAGTAGTAGTAGTAGTAGTAGTAGTAGTAGTAGTATGGTGAAAACGAGGATGAGGAAGGAAGAAAGGAAGAAGGAAGCTAAGAATAAGAAAAAAAAAAAAAACAGGAAGAAGGAAAAAAAAAAAGAAAAAAAAAATAGGAAAGAATAGAAAAGAAAAGAAAGAAAGAAGAAAGTACTTGCGCGGTATATCCGGAAGGTGGGGGGCGAGATGGGGAGTGGGGGGAGGGGGGGGGACGGGCCGATACGGTTTCCAACTGCGACAGATCCCTCCCCCCCACCCCCCCCCCCCCCCCTGTGGAATCCCTGAGAGCGCCGCAGTGTGCACGTAGCCATTCAGCTCTTCTACAGCCAGCGGCTGCCGCGGTTCCGGAACTGTGCCCAACAATGTGGCGCCTGCGAGGCAACGGCGGCCCAGTGGTTTAGCGCATCCGTGCTGGCAAGCCCGAGCGACTCCGGGGTTCGGGATTCGAGCACATCTTTCGACGGGCGCAATAGCCGAGTGGTTAAAGCGTTGGACTGTCAATCTGAGGGGTCCCGGGTTCGAATCACGGTGACGGCGCCGGGTGGAGATTTTTTACGATCTCCCAGGTCAACATATGTGCAGACCTGCTTAGTGCCTGAACCCCCTTCGTGTGTATATGCAAGCAGAAGATCAAATACGCACGTTAAAGATCCTGTAATCCATGTCAGCGTTCGGTGGGTTATGGAAACAAGAAGATACCCAGCGTGCACACCCCCGAAAACGGAGTATGGCTGCCTACATGGCGGGGTAAAAACGGTCATACACGTAGAAGCCCACTCGTGTGCATACGAGTGAACGCAGAAGAAGAAGAAGAAGAACACATCTTTCAGTTTTCGGTTTTCAAGGCGGTGTCAAAGCGTTCGGTCTCACCCATACGCGCTGCCCCCCACCTTCTAGACCCAACACTCAGCTTGTCTCATAGATTGACGTCAGTTTACAGTTGGGGGCAACAGCAAAGTGAGAGCTGTATGATCAATGATTAACAGATAGTAAAGAGTTGTAACTCTCTCTCTCTCCATTCACAAGGTACACAACTTCAAGTCAGATCGGTATAAGGACAGGCCCGGCGCTTTCCTTTTTTTGAGGAAGTGTCTGGGTTTG
>NC_134888.1:4899313-4906813 GCF_041734735.1 Babylonia areolata | reverse complement strand
ACTGGCTCCCTGTCTCACACCGAATAAAGTACAAGATCAGCACTCACATGTATTCACAAATCTGCCCCTTCCTATCTCTGTGGCTGTCTTCATCTCGCTCACTACGATCGGCTTCGGATCCACTCTGTTCACGCATACCCAGATTCAAACACTCGACTGTTGGCCGCCGTTCTTTCTCTGTCTCTGGACCTTGCAATTGGAATGAACTTTCTCTTTCGCTTCGTCAAGTCTCCCACACTCAGCTCTTCTTTCAAGTCTGGCCTTAAAACCCACCTCTTCCCAAAATAGCCTCCCTTCCCTGCCTCTTCCTTGTCTTCAGTTTCTCCAGTATTTGAGTAATGCATGCGTGTGAATGACTGGTGCGAAAGCGCTTTGATTTGTCTCTGCACAAGATTCAGCGCTATATAAATACCATTATTAGGTGCTGAAAGAGCACAGCCTGCTGCAGGGAAGAGATTTATGAAAGGGTTAATTCGTTGTTTGGAGGTGAATTGTCCCATCACGTGTTCGGAAGAAAAAGGAGAAAGAGAAGGAGGAGAAGGAGAAGAAGAAGGAGGAAGAGAAGGAGAAGGAGGAGGAGGAGGAGAAGGAGGAGGAGGATAAGGAGGAGAAGAAGGAGAAGAATGAGAAGTAGAAGAAGAAGAAAAAGAAGAAGAAAAAGAAGAAGAAAGGAGGAGGAGGAGGAGGAGAAGGAGAAGGAGAAGGAGGAGGAGAAGAAGAAGAAGAAGAAGAAGAAGAAGAAGAAAGAGGAGGAAGAAGAAGAAGAAGAAGAAAGAGGAGGAAGAAGAAGAGGAAGAAGAAGAGGAAGAGGAGGAGGAGGAGGAGGAGGAGGAGGAGGAGGAGGAGGCAATTAAATGGAGAAAGAGAAGGGTTTTGTGATATCCGTATAAGAAGTGGCGCAGTGGGAGAAGACAATAAGACAGAACGAAAGAAAGGAAGAAGGAAAGAAAGGAAATAAGAACGAAAGAAAGAAAGAAGAAAGGAAGGAAGGAAGGAAGAAAC
This sequence comes from Babylonia areolata, assembly GCF_041734735.1. NCBI lineage: Eukaryota > Metazoa > Mollusca > Gastropoda > Neogastropoda > Buccinidae > Babylonia > Babylonia areolata. Next base: position 4,905,811 of record NC_134888.1, on the reverse strand, counting down.
AAAGAAGAAAAAAAATGTCAGAGTTGGATGTGGAACAAAACGAGATGAAAGAAAGGAAGGAAGAGAGAGAGAGACAGACAGAGACACATAGAGAGAGAGAGAGACAGACAAACACAGACACAGAGAGACAGATAGAGAGAGAGAGAGAGCGAGAGACAGAGGGAGAGAGAGGGAGAGAGAGAGGGAGAAAGAGAGAGAGAGGGGGAGGGAGAGTGAGAGACAGAGACAGAGAGAAAGAGAGAGAGAGGTTGGGAGGGAGAGGGAGGGACAGAGAGAGAGAGACAGACAGACAGACAGACACACGCACACACACAGAGGGAGAGGGGCAGGGAGAGGGAGAGAGACAGAGAGAGAGAGAGAGAAAGAGAGACAGGGAGAGACAGAGGGAGACAGACAGAGACAGAGAGACAGACAGAGAGAGCCTTGGTAAGAGAGAGAGAGAGGGAGAGACAGAGAGAGAGAGCGTTGGTAAGAGAGAGAGAGAGAGGGAGAGACAGAGAGAGAGAGCGTTGGTAAGAGAGAGAGAGGGAGAGACAGAGAGTGAGAGCGTTGGTAAGAGAGAGAGAGAGAGGGAGAGACAGAGAGAGAGAGAGACGGAGAGAGAGAGAGAGAGAGAGAGAGAGAGAGACAGACAGACAGACAGACAGACTGACCGACAGACAGAGAGCGCGGTAGTAAGTGCGTAGGCGTGCGTGCATGTATGTCACTGTTTATGCACGACTCTCGACGTTGTAGTATACAATACATCCACGCGTGGGTTATTATTATTATAATAATATTTGCGTTCCACTTCGGTCTATCACTTTGTCCGCTGGGAAAACGTTGACGCTCCTCTGCCAGCAAGCACCTGTCCATTCCATATCGCGTACATACATACATACATACAGTAGGGATCTTCGTGATGGTTTCGGCTCCGGCCTTTTGGATGCTGCTCGAGGTATCGAAGGAGTGGGGTTTTTGTGTGTGTTTGTGTGTGTGTGTGTGTGTGTGTGTGTGTGTGTGTGTGTGTGTGTGTGTGTGTGTGTGTGTGTGTGTGTGTGTGTGTTTTACACCTGAGAAGGAACAGGTTCTTTTAGCTCGTTTACCGCCCCCCCCCCTCCCCCCTTCGTTCTTCTCACACCCCCCCCCCCCAACCCTACCAGCCCCTTCCCCCTCGCCTACCCAATTCCTCGCCCCCCCCCCTCCTCCGCCACCATAGAACGAAAGTAAGGAAGTAGGAAGGAAAGAAAGGAAATAAGAACGACAGAAAGAAAGAAAGAAAGGAATAAAGAAAGAAAAGAAAAGAAACGAAAGAAAAAAAGTCAGAGTTGGATGTGGTACAAAACGAGATGAAAGAAAGAAAGGAAGAGAGAGAGAGAGAGACAGACAGACAGACAGAGAGAGAGAGCGAGAGAGAGCGAGAGAGAGAGAGAGAGAGACAGAGGAGAGAGAGAGACAGAGGGGAGAGGGAGAGAGAGGGAGAGACAGAGAGAGGGGGAGAGGAGAGAGAGCGAGAGAGAGAGAGGGAGAGAGGAGAGAGAGCGAGAGAGAGAGAGGGAGAGAGAGGGAGAGGGGGTGCGGGAGGGAGGGAGAGGGAGGGACAGATACAGAGAGAAAGAGAGAGGGAGGTTGGGAGAAGAAACCGAAGTATATCTGTCTGTCTTTCTCTATTTCTCTCTCTATACACACCTAGGCACACCTACCCCTCCCTCTATGTTCTACAAAAGGGGGTGTGAAACATGATGCCGTAAGATCATGTCTCGCGGAAAGGCCTTGTTCCAAAGGGAGACAAAGATTATATGTTTTCTCTACTGGCCTGCGCGAGCAAACTGTGCGGTGTCATCCAGACTACAAGAATGAGGAGGAGGAGGAGGAGGAGGAGAGGGAAAAGGAGGAGGAGGAGGAGAGGGAAGAGGAGGATGAGGATGAGGAGGAAGATGAGGGGGATGAGGAGGAGGAGAGGGAGGAGGAGGAGGAGAAGAAGGAGGGAGGAGGAGGAGGAAGAGAGGGAGGAGGAGGAGGAAGATGAGGAGAAGGAGGAGGAGGAGGCAGAAGAGGAGGGATGAGAGAAAGTGAAGACTGGGGAGGTTGAGAAGGAGGAAGAACAGGGGGATGAGGAAGAGGAGGAAGAGGAGGAGGAGGAGGAAGCGGAGGAGGAGGAGGGAGAGGAAGACTACGAGAAGAAGAAGAAGAACTGGAACTAGAACTGGAACTAGAACCAGACCTAGAACAACAAGTATGAGAAGTATTGTGAAGAGAAGGAAGGAAGGAAGGAAGGAGAAGGAGGAGGAGGAAAAAAAAGTCTAAGAAGAAACCGAAGTATATCTGTCTGTCTGTCTGTCTGTCTGTCTTTCTCTATTTCTCTCTCTATACACACCTAAACCTCTCCGTCCTTCTGTCTGTCTAGCTGTCTGTCTGACTGCCTGTCTTTCTGTCTGTCTGTCTGTCTGTCCGCGCACTGGCTGTGACGGGAGAGGTTCTCTGCGAAATAAGTCGTTTGAAATCGCTGTGATTTTCTCCTCTCCCTGTCCGAGTGTGTGCGTGTGTGCACTAGTTTGCGCATACCCCGGTAAGACGTATGGCCGTATTTAACTGGGTGCCCATGCTCTCTCTGTGTCTCTTTTTCTGTCTGAGTGTCTGTCTGTCTGTCTGTCGGTCTCTCTCTCTCCCTCTCTCTCTCTATATATATATCTCACATACACGCGCACATGCACTGACTCACGCACATGCACTGACACACACACACAGACACTCACACACGCACACATCTCTCTCTCTCTCTCTCACAGACACACACACACACACACACACACACACACACACACGCACATACATACACCCCCGTCCCCCTCCACCCCCCACACAACTTACACACACACACACACACACACACACACACACACACACAACACACACACACACACACAACACACACACACACACACACACACACACACACACACACACACACACCCGACCCCCCCCCCCCCCCACACACACACACTTCCTCCTCTACTCTCTCTTTCCACCCGATCCCCCACCCTAACCCCCCAACCCCTCTTCCCCCCCCCCCCACAGCACAAACCCACCCCACCCCACCCCACCCCACCCCACCCCAGCCCAAGACATGGTTTAGTTGCAGAACTACGGCAACATGAGCTATTGCAGTGAAGGAGACATGCCAGACGCCGGCACTGCCATTAGCAGAGCAAGTGGAACCAGCATGGAGTGATGTCCTGGAGGTAACGCGTCCGCCTCGGAAGCAAGAGAATCTGAGCTGCGCTGGTTCAAATCACGGCTCAGCCGCCGATATTTTCTCCCCCCCCCCCCCCCCACCCCCACTCCACTAGACCTTGAGTGGTGGTCTTGACGCTAGTCATTCGGATGAGACGATAAACCGAGGTCCCGTGTGCAGCATGCACTTAGCGCACGTAAAAAGAACCCACGGCAACAAAAGGGTTGTTCCTGGCAAAATTCTGCAGAAAAATCCACTTCCGTAGGGAAAAACAAATAAAACTGCACGCAGGGAAAAAAAAAAAAGAAAAAAAAAGGGGGTGGCGTTGTAGTGTAGCGACGCGCTCTCCCTGGGGGAGAGCAGCCCGAATTTCACACAGAGAAATCTGTTGTGATAAAAAGAAATACAAAATACAAAAGGCAAGAGGTCTATTACTGTCCAAATCATGGGGAATAAAACAGTAAAAGTGATTCCCTCCCTGAGAGAGAACCCGAAAAGAAGTCTCGGCAGAGGCAGACTAGGCGGGCTGGACTTGTTGAACCAGTGAACTCCTTCCTGTGGTCAAGAGGTTCAGTTTCAGATAGGTTCTCAAGGAGGCGTCGCTGCGTTCGGACAGTTCCATATGCGCTACTCCCTGACCATCAAGCAGCATAACACAGCGCGCCTAGTCAGGGCCTAGAGTGCATGCGTATGATGCTATCAAATTTTGCGTACATATAAGAGTGGATTTCTTTCTTTCTTTCTTTATTATTATTATTTTTTTTTAAACAGATTTCTCCAGAGGACAACTCTTTTGTTGTCGTGGGTTCTTTTCCAGTGCGCCAAGTGCGTGCTGCACCACAACAGGGCCTCGGTTCAACGTCTCATCCGATGGGCGCAATAGCCGAGCGGTTTAAAGCGTGGGACTTTCAATCTAAGGGTCCCGGGTTCGAATCTCGGTGGCGCCTGGTGGGTAAAGGGTGGTGATTTTTTTTTCCCCCGATCTCCCAGGTCAACATATGTGCAGACCTGCCAGTGCCTGAACCCTCTTCGTATGTCTACGCACGCAGAAGATCAATTACGCACGTTAAAGATCCTGTAATCCATGTCAGCGTTCGGTGGGTTATGGAAACAAGAACATACCCAGCATGCACACACCCCGAAAACGGAGTATGGCTGCCGACATGGCGGGGTAGATAAACAAAACGGTCGTGCACGTAAAATGTTAAATGTTACATGTTTGTCTGAGTGTGTAGGTGTGCGTGCCTGAAATCTGATTGAATGACACAGGAAACGAATGATGAGCGCCCAATGGCAGCCGTCAGTCAGCTCTACCCAGGTAGGCAGCCTGTTGTGTAAATGACTCCGTGTGTGTAAAGCGCTTAGAGCCTGGTCTCCGACCGAGGATAGGCGCTATATAAGTATCCATATCAATCAATCAATCAACCAAGTATCCACATCAATCAATCAATCAACCAAGTATCCACATCAATCAATCAATCAATCATCCGAATGACTGGGCGCTTAGTTTGATTTTTTTTTTTTTAATATAAAAAGTCAAACTTGAGAGAAAAGGCGAGAGCAGCGAATTGAACCCGGACCCTCACAGACACTGTATTAGACAAGATAAAGCGTCTTAACTCACTCAGTACGGCCAGTCCTCTCTTCTCCTCTACACAGACCCCTCGGGATGTCCAGTGGGTGTCTGAATGACCCAACCTTTAGCTTCCGTCGTCAGAATTGTGGTATTCTTTGTCAACGCTCATCTCTTCAGTATAAGAGCCTTCCGCTTGCACTATTTTGATGATGGTAATTGGGGTGAAACGCTGTTAACGTCGTCTCTTTCGCCGTTCGTATGGAGAGAGTTAAACCATTCTGCCCCCTTGCTCCAGGGTTCGAAGCATGGACACTGATACCTCACGGAGGAAGCTGACCGTCTAGGGAAGGACTTAAGCGCGTTGGGTTACTCTGCTGGTCAGGCATCTGCTTGTGGCAGATGTGGTGTAGCGTATAACTTATGGATTTGTCCGAACGCAGTGACGCCTCCTTGAGCCACTGAAACTGAAACTGACCGTCTGGGGAAATGCTGGTGTCCATGGATCGAGGCGTGGACTTGTGTCCTAAAGAAAGGCATTTAACTCCGATTTTGGAGAAGAAGAAGAAAAAAAAAATATATATATAACCATGCGTGAATGGATTTCGTTTCCTCGGTTGGCGAATGTTAAAACTGTGGGAGGAAGGTAGGAAGCACGGAAAAAGGGAAGGGAGGGAGGGAGGGAGGGAGGAAGCGAGAAGGAAGGAAGGAAGGAAGGAAGGACGGGAGAGAAAGGCAGGAAAAGAGCCGACACTGCCCTCACCCCTTCCCCACACCTCCCCCGACTGCCCCCCCCCCCCTCCCCCCGATGCCCACACCACCCCTCCCCCGCCCGACTCCCCCCCCAACCCCCCCGCGCTCTCCCCTCTCTCTCTCTTTCTCTCCACTCTCTCCACTCTCTCCCTCTCCCCTCTCTCTCTCTCCACTCTCTCCCTCTCTCCTCTCTCCCTCTCTCTCTGTATGTCTAAACTCAGCAGTAAGATGTATAAAATATTGGTTAAAATTGATTGAAATGGAAGATACAAGATTACCAAAGAAAGCATATAAAATGTTATATGACCTAGATGCTAGAGGCAAGGTAAACTGGGCAACTAAAGTAAAAGTAAAATTATGCGAATTAGGTTTCGGGTATGCGTGGATCAACCAAGGCGTTGGGAATGTAAGTGCATTTTTAAATATGTTTCGAGAAAGACTTATTGATTGTAGATGGCAAGAGTGGGGTGCCCACATTCAGGACAGTAACAGGTTTGATTTGTATCGACATTTCAACTCACTGCACTGCATGCCGACATATATGTTAATGAAAATGGATAAGCACTTAAAAATTATTATGACAAGATTTAGATTTGGGGTATCTGATATAACTGTTCATCGTTTTCGTTATAGAACACATAATGAAAGTGAACTTGTGTGTCCATTATGTAATGATGCACGGGAAAGTGAAGTTCATTTTGTATTTTGCTGTTCTGCCTTGGATGATCTCAGAGAACAATTAATTCTAAAAAGTTTTACAGACAACCTTCTGTTTTCAAACTTGCACTGCTATTAGCATCTGTGAATGAGAATGTTGTCAAACGTTTTGCATTATATTTGTATAAGGCGTTTCAGATTCGTTCTATCTGTAGTGAGTAACGCGTATTGTAATTCTGTTTGTTGAATTCAGTGTTAAATGTGATGTACGACTGATTCAGTGTTTTCACACCACCCCCTT
>NC_134888.1:4884313-4889313 GCF_041734735.1 Babylonia areolata | reverse complement strand
GCATGTAGCTCCCTGTTTCCATGTAATGAGTACATGCACAAAGAAGAAGGAGGAGGAGGAGGAGAAGGAGGAGGAGGAGGAGAAGTAGAAGTAGAAGGGGAAGGAGGAGGAAGAGAAGAAGGAGGAGGAGAAGGAGAAGGAGGAGGAGGAGAAGAAGAAGTAGAAGGGGAAGGAGGAGGAAGAGAAGAAGGAGGAGGAGAAGGAGAAGGAGGAGGAGAAGAAGGAGAGGGAGGAGGAGAAGGAGGAGGAGAAGGAGAAGAAGAAGAAGGAGAAGGAGAAGAAGAAGGAGGAAGAAGAGGAGGAGGAGGAGAAGGCGAAGGAGAAGAAGAAGAAGTAGAAGGAGGATGAGGAGAAGGAGAAGAAGGAGGAGGAGGAGAAGGAGAAGAGAGAGGAGGAAGTGATATAGATGTAGAAAAAGTAAAGATAAAGAGAGAGAGAGAGAGAGAGAGAGAGAGAGAGAGAGAGAGAATGTGAGTGTGTGTGTGTGCATGACCGAAGCCAGGCTGGGTGACACAGGAAAGGAATGACGAGCGTCCATTAAAAGGGACCTGTCAGTCGGCTCAACCCCGGGTAGGCAGTACAAACGTGTGCAGTTAAACGCGTTTAACTCACTCAGTACGGCCAGTCCTCTCTTCTCCTCTACACAGACCCCTCGGACTCTGTCCAGTGGGTGTCCGTGAATGACCCAACCTTTAGCTTCCGTCGTCAGACATGTGGTGTTCTTTGTCAACATTCACCTCTTCAGTATAAGAGCCTTCCGCTTGCAATATTTTGATGATGGTAATTGGGGTGAAACGCTGTTAACGTCGTCTCTTTCGCCGTTCGTATGGAGAGAGTTAACCCATTAGTGACAGTGGTTCTCGTGAAGGACGTTCTACCAGTGACCGGGGAATAGGGACTACTGCTACTACTATGTGGAATGATGGCCTAGAGGTAACGCGTCCGCCTTGGAAGCGAGAGAGAATCTGAGCGCGCTGGTTCGAATCACGGCTCAGCCGCCGATATTTTTCTCCCCCCCTCCACTAGACCTTGAGTGGTGGCCTGGACGCTTAGCCATTCGGATGAGACGATAAACCGAGGTCCCGTGTGCAGCATGCACTCAGCGCACGTAAAAGAACCCACGGCAACAAAGGGGTTGTTCCTGGCAAAATTCTGTAGAAAAATCCATTTCGATAGGAAAAACAAATCAAACTGCACGCAGGAAAAAAAACAACAAAAAATGGGTGGCGCTGTAGTTTAGCGACGCGCTCTCCCTGGGGAGAGCAGCCCGAATTTCACACAGAGAAATCTGTTGTGACAAAAAGAAATACAAATACAATACAACTACTACTACTACTACTATTACTACTACTACTTACGCATTTATATTGCTCTAAACCCGGAGCACCAAACACATTTATCAACACATCCAGTATAAGTAAGACACAGGAATATATATTATTAAAGAAAGAAACAAGAAAAAAAAAGTTAAGATACAAACTCGCTAAAAATTCTTTTTCAAAATCCGTGTAACATCCTTTCCGTCTTACACATCTCTACAAACTCACCGCCCTCCCCCACCACCACCTCACCCCCTCCACACACATATCGACGCACACACACACACACACACACACACACACACACACACATAAAAAGACGGTTTTGGGTGGGGAGAAAAAAAAATCTATCGTTTATAACATTGTTTCAACAAGTTTGATTTAAAATCCGACTTGAGTTTCAGTTTCAGTTTCAGTAGCTCAAGGAGGCGTCACTGCGTTCGGACAAATCCATATACGCTACACCACATCTGCCAAGCAGATGCCTGACCAGCAGCGTAACCCAACGCGCTTAGTCAGGCCTCGAGGAAAAAAAAAAGAAAAAAAGGTAGTAGTAAGGAAAAAGTGTAGTAGTTAAAAAGAAAAAGAAAAAAGGTTGTAGTAAGTAGTAGTGAGAAAAAAATCAGACTTGAAAGATTTGATAGTGCAGCATTGTCTGATAGTTTGAAGGGCGCAATAGCCGAGTGGTTTAAGCGTTGGACTTTCAATCTGAGGGTCCCGGGTTCGAATCACGGTAACGGCGCCTGGTGGGTAAAGGGTGGAGATTTTTTCGGATCTCCCAGGTCAACATATGTGCAGACCTGCTAGTGCCTGAACCCCCTTCGTGTGTATACGCACGCAGAAGATCAAGTACGAACGTTAAAGATCCTGTAACCCATGTCAGTGTTCGGTGGGTTATGGAGACACGAAAATACCCAGCATGCATGAACCCACGACAGAGTCATCGGCAAGTCGATGTTGATCGTGTAACGGAAAGAAGAATAAGAATAAGAAGAGATTTCCAGATTTCCCCCCCAAACCCGGAGGGCAATGATTAGTGTGTAAAAATGTTTGGAAACTATGGGACTTGGCATCTGTGACGCTGGAAAGAAGGAAGGCTTCTTCTCTCTCTCTCTTGCTGTGTCACTGCGTAAACTGTCATTGTTTCTCCTGTGTCACTGCGTAAACTGTCATTGTTTCTCCTGTGTCACTGCGTAAACTGTCATTGTTTCTCCTGTGTCTGTGCGTAAACTGTCCTTGTTTCTCCTGTGTCTCTGCGTAAACTGTCATTGTTTCTCCTGTGTCCCTGCGTAAACTGTCATTGTTTCTCCTGTGTCCCTGCGTAAACTGTCCTTGTTTCTCCTGTGTCTGTGCGTAAACTGTCATTGTTTCTCCTGTGTCTGTGCGTAAACTGTCATTGTTTCTCCTGTGTCCCTGCGTAAACTGTCCTTGTTTCTCCTGTGTCTGTGCGTAAACTGTCCTTGTTTCTCCTGTGTCTCTGCGTAAACTGTCATTGTTTCTCCTGTGTCTCTGCGTAAACTGTCATTGTTTCTCGTGTGTCTGTGCGTAAGCTGTCATTGTTTCTCCTGTGTCTGTGCGTAAACTGTCATTGTTTCTCCTGTGTCTGTGCGTAAACTGTCATTGTTTCTCGTGCGTCTCTGCGTAAACTGTCATTGTTTCTCGTGTGTCTGTGCGTAAGCTGTCATTGTTTCTCGTGTGTCTGTGCGTAAACTGTCATTGTTTCTCCTGTGTCTGTGCGTAAGCTGTCATTGTTTCTCGTGTGTCTGTGCGTAAACTGTCATTGTTTCTCGTGTGTCTGTGCGTAAACTGTCATTGTTTCTCCTGTGTCTCTGCGTAAACTGTCATTGTTTCTCCTGTGTCTCTGCGTAAACTGTCATTGTTTCTCCTGTGTCTCTGCGTAAACTGTCATTGTTTCTCCTGTGTCTCTGCGTAAACTGTCCCTGTTTCTCCTGTGTCTCTGCGTAAACTGTCCTTGTGTCTCCTGTGTCTCTGCGTAAACTGTCATTGTTTCTCCTGTGTCTCTGCGTAAACTGTCATTGTTTCTCCTGTGTCTCTGCGTAAACTGTCATTGTTTCTCCTGTGTCTCTGCGTAAACTGTCATTGTTTCTCCTGTGTCTCTGCGTAAACTGTCATTGTTTCTCCTGTGTCTCTGCGTAAACTGTCATTGTTTCTCCTGTGTCTCTGCGTAAACTGTCATTGTTTCTCCTGTGTCTGTGCGTAAACTGTCATTGTTTCTCCTGTGTCCCTGCGTAAACTGTCCTTGTTTCTCCTGTGTCTCTGCGTAAACTGTCATTGTTTCTCCTGTGTCTGTGCGTAAACTGTCCTTGTTTCTCCTGTGTCCCTGCGTAAACTGCCATTGTTTCTCCTGTGTCCCTGCGTAAACTGCCATTGTTTCTCCTGTGTCTCTGCGTAAACTGTCATTGTTTCTCCTGTGTCTCTGCGTAAACTGTCATTGCTTCTCTTGTGTCACTGCATAAACTGTCATTGTTTCTCCTGTGTCTCTGCGTAAGCTGTCATTGTTTCTCCTGTGTCTGTGCGTAAACTGTCATTGTTTCTCCTGTGTCTGTGCGTAAACTGTCATTGTTTCTCCTGTGTCTGTGCGTAAGCTGTCATTGTTTCTCGTGTGTCTGTGCGTAAGCTGTCATTGTTTCTCGTGTGTCTGTGCGTAAACTGTCATTGTTTCTCCTGTGTCTGTGCGTAAACTGTCATTGTTTCTCCTGTGTCTCTGCGTAAACTGTCATTGTTTCTCCTGTAACTCTGCGTAAACTGTCATTGTTTCTCCTGTGTCTCTGCGTAAACTGTCATTGTTTCTCCTGTGTCTCTGCGTAAACTGTCATTGTTTCTCCTGTGTCTCTGCGTAAACTTTCGTGATTTTCTTTCCTTTTCGTTTTCTTTTCTTTTTTCCTTTCCGTGCATCGTGTTTTGCGGGACCTGTCGGGGATTTTGGGGGGGATGAAAGAAAACGTCCCTCATGTCCCTTCTGTAAACGATCTTCTCTTTTTTTTTTATTTCCTTCTTTCTTTCCTTCGTTATTTCTTTTTCTCTTTCTTTCTTTCTTTCTTTTGTTTTTCTTCTCCTTGTATATCTTGTGTTCTGCAAGTTCTCACGAGTTCTCACGAGGATTGGAAGAGAGAGAGAGAGAGAGAGAGAGAGAGAGAGAGAGAGAGAGAGAGAGAGAGAGAGAGGAAGGAAACTGTCTCTGTGTAAACTTTGTTGATGTTGTGCTTTCATTCTTTCGTTTGCTCATTCGTTCATTCATTCATTCATTTTATTCATTCATTCACTCATTCATTCATCGACTGACTGATGGATTGATGGATGGATTGATTGATTGATGGATGGATGGATGAATGGATGCCTTGGGGATCAGTCTGCTTGCATCGGAACTGGATATGCGTGGTTCGATCCCGCTTGCTTGCCTTTTTTTTTCCTTTAAAATTTTTTCCCCCCGTCTATTTTATATATATATATATCATATTTAGTACAGAGCACTTTTTAACGATTAATTTTTTTTCTCTCCTTGTCTGTCTCTGTATCTGTCTGTTTGTTTGTCAATGTCTGTCTCTATCTCTGTGTCTGTCTGTTTGTCATTGTCTGTCTCTGTCTCTATGTCTGTCTGTTTGTCATTGTCTGTCTCTGTCTCTATCTCTGTGTCTGTCTGTCTGTTTGTCATTGTCTGCC
>NC_134888.1:4876813-4879313 GCF_041734735.1 Babylonia areolata | reverse complement strand
TCTCTCTCTCTGTGTCTCAGCATCTTTTTCTCGTTTCTGTCTGTCTTTTTCTCCCTTTCCCTCCATCTCTCTCCCTCTCCCCCCCCCTTCTCTCTCTCTCTCTGTTGTTCGAGGGAGGTTAATAAAGAAGAGATGTGTGCTTCTCTCTCTCTCTCTCTCTCTCGTGTGTGTGTGTGTGTGTGTGTGTGTGTGTGTGTGTGTGTGTGTGTGTGTGCATGCGCGTGCGTGCGTGCGTGCGTGCGTGAGTTAATATAAACCACATGTCTTTTACAACATCTTAAAAAAACCCACCACCAAACAAACGAAGGAACTAGAACGCTCACTTTAAAGCAGCGGGAATGTAGGAAGGAAGGAAGGAAGGAAGGAAGGAAGGTAAAACAAGAATTACACATGTCGCTAAAACTCAATAAAAGCCAACACGAATAGCAAACGATCGCATCCTTTCAGCAACTCTCTCTCTCTCTCTCTCTCTCTCCGCGGGGTTTGGCTTTCACGTGGTTCCAAGCTCTTAAGAGGGAGCGGAAACTGTTTCTTTGAGGTCCACAAAGAATTAGACGCAAACTCAGCGACCAAACAACAAACTGAGCTGTAGCCAACCAACCAACCAACCAACCAACCAACCAGCCACCAAGTCGGCCGTCTAACAAGACGTAAACTCAACAAACACCGAAGCAAAAAGTAACTAACCAAGTCTACTAAGTCTACAGTCAATCCTTCACTCACTACCTGATCTCTCTTTTGGGGGAGAGAACCAAACACGAGAGAGAGAGAGAGAGAGAGAGAGAGAGAGAGAGGGATGGGAAAAGAGCGGGGGGAGGGGGGGTGGAGAGGAAGAGAGGGAGAGAGAGAGGGAGGGGGGTGGGAGGGAGAGAGAGCGAGAGAGGGTGGGAGGGAGAGAGCGGGCGAAAAAGCGAGGGAGAGAGAGAGAGAGAGATAGAGAGAGAGAGGGGGAGTGGGAGGGAGAGAGGAAGAGAGGGTGGGAGTCAGAGAAGAGGGGAGAGAGAGAGAGGGGGGGGGGGGGAGAGAGGGAGAGCGTGGGAGGGAGAGAGCGGGCGAAAAAGCGAGAGAGAGAGAGAGAGAGAGAGCGAGAAAGAGAGCGAAAGAGAGAGAGAGAGAGAAGAGACAGAGCGAAAGAACGAGAGTCAGAGATAGAGAGAGAGGGAGAGAGAGAGAGAGAGAGAGAGAGAGAGGGAGAGAGAGAGAGCCACTGGCTTCAGAGAGGTTAGGAGCTGGTAATCTCCCTTTTCAAAGGGGGGGTTAAAAATAAAACAAAACGGAAGCGGATGTGACGTCCGCCACCACCACCCTGTTGGCAAGGCTATGCCGCGGCGGACATCCTGTTTTTAGTCTGCAGTAAGACTTCAGGACTGCGGAGGGAGTTGGGGAGGGAAGGGGGCATAGGGGGGGGGGTGGGGGGGGCCTCATCCATCAAACCAGCCGGAATTCTCCTATCAGTCGTCAGCAGCAGCGGTAACTACAAAGCAGAGGAAAAGCATTCGGCGGCCGCTGCAGGTCAAACAACAAGGCATCACTTTTTGGGGGGGGGGGTGGGTACGGTAGTCCAGGGATCTGTCTCGTCTGCTCGCCTTCCAGTTTTGTCCAAACACCTGATCTCTCCTAGTAGCTAGTAGCTGCCCCTGGTCTGGTCCGAGCTTAAGATAAGATAAGATAAGATAAGATAAGAATAACTTTATTATCTCCAACTGGAGAAATTTGGTCAAGTGCATTATCACAACATAGACAAGTAAACAACATGGGGACCATAACTGTAAAAAGTCAACAACAGCTTTTACGAATATTACGAAGATACAAATGTAAAAAAAAAAAAAAAAAATCACATACACCGTTTCATACATACATCCATCCACACACTGCAGGTAATAACTAGTATTCTTAATGTAAAAACAGAAAGAATTAAGAAACATTATTTGAATATAATTATAAACATAGCCTACTATACTGCACATTGATTATAATAGATAAGATAAGAATAAAGATAAATTGCGGAAAACCGCAACCAGCTTGCTCCCTTTGTACCCGGTACGATCAAAGGTTGGCTGAATGGTTAAGACGCTTTTCATCTGCCCTGTACAGTGTCCGTGAGGGTGTGGGTTCGAATCCCCACAGCTCTCGTCCCCTCTCCCAAGTTTGACAAGAAAAATATCAAACTGAGCGTTTAGTCGTTCCGATGACACGATAAACCGAGGTCCCGTGTGCAGCATGCACGCGCTTGGCGCACTGACAAAGAACCCATGGCAACAAAGGTGGTTGTCCTCTTGGCAAAATGATGTGGGAATTATTCCACTCCGATGGGTGCAAAAATATGTCATCATCATCATGGCCTGGCTTCGCTGACGAAGATCTAGGAAGGGCGTTGTCCACGTCTGATGCAGGCACGCTCATGGCTGACAAGGCCAATGCGGGAAAAGCAGAGTCGGCCGCAGCGGTTGCAAGGGAAAGTCTGGTCTGGGTTCGCGGCTGCAGCGTCGTGGTTCTTCCT
>NC_134888.1:4869313-4871813 GCF_041734735.1 Babylonia areolata | reverse complement strand
CTCCCCCCCACAAAAAAAAAAGCAGCAAGTTGTCAATATTGACGTTCCCAGAGTCGTGACAAAGTCGATAAAGATGGCCCTGTGAGTGACAGACTTTAAGCGAAAATGAAGAAATAAATAGACAAATAGATGAAAAAATAAAGCAGGAGGAAAAAACACACACACACACAAACAAGCAAGCAAGGAAGTAGCCAGATGCCAATAGTGCTGTCTCCCAGTAATGACACGGTCGGTACGGGAGAGGGAGGGAGGGAGGGAGGAGGGAGGGAGGGAGGGAGAGGGAGGGAGGGAGCGAGGAGAGAGGAGGGAGAGAGGGAGGGAGGGAGGGAGGAAGGGAGGGAAGCTGTCACACACCTTGTTCAGTAATTTGGGCAATTGTCAGGGCCGGAAACGGAATGGTGACGTCACTTCCTGTAAGGAAATGCCCCCCCCTCTCTCTTTCTTTTTCTCTTTCTCTCCCCCTTTCTCTCTCTCTCTCTCTTTCTCTCCGCCCCCCCTCTCCCTCTCTCCTCTTTCTCTGTTTCCCTCCCTCTTTCAACTCCTTCTTTCTATCTTTCTGTCTCCATCTCTCTCTCTCCCCATCTCTCTCTCTCTCTCTTTCTCTCCCCCACTTGTCTATTAAGCTGTTCGATTGTCAAACACAACCGACGGTACAATATGGATCAGAGACTTGGGGGACACTTCGCTCATCCCACCGGATAAAATAAATGTGAAGATTTAATTAAACCATTACACCCATAGGGGGTGTAGTAGACTGTCCATTCTTAAACAGAAAACAACAACAACGGTGCCACGTCATAGAACTACCCCCCCACCCAATGTAGTTTATGCCCTCCGGACAGAAAATAAAACAAACTAAACGCGAGGTTTTTAAACCACCAAAAACACCCAGGGGTTATTTCGGTGTGGTACTACTCCCAGGGGGAGATTAATTCGTTTATCTCCCAGCTGAAACGATAAAGCGTGATATGGAGGAATGAAGTTCAGGCCAGGCCAACGGTAGAAGTCGTTTATAAATGTCTGAAATCTCGCTCCGTGGTTTCGGGTTGAATTCGGAAAAAAAAGCAAAAAAAAAAAAGAAAAAAAAAAAAAAAAAAAAAAAAAAAAAAAAGCAAAAAAAAAAAAAAAAAGCCCTTTGACGTTCCGCGTTCTGACTGCCCTTGCGTGCGTTTTTTAGTGTGTGGGGTGATGAGAGATTGAGAGAGAGAGAGAGGGGGGGGAGAGGAGGGAGAGATAGAGAGGGGGAGAGAGGAAGGGGGGAGGGGAGAGAGAGAGAGAGGGGGGAGTGAGAGGAGGGAGAGATAGAGAGGGGGAGAGAGAGAGGGGGGAGAGGAGGGAGAGATAGAGGGGGAGAGAGGAAGGGGGGAGGGGAGAGAGAGAGAGAGGGTGAGAGGAGGGAGAGATAAAGAGGGGGAGAGAGAGAGGGGGAGAGAGAGAGGGGGGAGGGGAGAGAGAGAGAGAGAGGGGTGAGAGGAGGGAGAGATAGAGAAGGAGAGAGAAGAGAGAGAGGGGGGATGAGAGGAGGGAGAGATAGAGAGGGGGAGAGAGAGAGGGGGGAGAGGAGGGAGAGATAGAGAGGGGAGAGAGAGAGAGGGGGGAGAGGAGGGAGAGATAGAGAGGGGAAGAGAGAGGGGGGAGGGGAGGGAGAGAGAGAGGGGGAGAGAGAGAGGGGGAGAGGAGGGAGAGAGAGGGGGGAGTGAGAGGAGGGAGGGGTAGAGAGAGAGAGAGAGGGGGGAGGGGAGAGAGAGAGAGAGTGAAAGAAAGAAAGAAAGAGAGGGGAGGAGAAAGATAAGGAGAGAAAGGGGAAGTGAGGGAGAGAGAGAGAAAAAAGAGAGAGAGAGACAGACAGACAGACAGACAGGGAACCCTGTGAGTATGAATGTGAAGGTGTGTGGTTGTGTCTGTCCTAGTGTGCATACTTCTGTTTCCATGCCCTTACCACACACCACCCCCACCCCCACACACATCTTTTTTTTTCTTTTTTTTTTTAACTCTTTCCATACGAACGGCGAAAGAGACGACGTTAACAGCGTTTCACCCCAATTACCATCATCCAAATATTGAAAGCGGAAGGCTCTTATACTGAAGACGTGAATGTTGACAAAGAATACCACAATTCTGACGACAGAAGCTAAAGGTTGGGTCATTCAGACACCCACTGGACATCCGAGGGGTCTGTGTAGAGGAGAAGACAGGACTGGCCGTACTGATTGAGTTAATGTTATGTTATATATATGTGGAGTGATGGCCTAGAGGCAACGCGTCCGCATAGGAAGCGAGAGAATCATGAGCGCGCTGGTTCGAATCACGGCTCAGCCGCCGATATTTGTCTCCCCCTCCACTAAGATAAGATAAGATAAGAAGATAAGAATAACTTTATTATCTCCAACTGGAGAAAGTTGGTCAGGTGCATTATCACAACATAGACGAGTAAACAACATGGGGACCATAACTGTAAAAGCCAACAACAGCCCCAACAAATATTACGAAGATACAAATG
>NC_134888.1:4854313-4856813 GCF_041734735.1 Babylonia areolata | reverse complement strand
AGGTCATATCGTCTTCGAATACAACCTACCTTCTTGTCGCCAAACTCAGTAGAAAGTGGTTTTTTTTTATAGAATTTTCGGATTTCGGAACACATCTCAACGAAATAAACCGTTAATGAGTCGGAAATACGGCTTAATTCCGGAAACTTCCAACAAACCTGTTATTGGTATGACTGTGAAGATTGTTGTTCATACTATGTTTAAGCCATTTTTGCTATTGGCAGACAAAGTATTTCCAGAGAAAATGGCAATGTTAAAATTTATCACGTACATACAGACACAGACAGACAGACAGACGCGCGCGCGCACACACACACACGCGCACACACACACACACACACACACACACACACACACACACACACACACACACACACACACACACACAGAGAAAGACGGAGAGACAGAGACAGAGATAAAGGGAGAGAGAGATGGAGAGAGACAGAGAGACAGGGATGGATGGATAGATAGATAGATAGATAGACAGAGAGAGAGAGAGAGAGAGAGAGAGAGAGAGAGAGAGAGAGAGAGAGAATGAATGAATGAATGAATGAATTTTTATATATGAATGTATGAATCTTTATTTTCCAACGGTGAAGACATTAGCACTTTGGCCGACTTACACATCTGCCGTTGTTCTAAGAGACACACAAGCATGTACGCATATAAATGTTGTTATCCTCAATACATGTATAATGTACAAGTATAACACATCGTCAAACGGAGAGATACAACATCGCTCACATCTATACGAAACGGAAGCGATTAACACGCTCACACACACATACACACACACACACACACACACACACACACACACACACACACACAAACACAAACACACACACAAACACACACGCACACGCACACACACACGCACAAACACACACACACACGCACACACACACACACACGCACACACACACACACAAACAAACGCACACACACACACACACACAGCACACACACCACACAGACACCAACAGACACACACACACACACACACACACACACACACACACACACACACACACACACACACACACACACACAGAGACAGAGAGCTACAGGGAGAGAGAGACAGAGACACAGAGAGGGAGAGACAGAGAGAGAGACAGAAACAGAGACAGAATGCAAGATCCTGATAGTCTGTGACCACGGGCGGTGCTGTGGTGGTGTGAAGAACAACTGGTTGTCTGCTGTGAAACCTGAAGAACATGACTGAGAAGCTTTGATGTCGGGGGTCATAAAGCAGTCTCCTCCAAAACTGATTGGTGGAGCACGCTCACACACACACACACACGCACACACACAGGCACACGCACACACACACACACACAGACGCGTGCGCGCGCGCGCACTCACACACATACACACACACACTCTCTCTCTCTTAAACTCACACAGACATTCTCTCTCTCTCTTACTTTCTCTCCCTCTCTCTCTCGCACACACACACACACACCTCCCTCTCTCGCACACACACACACACACACACACACACACACACACACACACACACATCACACGCACTCACAAAAGAGCATACATTCTACACGCATACCCATGCACACGTACACGCATAGATAATACAAACGCGCGCGCGCGCTCGCGCACAACACACACACACACACACACACACACACACACACACACACACACACACACACACACACACACACACACACACACACACCACACTCCCTCTCTCCCACCCTCTCTCCCTCTATTCTCGTGTGCCCCCCCCCCCCCCCCCTTTCAGTTTTTTTCTTCTCAGCTTTACCTTGGCTCTCATAACGCAGCAGCGACAGGCTTTTGCATGGGGCTTTGGCTAATTCCATCATTAGTCAACCATTCCAGCTTATGATGCTCGCACGTCTCTCTCTCTCTCTCTCTCTCTCTCTCTCTCTCTCTCTCTCTCTTTCTTTCTTTCTTTCCTCTTTCTTTCTTTCTTTCTGTCTGTCTGTCTGTCTGTCTGAAGTTCTCACCTTTTCCTTTGTTTCTTTCTCTTTCTTTCTTTCTTTCTTTCTTTCTTTCTTTCTGTCTGTCTTTCCATCATTAGTCAACCATGCCAGCTTATGACGCTCTCACGTCTCTCTCTCTCTCTCTCTCTCTCTCTCTCTCTTTCTTTCTTTCTTTCTTTTTTTCCTCTTTCTTTTCTTTTCTTTCTTTCTGTCTGTCTGTCTGTCTGATGTTCTCATCTTTTCTTTTCTTTTTCCTTCTGTCTGTCTCTCTGTCTATCTGTCTGTTATCTTTTTCTTTCGTTCTTTCTTTCTTTCTTTCTTTCTTTCTTTCTGTCTTTCTTTCTGTCTTTCTTTCTTTCTTTCTGTCTTTCTTTCTTTCTTTCTGTCTTTCTTTCTTTCTTTCTTTTTTCTTTCTTTCTTTTTTTCTTTCTGTCTGTCTGTCTGAAGTTCTCATCTTTTTCTTTCTTTCTTTCTTTCTTTCTTTCTTTCTGTCTTTCTTTTCATTTGTTTCTTTTTTCTTTCTGTCTGTCTGAAGT
>NC_134888.1:4841813-4844313 GCF_041734735.1 Babylonia areolata | reverse complement strand
TTATCTGCACACTTTTTTTTTTTTTTTCCCAGGTGCTTTGTTGTTGTTTGTCATTGTTTGTTGTTGTCAGAATGGTGGGAGGAGGAAGGTGGCAGAATGGTTAAGACGCTCAGCTGCCAATACAGAGAGTCCGTGAGGGTGTGGGTTCGAATCCCGCTCTCGCCCTTTCTCCTAAGTTTGACTGGAAAATCAAACTGAGCATCTAGTCTTTCGGATGAGACGATAAACCGAGGTCCCGTGTGCAGCACGCACTTGGCGCACTGAAAAAGAACCCATGGCAACGAGAGTGTTGTCCTCTGGCGAAATTACGTAAAATGAAATCCACTTTCATAGGTACACAAATATGTAAGCATGCACTCAAGGCCTGACTAAGCGCGTTGGGTTATGCTGCTGGTCAGGCATCTGCTCAACAGATGTGGTGTAGCGTGTATGGATTTGTCCGAACGCAGTGACGCCTCCTTGAGAAAGTGAAACTGAAACTGTTGTTGTCTGTCTGTCTGTCTGTCTGTCCCCTCTCTCTCTTCCCTTGGTGTTGTGTATTTAACCTGGCATTTGTATTTAATTTAGGTGAAGAGGAACGGCGCTGTATTTGATTTCCTGTGGTGTACTGGAGGTTTGTGAAAAGAGTGGAATTTTACTTTACATTGCATTTGGCGGGGAGCGGCGGTGGTGGCGGTGGCGACTTCTTGTATCTACTGCTTATCCCTCCCTTGTTCATTCCTGCAGGGATGAGGCCTTGAATGAATATAATCATTAGAATAATGATTTGTCATTTGTTTGTTGTTGTTGTTGTTGTTGCTGTTGTTGTTTGTTTCTTTTCGTTCTGTCAATTCAGGTATTACGATATTCACAGATTTTTTTTTTTTTTTTTCATCCACTATTATTATGCACCAGTGTTATCGGGTCGGCTTGGCTAAAAAAAACAGCAAGAAAAAGTTAATTAAAGATAAAGCCCAGATTTTAACTTCTCGCTTAGGAAGTCAAGAGTCGTCTCAGTCACGAGTATTGCCACCTCTCTCCCCGCGGCCCCCCCTAACCACCACCCCCACCTTTCCCCACCCCTCCACCCCCCCGCCCCTCGCCACGCACACCCACCCACCCTCCCACCCACCCACCCAAACCACCCCCACCCCACCTCACCTCCCAACGATTATATTTCTCTCCTCGAACCAACTCCCAAGACTCTTAATTTCGTTTCTTGTCTGTGTTTCTTGAGTCTTCACAGTCACTCTTTACCCCCCCCCCCCCAAATCCCCCCGTCCCCAAACTGCACCCCCCCTCCCCAGCCCCCTACCCCTCCACCCCCCACCCCCACCCCACCCCTTCTCTTACATTTTTGACTCACTTGTGTAAACAAAGTGAGTCTATGTTTTAACCGGGTGTTCGGTTGTGTGTGTGTGTTTGTCCGTGTGTCTGTGTGTCCGTGGTAAACTTTAACATTGACATTTTCTCTGCAAATACTTTGTCAGTTGACACCAAATTAGGCATAAAAATAGGAAAAAATTCAGTTCTTTCCAGTCATCTTGTTTAAAACAATATTGCACCTCTGGGATGGGCACAAAGAAATTTAAAAAAAAGAAGAAGCCTAATTATATGCAAACTGCATTTACTGTTATATTTATATATTTTTTGTATTCTCTAAACTTGGCACTTTGATCTGATGTTCTGACCCAACAACAAGAGCAGTCATTATTATCATTTTTTTGTTCAAACAGGAACTTCTTTTGCTAAGCATGGAAGTTTTATTTATTTTTGCAAACGTTTTGGTGCAGATAGTAAAAAAAAAAAAAAGGGAAATGACTCTGTAATTAATGCTAGGGGACTTAATTCGCTTTAAACTGATCTTTCTCATCTTAAACATTACATTTTGAAATTATACTCAATACATAAAAAGCTTGGATTTTGTGGGTTTTTTTTTTCCAGTGTATCACAAGTGAGTCTTGAAGGCCTTGCCTCTCTTGTTGTTATGGTGTTTGGTTACTACACGCAACTACTCTGTCTTCCATCCAGACGACTGTAATATAAATACGTCGGTAACGTTTTGCAGGGAAAAGTGCACAGCGTGTCACTGTTGTGAGTGAAGAAATGGTAGACAAGTGGGGGGGAGAGAGAGGGGGAGCGGTGTGGGAGGGGGAGAGAGAGGTAGAGAGAGGGGGAGGGAGAGATAGAGAGAGAGGGAGGGAGGGAGAAAGAGGGAGGGAGAGAGAGAGGGGGAGGTGGAGAGATGGAGAGAGAGGGAGGGAGGGAGGAAGAGGGAGGGAGAGAGACGGAGAGAGGGAGAGAAAGAGGGAGAGAGAGACAGAGAGGGAGAGATGGAGAGAGAGAGGGACACAGAGAGAGAGGGACAGAGAGACAGAGAGGGACAGAGAGACAGAGTGAGAGGGAGAGAAGGAGGGAGAGAGAAAGCGAGAGAGCGAGAGAGGGAGGGAGAGAGGGGGAGGGAGAGGGAGAAAGACAGACAGAGACAAAGACACACAGAGAGAGACAAAGAGAGACAGAG
>NC_134888.1:4801813-4811813 GCF_041734735.1 Babylonia areolata | reverse complement strand
CTCTCTCTCTGATGCTCTCTCTCTCATGGAATTACTGTAGGCAGTAACAAAGAGGTCAGTTATGTCTTATTGATTGTATCAGTTATTGTTGCTGCTGTTGTTGTTGTTGTTGTTCTTTTCTTGCTTTCTCATTTCATCGTGTTTTTGTTTTGCTTCTTTTGCTCTTTTCTTTGTTTTTTTTTTTTTGTTTTTCCTCTCGTTCTATTTCTTATGCATGCATAAATCTATTTATTATTACGTTTTGTCATAATCGTGACAAATGTCTAAGTAATACTGGTGATGGTGGTAGTCACTGTGGTATGTTGCACTGACTTGCCACACGTAGATTTCAGAGGCAGTAACAATACAGTACTTTTTGAACACCCGGGTGTTTCGGGAACTTGTGTACTGATGACATCTCTCTCTCTCTCTCTCTCTCTCTCTCTCTCTGTGACTCACTGTCCAATCCATCTGTCAATCTCAGTGTGTGGGGGTGGGGGGGAGGGAGGGGGGGGGGCTGTCAGTGTGTGTACGCGCGTGTGTGTGTATGTGTGTGTGTGTGCGCTCGCGCATGCGCCTGTGTGTGTGCGTGTGTGTGTGTGTGTGTGGGGGTGGGGGTGGGGGTGGGGTGGGGGGGTTGTTTTCTTCATTATGTATACGCTTCTGCATGAATACCTTTTCCTTTCACTTATGTGTGTGCTATTTGTAATAGATGTAGATTAGCAAGGACAGATTGGAAGAATAGGCTATGCCTAAAATCTTAATCCTTGAATAAGAACGTTTTGAGTTCTGAGTTCTCTCTCTCTCTCTCTCTCTCTCTCTCTCTCTCTCCGCCCACCGCCCACCCCCTCACCCCCTCCACGCTCCCCACCCCACCCCTCTCTCTCTCAGACGTACGAAGCGCCCCCCTGCTATCCGAAGTCTGGTGTGGTCGCTCTGGCATTCGCGAGACGTAATTACATTGGACGTTTAAAAGACGGGGAAAGCAGCGAAAGAAAAAAGGAGTGGGAAGTGTGCGTGCGTGCGTGCGTGCGTGCGTGTGTGTGTGTGTGTGTGCGTGTGTGTGTGTGTGTGTGTTTGTGTGTGTGTGTGTGTGTGTGTGTGTGGGTCGGGGGTAGGGGGTGGGTGGGTGATGGGGGGATGTGTAGTAGTGGTGGTGGTGGTGGTGGTGTTGGAGTGGGTGGTAGTGGTGGGTGGTGGTGGGGTGGGGGTTGGTGTGTGTGTGTGTGTGTGTGTGTGTGTGTGTGGAGGGGGAATGGGGGCGGGGGTGGGGGTTCGGAGGTTGGTTCATTGTTTGTCCGTCTGTTTGTTCGTTTTTGTCGCGCGTTGAAGTTTAGCGCCAGAAGGCATAAATACACACACGCACACACACACACACACACACACACACACACACACACACACGCACGCACGCACGCACGCACACGGGCGCGCACGTACAACACGCACACACACACACAAACACACACACATACACACACACAAACACACACATCTGCATCTCTGCACACACACACACACACACACACACACACACACACACACACACACACACACACACACACACACACACACACACACACACACACATCCGCATCTCTGCACACAGACACACACAGACACACACACACACACACACACACACAAACACACACACACACACACAGACGCACAGACACACACACAGACACACACACAGACACACACAGACACACAGACACACACACACACACACACACACACACACACACACACACACACACACCCACACACACACAACAACAACAACAACAACAACAACAACAACAACAAAAACAAAAAAAAACCCATCTGCAACTCTAACGATCAGATTCGGTGCAGTCTCTGTCTCTGTCTGGCTCTCTGTCTGTCTGTCTGTCTCTCTCTGTCCTTCTCTCTCTTTTCATAATTTGGCATTGTATTCATATAATGCATTCCATTCAAGTGAGACTTTTAAGATTTAAAAAAAAAATAATAAAATCTTAATTTAACTCTTTCCATACGAACGTCGAAAGAGACGACGTTAACAGCGTCTCACCCCAATTACCATCATCAAAATATTGCAAGCGGAAGGCTCTTATACTGAAGACGTGAATGTTGACAAAGAATACCACAATTCTGACGACGGAAGCTAAAGGTTGGGTCATTCAGACACCCACTGGACATCCGAAGGGGTCTGTGTAGAGGAGAAGAGAGGACTGGCCGTACTGAGTGAGTTAATGTCTTTGACTTCGAGGGAAGTTCGGATGAATCTGTGACGTTTGTCAGACAATGGTCTTTTGTTCATAAATCTTATTATCCCCTCTTCTTTACATGGGACAAAGGCCTCAAAATAAAGAAAAAAATATATGAATATGAATCTGACTCTCTGTCTGTCTGTCTGTCTCTGTCTCGCTGACTCTGTCTGTCTGTCTGTCTGTCTGTCTCTGTCTCTCTCCTCTGTCGAAGTATGTGTGTGTGTGTGTGTGTGTGTGTGTGTGTGTGTGTGTGTGTGTGTGTGTGTGTTCGCGCGCATATGTGTGTGTTCTTGAAAGACAGAGAGTGAGAAATACGGAAGAAAAGAAATAGTAGAGAGACAGCGACAGAGTGAGGCAGAGAGAGAGAGAGACAGAGACAGAGAGACAGACAGAGAGAGAGAGACAGAGAGACACGCGGAGAGAGACAGAGACACAGAGAGAGAGAGAGAGAGAGAGAGAGAGAGAGACACACACACACACACACAGGGAGACACGCAGAGAGAGAGACAGAGAGAGAAACAGAGAAACAGAGAGACAGACATACAGACAGAGACAGAGAGAGACAGAGAGACAGAAAGAGACACACACACACACAGAAAGAGAGACACAGAGAGAGAGACAGGGAGGGAAACAGACAGACAGACAGACAGAGAGAGACAGGGAGAGAGAAAGAGACAGAGAAACTGAAACTGATAGAGAGAGACAGAGAGAGACACACAGAGAGAGACAGAGACAGACAGACAGAGATACACGCACACTGGAAACATTTTACCTGACAGAGAAAGCCTCTCCACCTATGTTTGAGACGGGCGCGCTTTTAACGTTTACGGTTACGGCCAGGAAGGCCGGGAACGGGTAGAAGATGAAAGGCATGCATGTTGCAGGCGTTCCCTGACTGATTAGTCCCTTGCATGGCACGTGAGGAAGCTCACGTGAAGCAACAACAATTACCTGGAACAGTCGCAAGGTGGCGAAGAAGGTTGACAATAATCGCTTACCTGACAACGATCGCTTTTTTTTTTTTTTTTTTTTTTTCTCCCTTTTTTTGTGTGTGACTCACTTGTGTAAACGAAGTGAGTCTATGTTTTAACCCGGTGTTCGGTTGTGTGTGTGTGTGTGTGTGTGTGTGTGTGTGTCTTTGTGTGTGTGTGTGTGTCTTTGTGTCTGTGTGTCTGTGTGTCCGTGGTAAACTTTAACATTGACATTTTCTCTGCAAATACTTTGTCAGTTGACACCAAATTAGGCATAAAAATAGGAAAAATTCAGTTCTTTCCAGTCATCTTGTTTAAAACAATAGTGCACCTCTAGGATGGGCACAAAAAGATAAAAAAAAAAGAAGCCTAATTATATGCAAACTGCATTTACTGTTATTATTATTTTTTTTTTTTTTTTTTGTATTCTCTAAACTTGGCACTTTGACCTATTATTCTGACCCAACAACAAGAGCAGTCATTATTATCATTTTTTGTTCAAACAGGAACTTCTTTTGCTAAGCATGGAATTTTTATTTATTTTTGCAAACGTTTTGGTGCAGATAGTAAAAAAAAGAGGGAAATTACTCTGTAATTAATGCTAGGGGACTTAATTTATCACAAGTGAGTCTTGAAGGCCTTGCCTCTCTTGTTAGAATATACCTTGGCCAAGGATTTGCTTTTTACCCGAACAGTGATTACTTGGAATAATACGCCTTGGCAAGGGTTACTTTACCCATGATTACTTAGAATTCACCTTGGCGTGGATTGCTTTACCTGATACTGATTACGTTAGAATTGTACCTTGACAATGGTTGATGTATACTCAGTGGGTGGGCTGTTTGGGTTACATTGACTGTTTGACAGTTCTTTCGTCGTTCGGCTCATCAATTAAATCAACTCTTTTTTTTCTCAAAGTCTGTGGCCTTTCATGCCCTGCTCTCATGGTGACCTCAGTTTCGATACCCCTCCACTTCCGTGCTTGGGGTGAGTCCTGTCAATGTCGTCAGTGTCGGCAGATTCATGGAGGGCTGTTGTTTGAGGGACGTGGTGGCGGTCTCCACTCTGGGAGGGACGCTCACTCAGTCTGGCTCCGCGACTAAGCCATTATTGTCGTTAGTAGGGGGCTTAGTAGGTGGTGTCCTAAGTACGTTAAAAAACAGAACAGGCACCACTGAACACCACCGAAGTGACTCAGCAGCAGTGCAGGGTCTCCTCTGGTGTGTGGCCTCCTGGCGACCTAACATCGATGGTTCCCTGTGGACTGCCGACGCTGGAACTACGACGGACAAACCCGGGTGTGGCCGTGTATGGGGGAATCTAAATGAGCGGCGTGGGAGTAATGCTACTGAAACGGTGCAGATGACGGGGCAGAAAAAAAAATCAACTCTTTTTGCGACGGAATACTTCTTCTTTCCTTGTTGTTGTTGTTTGGAAGGATGGTTTACGGAGGTTGTACTTTTTGGCTAAGTGGTCATCTGCTTGACAATTCTTCATTCGGTTCCTCAATTAACTCTTTTGCGACGGAATACTTTTTTCTTTCTTTGTTGTTGTTGTTGTTGTTGTTTGGAAGGATGGTTTACGGTGGCTTATATCACAGACTGACACAAGTTTACATTTGGGCCAACAGCAAAGTGAGAGCTGTATTATCAATGGTTTCTCCAGTCAATGGGAAACCATTTACAGCTTAGTCTTTTGTGAAGGACTATGACTCTCAAACTAGGAGGCAAAATTGCACTGGCTCTTAGTGCTGCAGCCTTGTGGGCTAGTTGGCCTTTGGGAACCATCCCAACTGCCGACTATCCTAAAACCCTCTTGGCCGAGAGAGTGGGGATGTAACTTGGGGCAAGACACTCTCCACTATAATCAAATTCTAGCCCAAATAGTCGGAACAGCAGTTGCCTCCTCTGCTGTTCTGATGGTCATAGTCGGACACGACTGACTATCATATACTTTTGGCAAATGGTCAACAATTTGCTACCCCCCCCCCCCCCCCACACACACACACCCTCACCATCCCCCACCCCAGTTCAATCTGTAAACTGTGCAGCAGGCCACGTTTGTTGTTGTTGTCTTTTGGAAGGATGGTTTACGGAGATTGTACTTTTGTCAAATGGTCATCTCTTTGACAATTCTTCGCTCGGTTTCTCAGTTAACTCTTTTTGCGGAGGAATACGTTTTTCTTTTCTTGTTGTTGTCGTTGTTGTCTTTTGGAATGATGGTTTACGGTTGTACTTTTGGCAAATGGTTAACAATTTGCCCCCCACGCCCCCACCCACCCACCCCCCCAGTCCCCCCAGCTCCCTTCCCCCCACCCCCCTTGTTGTTATTGTTGTCTTTTGGAAGGATGGTTTACGGAGGTTGTACTTTTGGGCAAATGGTCAACATTTCGACCCCCCAGGTCAGTCTGGAAGCTGTGCCTCAGGCCATGTTTTGACGTCAGGGCCACAAGGATTGACACACAGCGGTGGGTGAACTGAGTAATCACACTCCTCGGATCGGCGTTCAGTTCTTAACCCTTTCACCGCCAGTCATTTTAGAGTACAAAATTCCCTTGTGGTATAAACACAGAAAAGACAGTGGCTAAGAACAGCTGGGGATTCCCCCTGCGATGTATAGAAAATCTGGCCTATCCTTCCACCGAACATTAAGAGCAGTAGGTTCATGGATAACAGACCAATGAATGGTCACCTTTCAGTGGCATGGGTCCTCTACCACGCCTATGCATAAATGCGAGCTTGGCGGTGAAAGGGTTAAACTGTCGTTCGTGATAATGGATTTTTTTTTGGGGGGGTCTAATTCTTTTTTTCTTTTTTTTCTTTTTTTTTTTGGTGGGGGGTATCGTGCTGGGTGGCAAGGTGTGTTACCGGGGGTGGTGGGTGCTCTGTGGCAACACTCTACCTGAGCATTCGTGTTACCTACATTACTTTCTTACTTACTGTATACATACTTCCCTTCTTAGGACATTCACCTTTCCTGAGGTACTGGCCGTCAACAAGAGGCCTGCTTTCTGCATTCGCTCCTTTCAGTGCGTGATGCAAATCTCTGGATTTGGATTTGTAGTTCTTTTTATCACAACAGATTTCTCTGTGTGAAATTCGGGCTGCTCTCCCCAGGGAGAGCGCGTCGCAACTCTGCAGAGCTAACCCATTTTTGGGGGGTATTTTTTTTCCTGCGTGCAGTTTTATTTGTTTTT
Source organism: Babylonia areolata (assembly GCF_041734735.1). Classification (NCBI taxonomy): domain Eukaryota; kingdom Metazoa; phylum Mollusca; class Gastropoda; order Neogastropoda; family Buccinidae; genus Babylonia; species Babylonia areolata. Next base: position 4,805,412 of record NC_134888.1, on the reverse strand, counting down.
CCTATCGGAGTGGATTTTTCGACAGAATTTTGTCCAGGAGCAACCCTTTTGTTGCCGTGGGTTCTTTTATGTGCGCTAAGTGCATGCTGCACACGGGACCTCGGTTTATCGTCTCAGCCGAATGACTCCCGATTGCTCCCATTGGCTCTCTGTCTCATAGAGATCAGCGCTCTAGAGTATGTGTGATAGTTTGTGTGTCCAGCTTTGACCATCAGACAGAGAGCAGCAGAGGAGTCAACTGCAGTCCCAAAGTTATCTGGGCTAGAATTTATAATAATAATAATAATAATGGTATTTGTATAGCGCTGGATCTTGTGCAGAGACAAATCAAAGCGCTTTCGCACCAGTCATTCACACGCATGCATAACTCTAAAACTGTAGAAACTAAATACAAGGAAGGGCAGGCAAGGGAGGCTATTTTGGGAAGAGGTGGGTTTTAAGGCCAGACTTGAAAGAGCTGAGTGTGGAGACATGACGAAGCGAAAAAGGAAGTTCATTCCAATCGCAAGGTCCAGAAACAGAGAAAGAACGGCGGCCAACAGTCGAGTGTTTGAATCTGGGTATGCGTAAACAGAGTGGATCCGAGGCCGATCGTAGTGAGCGAGATGGAGTGTAGAGGTGAAGGCAGCCGCAGAGATAGGAAGGGGCAGTTTTGTGAATGCATCTATAACATAGAGTGCTGATCTTGTACTTTATTCGGTGTGAGACAGGGAGCCAGTGGAGATGTTGCAAAAGAGGAGTGATGTGCTCAGATCTTTTCTTTCTGAGGACGAGTCGGGCAGCAGAGTTTTGTATGCGCTGAAGGGGCTGAATGGATGAAGCAGGCAGACCAGACAATAAAGAGTTACAGTAGTCAAGGCGAGAGAGAATGAGAGAAACGACAAGTCTAGATGTTGCGTCAGTGGATAGATATTTCCGGACGGCACTGATGCGTCGCAGTTGACAGTAGCAGGACTGACATGTCTGACTGATAAATTTTTGCATGGACAGTGTATTGTCAATTTGATCGTAGTGGAGAGTGTCTTGCCCCAAGTTACATTCCCACTCTCTCGGCCAAGTAGGGGTTTGGAGCAGTCAGCGTTGGGGGATGGTTCCCAAAGAACAACTAGCCCCCCCCCCCCCCCCCCCCTCCCCCCTTTTCTTTTTTCTTTCTTTCTTGTCTTTCTGTCTTTCTGTCTGTCTGTCTTTCTTTCTGTCTTCCTTTCTTTCTTCCTTTTCCCTTCCTCCCTTCCTTCCTCCCTTCCTTCCTTCTTTCCTTTCTTTCTTTCTTTCTTCCTTCCTTCCGTCCTTTCTTTCTTCCTTCCCTTCTTCCTTCCTTCCTTCTTTTCTTTTCTTTTTTTCTTTCTTTCCGTCCTTCCTTCCTTCCCTTCTTCCTTCCTTCCTTCTTTCCTTTCTTTCTTTTCTTTTTTTTCTTTCCGTCCTTCCTTCCTTTCCTTTTCCTTCGTTTCGTTTCGTTTGTTTTCCCCTAAAAAAAAACAAACAAAAAAAAAAAAACACACAACTAACCAACCAACCAACCAAACAAACAACCCCCCCAGACCCCCCCCCCCCCAAAAAAAAAACAACAAAAAACAAAAACAAAACACACACACAACTAACCAACCAAACAAACAACCCCCCCAGACCCCCCACCCACCCCCCACCCAAAAAAAAAACAAAAAACAACACACACACAACTAACCAACCAAACAAACAACCCCCCCCCCAGACCCCCCACCCACCCCCCACCCCAAAAAAACCAAAACAAAAAAAAAAACACACAACTAACCAACCAAACAAACAACCCCCCCCCCCAGACCCCCCACCCACCCCCCACCCCAAAAAAACCAAAACAAAAAAAACACACACACAACTAACCAACCAAACAAACAACCCCCCCCCCCCCCAGACCCCCCACCCACCCCCCACCCAAAAAAACAAAACAAAAAAAACACACACACAACTAACCAACCAAACAAACAACCCCCCCCCCCCCCCCAGACCCCCCACCCACCCCCCACCCAAAAAAACAAAACAAAAAAAACACACACACAACTAACCAACCAAACAAACAACCCCCCCCCAGACCCCCCCCCCAAAAAAAAAAAACAACAAAAAACCCCACAAAAAACAAAAAAAAAACACGACACACACACACGCACAACCAATGATTACACACACACTTCAAGCCTGAAAAAAAGGAAGTGACGTAGAGGCGTGAGGCGTCAACACTTCCCGCCACCCCCACCACCACCCCCCCCAGCACCACCCCCCCCCCCCCCCCCCCCCCCATCTGTTGTTCATCTCATCCCCATCAAAGGGAGATAAAGCGGCCCGGCTCCGGACACCGGAAGTTTGCTTCAGGGGATGGCTACAAGGCAAAAAAAAAAAAGCGCTGTTAACATCATTCTAGTGTTCGTGCAGACTTTCACAGTGCCCCCATCCTTTGGTCTACGCTTACAATGTTCTTGAAAAGTTGAGGACCTGTTTGGGAACTTGAGGGTACCAGGTTTTTTTTGTGTTTTTTTTCTTTCTTCTTCTTCTTTATCTATTAGACACATGGTGGAATGATGCTGAATTTTCGGTGGTAGACAGTGTGGTGTGGTGTGGTGTGTGCAAGCCAGTGTAATAAGCTCCATTCATCTTTTGTTGTTGTTGTTGTTGTTGTTGTTGTTGTTGTTGTTGTTGTTGTTGCTGCTGCTGCTGCTGCTGCTGCTGCTGCTGCTGTTGTTGTTGTTGTTGTTGTTGTTGTTGTTGTTTCTTTTCTTTCTTCTTCTCTTCTTCTTCTTCTTCTTCCTCCTCCTCCTCCTCCTCCTGCTTCTTCTTCTTCTTCCTCCTCCTCCTTCTTCTTCTTCTTCCTCCTCCTCCTCCTTCTTCTTCCTCCTCCTCCTCCTTCTTCTTCTTCCTCCTCCTCCTCCTTCTTCTTCCTCCTCCTCCTCCTTCTTCTTCCTCCTCCTCCTCCTCCTCCTCCTTCTTCTTTATTTTTATGTTTTCTGTTGCTAAATGGACAGAATTGTAAAAAGGTCTTTACTGCGCCTAATTCTTTACCCATTAAAGATTCAATCAAGATTCTTTTTCTTCCTCCTCCTATTCCTCCTCCTCCTCCTCCTCCTCCTTCTTCGTTCGTAGGCTGCGGCTCTCACGGTCACTCGTATTCACGAGTGGGCCTTTACGTGTATGATCTTTGTTATTGTTCTTGTTTTGGTTTCGTTGTTGTTGTCGTTGTCGTAAATTTGTTGGTTTGGTTTTGTTGTTTTAGTTGTAAATTTGCTTAGTTTTGTTGTTGTTGTTGTTGTTGTTTTGTTGCTGTTATCAATGTTGTTGTTTACATATTATGAAAACATACCTGTTTTCATGAAGCGACCTTTAACTTAACAAAACACACACACACACACACACACGCGCGCGCGCGCGCGCGTTTTGTTTTTAGCGGCCTATAACTTTTTGTGATGTCTGTATAATAATGAAGCTTGCAAGCAGTAGCAGCAGCAACAACAACACCACCACCACCACCACCAGCAGCAGCAGCAGCAGCAGCAGAAGAAGAAGAAGAAGACTACATTGCAGACTTTTTTTTCTCCAAGGCGCGCACCTAAGCGTGACTTGCTTTCCACCCTCGC
>NC_134888.1:4769313-4771813 GCF_041734735.1 Babylonia areolata | reverse complement strand
AGTGGTGGTCTGGACGCTACTCTTTCGGATGAGACGATAAATCACGGTCCCGTGTGCAGCATTCACTTAGGGCACGTAAAAGAACCCACGGCAACAAAAGTGTTGTTCCTGGCAAAATTCTGTAGAAAAAAAAAATCCACTTCGATAGGAAAAAACAAATAAAACTGCAGGCAGGAAAAACCTTTTTTTTTTTTTAAATGGGTGGCACTCTCAGTGTAGCGACGCGCTCTCCCTGGGGGAGAGCAGCCCGAATTTCACACAAAGAAATCTGTTGTGACACCAAAAAAGAAAGAAAAAGAGAGAGAGATAGAAATACGAAATACGAAATAAGAATACTCCTTAGGACAATACGGAAATACAAGTCATATGATGGATGTTGAAATACGAAATAAGAATATTCCTTAGGACAATACGGAAATACAAGTCGTATGATGGATGTTGAAATACGAAATAAGAATATTCCTTAGGACAATACAAGTCATATGATGGATGTTGACGCCTGAAGTATCATTTCTCCACAACGTTTCCCAGACAGACAGTTGAAGCCATCAAAATAACGAGTTCTCTTTTGGCTTGCCATGTCAAGATGTTGCAATTTGATTTCCGGTTATGAAGAAGAAGAAGAAGAAGAGGAAAAAGAAGAAGATGCAAAAGAAGGAGGAGGAGGAGGAGGAGGAAGAGAAGATGAAGAGGAAGAAGAAGAAGAAGGGAAGAAGGAGAAAAGGAGAACAAGGAGAAGAAGAAGAGGAAGAGAAAAAAGAGGAAGAGGAGGAAGAAGTAGTTCAAGGAGAACAAGGAGAAGAGGAAGAAGAGGAAGAAGGAGAAGAAGGAGGAGAAGAAGAGTAGAACAAGGAGAAGGAGAAGAAGAACAAGAAGAAGAGGGAGAAGAAGAGGAAGAAGAAGAAGGGAAGAAGGAGAAGGAGAACAAGGAGAAGAAGAAGAGGAAGAAGAGGAAGAGAAAAAAGAGGAAGAGAAGGAAGAAGTAGTTCAAGGAGAAGAGGAAGGAGAAGAAGAAGAAGTAGTAATAGAACAAGGAGAAGAAGGAGAAGAAGAACAAGAAGAAGATGATCAAGAAGAAGAACAAGAAGAAAAAAAAACCCGTCTGCCTCCAAAAAGAGAAACGGGACATCCAAAGGTACGATAACTGTACCACAAGTTTTCCGAGTTTAGTGGACCCCCCCCTAGTTTGCCCAATCAGTCATCACCGCTGTTTTGCCCAGTCCCCTGTCTTCATCTGTCCAAGGCGATTGGGAAGGGACACCATTCCACCCGGAGCCAATTTTCTTTTCTCCTTCTGCGGGAGTTAACGTCCCTGGTAGCGGTGCTCGCGTGACGTGTGCGTGCAGAAGGCAGAGGTGGTGGTGGTGGCGGTGGTGGTTGTGGTGGTTGTGGTGGTGGTCAGACTTGTCTGGAAGGTCGGGGATGAGGTGAGGAGGGGAGGGAGGGAGGTGGTGGAGGAGGGTGTGGGGGGGTGGGGGGGGGCTGAAGTGTCCGGTGTGATTAAGGGGGGAAGTGTGACTGTGTGTGAGGTGTCTCATTCCTCTGACCCTGTTTCTTATCCTGTCTCTCTCTCTCTCTCTCTGTCTCTCTCTCTCCAGTTTTGTTTTTTGTTTTTTTGTTTCTTTGTTTCTTTGTTTTGGGTTGTTTTTGTTTGTTAGTTTTTGTGTCTGTGTCTGTTTTTGTTGTTGTTGTTGTTGATGTGTCTGTGTATGTTGTTGTTGTTGTTGTTGTGTGTCTGTGTCTGTTGTTGTGTGTCTGTGTGATGTTGTTGTTGTGTGTCTGTGTTTGTTGTTGTTGTTGTTGTTGTTGTTGTTGTTGTGTGTCTGTGTATGTTGTTGTTGTGTGTCTATTGTTGTTGTTGTGTGTCTGTTGTTGCTGTTGTGAGTCTGTTGTTGTGTGTCTGTTGTTGTTGTTTGTTGTGAGTCTGTTGTGTTGTTGTTGTTGTTGTGAGTCTGTTGTTGTGTGTCTGTTGTTGTTGTTTGTTGTGAGTCTGTTGTGTTGTTGTTGTTGTTGTGAGTCTGTGTTGTTGTTGTTGTTGTCTGTGTCTGTTTTTCTGCCTGCCTGTTTGTCTCTGGCTTTGCGCTTTTGTGCTTTCTCTCCCCCCCCCCACTCTCTCTCTCTCTCTCTGTGTGTGCGCGCGCGCGCGTTTGCCCTTATACCGTTTGTTTGCTGATGCAGTAAGCACCTCAACGTGTTCTCTCATACTTGACATCAGAAAAGAGGTTCGGTTTGTGTCAAGATTCAAGTGGTTAATTGCACAGGCCATGGCTTTTTACAAATGGGTGCACGTTATTTATATAGAGAGCGAGAGAGAGAGAGAGAGACAGACAGAGACAGAGACAGAGACAGAGACTCAGAGAGAAATTTTCCAACATCAACCAAAACACGGAATGGCACAGCGTTACAATCTGTCACGCTAATACCGCGAATCCCAAAAAAACACAGCGAAACAAAACAGGAATGCTAGGCTTTTTATCCCTCTCCGCCCCCCCCCCCCCAC
>NC_134888.1:4754313-4756813 GCF_041734735.1 Babylonia areolata | reverse complement strand
TTTGTCCCAGTTAAGAACCAGTACAGCCTGTCCCTCACCTCAAAGCAACCCAACCCTCTTCACTACAGTACACTACAGTACACCACATTTCACAACACTACACTACGCTACGCTACACTACACTACGCTGCCATACAGTACACGGCATTCGCAACCACACCACACCACACCACACCACAACCCAGCACAACCTGACACAACCCAACCCGACACAACACAACCCAACAAACGAAAAAGAAAACAACAGCAACAACAACAAAAAAACCAACAAAACCCCCCAAAAAAACCGAGTCCGCCCATCTTCCAAGAAAACAGGTATGTGGCCGTACCACACTGCCTGCACCCACTAGTATGGGGGTTTTCCCTCCTCGTGATAAAGAACCCCCCCCCCCCCCCCACCACCACCACCACCACACACCCACCCATAGAAACAAGGTCAGAGGTCGATACTCACTGGGGAGGGGGTGGGGAGGTGGGGAGTGGCCAGGGAGGGTGTGTGTGCGTGGGGGGTGTGGGTGGCGGATGGGGGTGGGCGGGTTTGGGGGAGGGGTGGAGGAGGGAGTGCAAAAACCAGACTCTCCCAACATAACAATAATCTGGCCTCCCCCATACTATACGCTCTGGGGGTGGGGGGTGGGGGTGGGGGAGAAAAAAAAAGAAAAAAGAAAAAAAAGGGGGGGCCCTGGCGGTCATCTTGGCCATAAACATCATGATTGGTTGATGGGCTCGTTCGGGAGGCTTGGCGGAGGGCTCTGAATTACGGTGGTACCGGTGTTACAGCCTGAAACTACCCCCCCCCCCCCCCCCCCATACCCCCCATAACAAAAAAAAAAAAAAAAAAAAAAAGAAGAAGAAAAAAGAAGAAGAAAAAGAAGAAAAAATTATTTGTTAATCTCTTCTCCTTGTAATGCCCATTTTACTTTTGAACTAAGAATTATTCCTTCCATCTTTTTTTTTTTTTTTTTTTTTTCTAATTTCTTTCTCGCTTTTTGCTGAACTAAATTATCGCCTTTTCTGACTGACACCCAATTGTCACTTTTACTGTCTCCGTCTTGTGTTTACTGCACCCTTCTTCTCACCATTATTTGTTTTTTTTTTATATTTCTTTTTGTCACAACAGATTTCTCTATGTGAAATTCGGGCCGCTCTCCCCAGGAAGGGCGCGTCGCTACACTACAGCGCCAGCCATTTTATTTTTTTTTTTTTTTTTTTTTTTGCCTGCGTGCAGTTTTATTTGTTTTTCCTATCGAAGTGGATTTTTCTACAGAATTTTGCCAGGAACAACCCTTTTGTTGCCGTGGGTTCTTTTACGTGCGCTAAATGCATGCTAGCACACGGGACCTCGGTTTATCGTCTCATCCGAATGACTAGCGTGCAGACCACCACTCAAGGTCTAGTGGAGGGGGGAGAAAAAATATCGGCGGCTGAGCCGTGATTCGAGCCAGCGCGCTCAGAGTCTCTCGCTTCCTAGGCGGACGCGTTACCTCCAGGCCATCACTCCACTTTTCTGTGTTACGTCATGTCTCTACTGACCCCTCCTTCTCACCATTACTGACCCTCTCTCTCTCCCCCGCCCCCTCCTCTTGAATTAAAAAAAAATACAAGCGTACAATGGAAGCAAAACGTGGAAGAGTTTATCTCCATAGCCTGTGTTCATTCTAACTGGGGGTCGTTGTGGGCTTGTGTTTTCTGACCCCCCACCCTCCACCCCTTCTCCATAACAACTTAATCAATGTAGGGGCAGTTCTACTTAATTAACTAGTCTATGTTGATTCTAACTGTGGGGACGGGGATTCGTTGTGGGCTAGCGTTTACTGAGCCTCTCACCCTTCTTTCCCCCCGATTTCCATTACAAATTAACGGAGGCAAAAGTAGGCCAGTACTGCTTTAATTGACTGGCCTGTACTGTTTGCAACTGTGTCAAACTTACGCTCCCACCCCCCTATCCCCCACCCCCTCCCTAGGATCATTTAAACATAGCCTAGAATTAGGCCCATAATCCATTTCGAGGGGATGGGTATAGGGGTGTGGTTAAAATCCTAGTTAGGTGGAGGGAGGTTAGTTTTGATTGGTTGGGGCTTTACCTCCGGGTAGGGTTATGGTTAAACCCCAAGTTGGGTGGAGGGAGGTCAGTTCTGATTGGTTGGGGCTTTACTTCCGGGTAGGGTTGTGGTTAAACCCCAAGTTGGGTGGAGGGAGGTCAGTTCTGATTGGTTGGGGCTTTACCTCCGGGTAGGGTTGTGGTTAAACCCCAAGTTGGGTGGATGGAGGTCAGTTCTGATTGGTTGGGGCTTTACCTCCGGGTAGGGTTATGGTTAAAATCCAAGTTGGGTGGAGGGAGGTTAGTTCTGATCAGCTGGTCTACCCCATCCTCCCAGGGGTCTGTCCAGGCTAGTCTACACATAGGCCCCGCGGTTAGTCTGGAGGAAGGTGGCAGAACGGTTAAAGCGTTCATCTGCCAATACAAACAGTCCGTAAGGGTGTGGGTTCGAATCCCGCT
>NC_134888.1:4739313-4746813 GCF_041734735.1 Babylonia areolata | reverse complement strand
TCTTAATTACTTAGTGGTAGTCGTCGTCGTCGTCGTCGTCGTAGTAGTAGTAGTAGTAGTAGTAGTAGTAGTAGCAGCATATTATTATTTTGTATTCTGTTTTGTTTGCTTGTTAAATTTCTTTGCCCTTAGGGCCGGATGCAAAAGAGCATGTCCTTGCTTATTTCACTTCCCTCATTAACTCACTCAGTACGGCCAGTCCTCTCTTCTCCTCTACACAGACCCCTCGGATGTCCAGTGGGTGTCTGAATGACCCAACCTTTAGCTTCCGTCGTCAGAATTGTGGTATTCTTTGTCAACATTCACCTCTTCAGTATAAGAGCCTTCCGCTTGTAATATTTTGATGATGGTAATTGGGGTGAAACGCTGTAAACGTCGTCTCTTTCGCCGTTCGTATGGAGAGAGTTAAAGAAAATTCATTCATCCATTCTCTCTCTCTCTCTCTCTCTCTCTCTCTCTCTCTCTCTCTCTCTCTGTGTTTATGTTTGCACATGCTTATGCAATTTTGACGTTGGTGTTGTGAATTGACTCTCGTTTTTTTTTGCTTTTTTTTGTTGTTGTTGTTGCTTTTTTCCAATTATTATTTATGCCCAGAGGGCTGGATGTAAACAAGTACTTTGTGCTTACTCCTTTACCCTCGTAAAATAAAATTTCGTTCGTTCGTTCGTTCGCTCTCTCTCTCTCTCTCTCTCTCTCTCGCTCTCTCTCTCTCTCTCTCTCTCTCTCTCTCTGCTTCTTCTTCTTCTTCTTCTTCTTCTTCTTCTTCTTCTTCCTCTTCTTCTTCTTCTTCTTCTTTTTCACCGCTTTGTTATTTTTAATAGACTCTTCCAGTTACTATTCTTATTCGTCGCTCTAATTATTTTTATTTTCTTTCATTTTATTTCTTTATTTCTGTGTTTTGTGTCGTTCTTTATTTTAATGTTTTGTGTCGTTGAATGGGCAGAATTGTAAAAAAAAAAAAAAAAAAAGGAAAAAAAAAAAAAGGGGGGGGGGGGGCTTTTCTGTGCCTAATTCTTTACCCATTAAAGATTCAACCAATCAATCAATCAGTCTTCTTCTTCTCACCTTCCACCTCTTTCACCAAGTCTTTCTCCTGTCACCCCCCCCCCCCCCGCTCCCTCCCCCCCGCCCCCCTCCCCCATACCCCCAACTACCCACATACCCCCACTTCCCCCCCAACACACACACACACCTCCCAGCACCCGCTAAACTTTTGGTTGAATTTTCATTGCTGTTGTCGTCGTCGTCGTCGTTGTTGTTGCTGCTGTTGTTGTTGTTGTTATCAACGTTGTTGTTGTCTTTGCTGTTGTTTTTGTCAAGCACACATTCCAAATTTGATTGTACCTTGAGCGTACAATCTGAGCGTCTCATCATTCGGATGAGACGATAAACCGAGGTCCCGTGTGCGGGCACGCATTTGTGCGCACTGAAAAAAAGAACCCATGGCAACGAGAGTGTTGTCCTCTGGCAAAAGTATGTAGAAGAAATCCACTCTGATGGGTGCCCGAATATATATATATATATATATGCATGCACTCAAGGCCTGACTAAGTTTTTTGAGTTATGCTGCTGGTCAGGCAGCTGCCTGGCACCTCGTGTTGTAGCGTGTATGGATATGTCCGAACGCAGTGACGCTCTCCTTTGTGAAACTGAAACTGAATACTCTCTGTCTCTGTCTGTCTGTCTGAGGTGTCCCCCCCCCTTCCCCACCCACACCCCCACCCTCTCTTCTCTCTCTCTCTCGCTAGCCCTGAGTGAAATATTATTGCAACACGCTCCCTTTACTCCCATAATTGATGGCATCACCATTCGCTGTTTACACCCCCCCCCTGCCACCCCCCAGCCCCCCCCCCCCCCCCCATCATCATTATCAACATCCAGCCATATATATATATATATATATATATATATATATATATATATATATATATATATATATATAAACCCACAAAAACCAACACCACATGTGTAGTTGACAAGGAAGGGAAAAAAAATGCAGCATGTTTGTTTAGAAAGGCGGAACAACATCATTTCCAAATCCAAGTAAACAGGAAATTGTTAACACCGCACCCACCACCACCACCACCACCCTTCACAAAGGCCACCCCCCCACCCCCACCCCCACCCTCACCCCCACCCCCCTCCCTTGCTCCCCCACCCCTCTCCCTCTCCCATCCCTCCAAACAATCTTATCCCGCCCTTCCTCCCCACAATTTTCAATTTCTCTCCCTGTTTGCTTGCTTTTAACAGTATCTTATATACATATATAATTTTTTTTGACCTGTCATAATAATATGCCCAACGCTCGGCTTATATCACAGATTGACATAAGTTTACATTTAAGTTTACATTTGGGCCAACAGCAAAGTGAGAGCTGTATTATCAATGGTTTCTCCAGTCAATGGGAAACTATTTACAGCTTAGTCTTTTGTGGACTATGACTCTCAAACTAGGAGGCAAAATTGCACTGGCTCTTAGTGCTGCAGCCTTGTGGGCTAGTTGGCCTTTGGGAACCATCCCAACGCCAACTGTCCTAAAACCCTCTTGGCCGAGAGAGTGGGGATGTAACTTGGGCAAGACACTCTCCACTATAATCAAATTCTAGCCCAAATAGTCGGAACAGCAGTTGCCTCCTCTGCTGTTCTGATGGTCATAGTCGGACACGACTGACTATATATATATATACAATTGCAGATGAACAGGACAACAAGAAAATGTTAGTTCTATCCAACAAGTGACTACCCGACGAATGCAACTTAGAGAGGAAGAAGAAGAAGAAGGAGGAGGAGGAGGGGGAGGAGAAGAAGAAGAAGGAGGAGGAGGAGGAGGGGGAGGAGAAGAAGAAGAAGAAGAAGGAGGAGGATAAGGATAAGAAGAAGAAGAAGAAGAAGAAGAAGGAGGAGGAGGAGGAGGAGGAGGAGGAGGAGAAGAAGAAGAAGAGGAAAACTCCGCAACAACAACAACAAAAGTGGCCAATCAGACTATGGCCGAAAAGAGAGGGACGAAACCGACCGATTCACTACCGAAGCAAATCCAGCCCATGACACACCACCACCACCACCACCACCACCACGCGATAAGGGAGTTCACTCGCTCAGAGATTGAGACACTGGGAGAGAAAGAGAAAGAGAGAGAGAGAGAGGGGAGCTAATTAAAGGTGTGTAGATTATCGGGTCTGGTTGCCCCTGTCCAGAGCCGTGATAGCTAAGGCTGGACAGCGTTGACCCCAGGCCATCAATCTCCCCAGATCACCCCGATAGGGTCTCCTCTCTCTCTCTCTCTCTCTCTCTCTCTCTCTCTGTCTCTGTCTCTCTCTCTCTGTCTGTGTTGGGTTGTGGGGGGGCGGGGTGGTTAGTAGAGGAGTCGCGTCTGTTGTGTGGAGCTGTGATTGTCTGTCGAGGGAAGTGGGGGGAGGGTAGGGGGGAGGGGAGAAGGGGTGAAGAGAGAGAAAGAGAGGGAGGGAGGGAGAGAGAGGGAGAGAGAGAGGGGGGGAGAGGGAGAGAGAGAAGGAGGGAGAGAAAAGGAGGGCCAGAGAGAGAGAGAGAGGGAGAGAGAGGGTAGAGAGAGAGAAGGAGGGAGAGAAGAGAGAGAGAAGGAGGGAGAAAGAGGGGGAGAGGATGAGGGAGAAAGGAGTGGGAGAGGGAGAGAGAGAGAGAGGGAAGGAGAGATAGATAGAGAAAGAGGGAGAGAAAGAGAGAGAGAAGGAAGAAGGAGAAAGAGAGAGAGAGAGAGAGAGAGAGAGAGAGAGAGACGAACGAACGAACGAAATTTTATTTTACGAGGGTAAAGGAGTCAGCACGAAGTACTTGTTTACATCCAGCCCTCTGGGCAAGAAGAATAATTGAGGAAAAAAAAAGAGAAGCGAGAGTCAGTTCCCAACACTAACGTCAAAATTACACAAGCATGTGCAAACATAAACATAGAACTTATGTACAATACAATATCGCGATAGATGAATAACAACGAGGACAATAGGGTAGGGGCGTGGTGGTGGAGAGCGGAAGGAAGGAAGAATGGACAAGGGGAAGAGTAAAGAAGGTAGGGGAGGCTGACTGAACAGACAGATATAGACAGAGAGACTGACAGGGGAGGAGAGAGGCGTATATATACTGACAATCTATACATGACAGAGAGAGACAGAGAGACAGAGAGAGAAGACAGGAATGCAGGAAATTTTAAATTAATGCTAAGGTGTTCAAATGAGACCACGTACACTTTAAAAAGAATAACAATTGAAAAACTGAAGAAGAAGAAAAAAAGAAGAAAAAAAGGGACAATACATGTTGTTACAAATCATTTTGTAGACTCGAGTTTATTCTTCTTCTTCATGTTCTCCTTCTTCTTGTTCTTGTTCTTCTTCTCCTCCTCCTCCTCCTTCATCTTCATCATCATCATCATCTTCTTCTTCTTGTTGTTGTTGTTGTTCTTCTTCTCCTCCTCCTCCTCCTCTTCCTCCTTCTTCATCTTCATCTTCTTCTTCTTGTTCTCCTCCTCCTCCTCCTCCTTCTCCTCCTCCTCCACCTCCACCTCCACCTCCTCCTTCTTCTCTACCTCCTCTGTCTTCTTCTTGTCCTCCTCCTCCTCCTCCTCCTCCGCTTCCTCCTCCTCCCCCTCCTCCTCCTCCTTCTTCTTCTCCTCGGTTTATCATCTCATCCGAATGACTAGCGTCCAGACCACCACTCAAGGTGTGGTGGAGGTGGGGAGAAAATACCGGCGGCTGAGCCGTGATTGGAACCAGCGCGCTCAGATTCTCTCGCTTCCTAGGCGGACGCGTTACCTCTAGGCCATCACTCCAGTGTTCCCCAGATAGCCAGGGTTCGAGGCCCCGTTTCGACGGGCGCAATAGCCGAGTGGTTAAAGCGTTGGACTGTCAATCTGAGGGTCCCGGGTTCGAATCACGGTGACGGCGCCTGGTGGGTAAAGGGTGGAGATTTTTACGATCTCCCAGGTCAACATATGTGCAGACCTGCTAATGCCTGAACCCCCTTCGTGTGTATATGCAAGCAGAAGATCAAATACGCACGTTAAAGATCCTGTGATCCATGTCAGTGTTCGGTGGGTTATGGAAACAAGAACATACCCAGCATGCACACCCCCGAAAACGGAGTATGGCTTCCTACATGGCGGGGTAAAAACGGTCATACACGTAAAAGCCCACTCGTGTGCATACGAGTGAACGCAGAAGAAGAAGAAGAAGAGGCCCCGTTTCAGTATAGTGTTGTGTTCTGGGGAAAGGTGCTCCACCCTGATTTTCCTCGCTCCATCCAGATGTGAATGCTTTACCTGTCTTTGGCTGGGGAAAGGTTAAAAGCGGCAGACGGAAGGAGAGATCTGGGCCCCGCCTGCCTGTGTCAAGTTCAGAAAAAAAAGCAGATGCCTATGTGGTAGTCAGTCGTGTCCGACTATGACCATCAGAACATCAGAGGAGGCAGTTGCTGTCCCGACTATCTGGGCTAGAATTTGATTATAGTGGAGAGCGTCTTGCCCATGTACATCCCTACTCTCTTGGCCAAGCGTCGGTGTTGGGATGGTTCCCAAAGGCCAACCAGCCCACAAGGCTGCAGCACTAAGAGCCAGTGCAATTTTGTCTCCTAGTTTGAGAGTCATAGTCCTTCACAAAAAACAAACAAAAAAAAACAAAAAAACAAAAAAAACAACAACCTCATCTGTAAATGACTTCCTGTTGCAGTGGAGAAACCATTGATCATACAGCTCTCAGTTTGCTGTAAGCCAAACTATAAGGTTATGGTTATCTGAGCTTTGGGCATGGCGTATTGGCAGGTTCGAACCAAGCATGTTCGGGTCGAGAGTAAGCAGACTTACTCACAGCGCTAAAGCCCGTCTTCCTGACCTTCGCATAATGCCCAACGCGCTTGGTAGGACCTTGAGGGACCACCATGCCTGAACCTGTTTGAGTTCCGCTCCCCACCCCCACCCCCACCCACCCTAAAAAAAAGAAAAAGAAAAAAAAAAGAAATGAAAACGACCTCAGTACTACTGGTTCGAGTTGAGCCATTTTTGCTGTCCTCGCGCCTCGCGATGAACATCCTTTTCCACGGTACTGTTTACCTCTCGACTCGCCAGATCGCGCCAGAGCCCCCAGAGAACCATGCACAACATAACATACAGAAAACGCAGAAATGGTCAGAGAGATAATGGCAACAGGCCGCCGGATGTAAGAGGAAGGGCGAGAAGGTGGTGTCTGTTCGTGTGTGGGTGAGTGGGTGGGTTGTTGTTGTTGTTGTTGTTGTGTGTATGTGGGTGTGCGTGCGCGCGCGCGCGCGTGTGTGTGTGTGTGTGTGTGTGTGCGTTAAGAACAAGAAAAAAAGAGCATTCATGCGTGTATCTGTATGAGAGAGAGAGAGAGTGTGTGTGTGTGTGTCTGTGTGTGTGTGTGTCTGTGTGACAGGGAGAGAGGTGGGGGAGAGAGTGAGAGAGAGAAGTAATGAGAGAGGGAGGGAGAGAGAGAGGGGGCGAGAGAGAAAAATAATGAGAGAGAGAGAGAGAGGAATAATGAAGAGAGAGAGGGAGAGAGAAAAAAAATAATGAGAGAGAAATAATGAGAGAGAGTGAGAGAGAGAGAGAGAGAGAGAGAGAGAGAGAGAGAAACAAATCGACAAACAAACAAACAAACAAATAGAGACAGAGGCAAAACAGACACAAAGAGCCACTGCCGGAATGGGCAAAACGGGACATGACGGGTAGGTGAAACTGAACACAACGTCCAACTCAAAAAAGAGGCCACAAGGGGAAGGGGGAGTAGGCAAAGTGGGAATAGGCCAACCGGACTCTACAACACCCGACAGCAACTCCCAGAAATGTGTGTGTTTGCTGTGTTCTTGGCGCGCGCCAAAAAGCATTCATTCATTCATTTTGCCCATCGCTCCTGGTGGAGCATAGGCCATCGACGACCCCTCGCCATCCGTCGCACTCTGTTCTGGGCTGTTCTGGCCATTCCGGTCCAGTTGGTCCCTTGCTGCTTCAGCTCTGCCTCGGCTGTATCTCGCCTCCAGCTGTTTGCGAGGCCCGGCCTCTCTGTACCTCTTTCCCTGCGGGTTCCAGGTCACCGGGGCTTGGCGTGTGATGCTGGACGCTGGCTTCCTGACTCTTTGTCGTCGATGGTTCTGTAACTGGTCTTTTTTACAGGCAGGGTAGTTAACTCACTCAGTACGGCCAGTCCTCTCTTCTCCTCTACACAGACCCCTCGGGATGTCCAGTGGGTGTCTGAATGACCCAACCTTTAGCTTCTATCGCCAGAATTGTGGTATTCTTTGTCAACTTTCACCTCTTCAGTATAAGAGCTTTCCGCTTGCAATATTTTGATGATGGTAACTGGGGTGAAACGCTGTTAACGTCGTCTCTTTCGCCGTTCGTATGGAGAGAGTTAATTAACCCTACGCAAACCCCTTTATCTTCCGGGCGAGGTGGTCCTGCCTTAGTCGCCTCTTACGACATGCATGGCAGGGCAGTGGGTCTATTCTATCAGTGCCCAACCCACAG
>NC_134888.1:4719313-4721813 GCF_041734735.1 Babylonia areolata | reverse complement strand
TGGGGAGAACTACTGCTCTGTAGACCTTTAGCTTGGTCTCAAGACTAATGCCTCTTCTGTTCCAGACATTTGCACTGAGTCTACCAAAAGTTGCACTTGCTCTTGCAATCCTGACATTCACTTCATCGTCGATGGTCGCATTTCGTGACAGTGTGCTGCCAAGGTATGTGAACCGCTCCACCGCACTGAGTCTCTGACCGTTGACTGTGATGTTGGGCTCAACGTAGGGTTTCCCTGGGGCTGGCTGATGGAGAACTTCAGTTTTCCTCGTGCTGATGGTAAGGCCGAAGTTCCTGCTGGCAGTGGCAAACTTGTCGACGCTGAGTTGCATGTCAGCTTCAGATCCAGCGTTGAGGGCACAGTCATCAGCAAACAAAAAGTCTCTGATGATGTCTGTCATGACCTTCGTTTTTGCTTGAAGCCTTCTGAGGTTAAACAGCTTGCCATCTGTTCGGTACTTTAGGCCGATTCCAACATCGCCATCTCTGAAGGCATCAGTAAGCATTGCAGAGAACATGAGGCTGAACAGCGTTGGAGCCAGGACGCAGCCTTGCTTGACACCATTTGTGACAGCAAAAGGAGCAGATGTTTCGCCATTGTCCTGGACTCGAGCCTGCATGCCTTCATGGAATTGGCTGACCAAGGAAATAAATTTCCGAGGGCATCCGTACTTGGCCATGATCTTCCACAGTCCCTCTCTACTCACGGTGTCAAAGGCCTTAGTGAGGTCGACATAGGTGGAGAACAGATCAGCATTTTGCTCCTGACATTTCTCTTGCAGCTGCCTTGCAGCAAACACCATGTCCGTGGTTCCGCGCTCTTTCCGGAATCCACATTGGCTCTCAGGCAAATGACCTTGGTCAAGGTGTGCTGTGAGGCGGTTTAGTAGGATCCTGGCAAGTATCTTGCCTGCGATGGAGAGCAAGGAAATGCCCCGATGGTTATCACAGGCTTGCCGGTTCCCCTTTCGCTTGTACAAGTGAATGATAGATGCATCTTTGAAATCCTGGGGGATCGTCTCTTCTTTCCACATGAGTGAGTACAGCTGATGAAGCTTCTCAGTCAGCACAGTGCCTCCATCCTTGTAGACCTCTGCTGGTATGGAGTCTGAGCCAGGTGCTTTGCCACTGGATAGCAGACGGATTGCTTTCTGGGTCTCAAGAAGTGTTGGCGGATCGTCCAGTGCTTCGTTGGTGGGGACTTGTGGGAGACGGTCTATGGCTTCATCATTTATGGAGGAAGGGCGATTTAAGACACTGTTGAAGTGCTCAGCCCATCGTTCGAGAATGTTCTCCTTCTCGGTGATCAAGGTATTCCCATCTGCACTGAGGAGGGGGGATGATCCTGAGGATGTGGGGCCGTAGACTTCTTTTAAGGCATCATAGAACCTCTTCATATCGTGCCTGTCAGCATATCCCTGGATCTCATCAGCTTTGTCACTCAGCCACTTATCCTGCATCTGGCGTAACTTTTGCTGAACAGTCCTGCGGATGGCATTGTACGCATCCTTTTTTGATGTGGATTTTGGGTTGCTCAGGTGGGCTTGATGCAGACGGCGTTTCTCATCCAGAAGCTGCTTGATTTCATCACAGTTTTCATCAAACCAGTCTTTGTGCTTTCTGATCATGGGTCCCAGGGTCTCTGAAGCTGTACTATAGATCAGCTCACGCAGGGTCCTCCAGTCAGACTCCACATTCTGGTTGTTCAGAGAGGCGGATTCCAGACGATCTTCCAGCAGCTCCACAAAGGACTGTTTGATGGTGATGTTTTTCAGCTTAGCGATGTTGAGCCGTTTTGGAGCCTTCTGGCCTTGGGGGCGTCTCTTGGGCTGGATTCGAATATTCAGCTTCGAGACTACAAGGCGATGGTCTGTCCAACACTCGGCGCCGCACATGGTCTTTGTTACACGTACATCTTGCCTATCCCTTTTCCTGACGATGACATAATCGATGAGATGCCAATGCTTTGAGCGAGGGTGCATCCATGACGTCCTGTTACGGGTAGGGAGGCAGAAAACTGTGTTGGTTATCAGCAGTTCGTGCTCTGCACATGTCTGAAGCAAAAGCAATCCATTTGGGTTGCAGTGGCCCACACCGTGCTTTCCAATCACTCCATCCCAGGAGATGTAGTCAGAGCCAACTCTAGCATTGAAGTCCCCAAGAATGATGAGCTTGTCTGCTTTAGGGATGGCAGCAATGACAGAGTGAAGGTCCTCGTAGAACTTCGCCTTCACTTCATCCGGGTTGGTCATGGTTGGGGCGTAGGCACTGACAATGGTGAGGTGCTTCTGGCCAGATGCCAGTGGGAGTTTCATGGTCATAAGCCTATCGTTGACTCCCTTTGGGATTCCAGCTAGCTTGCTGACAAGTGCTGTTTTTACTGCAAAACCAACACCAGCCTCACGTCGCTCTTCGCTTCCTCGTCCACTCCAGAAGAAGGTGTAACCAGATCCCTGTTCACAGAGCTCGCCTTCGCCTGCAAGCCGAGTCTCACTCAAGGC
>NC_134888.1:4714313-4716813 GCF_041734735.1 Babylonia areolata | reverse complement strand
GTGGTGGTGATGATGGCGATGGTGGTGATGGTGGTGGTGATGATGATAGTGGTGGTGGTGGTGGTGGTGGTGGTGATGGTGGTGGTGGTGATGGTGGTGGTGGTGGTGGTGATGATGATAGTGGTGGTGGTGATGGTGGTGATGATGGTGATGATGGTGGGGGTGGTGATGGTGGTGGTGGTGACGGTGGTGATGGTGGTGGTGATGGTGGTGGTGATGATGGCTATGGTGGCGGTGGTGGTGATGGTGGTGGTGGTGGTGGTGATGGTGGTGGTGGTGGTGATGATGATAGTGGTGGTGGTGATAGTGGTGGTGGTGGTGGTGGTGATGGTGGTGGTGATGGTGGTGGTGATGGTGGTGGAAGTAGTAGAAAGGGAACGTGGAACAGGGGGAGGTGGAGTAGACTTGAGTACTGATGAAGGTGGTGGTGGTGATGGTGGTAGTAGTAGTAACAGTAGTAGGAGGAGGAGAAGGAGCTGTAGTAGTAATAGTAGAAAGAACGTGGAATAGGGGAAGGTGGAGTAGGCTTGAGAGTAATGATGGTGGTGATGATGGTGATGGTAGTAGCAGCAGCAGCAACAACAGCAACAGCAGCAGCAGTCTTCAGATTCATGTCTATCAACTCTTGCAAGTGATATAAGGTCAGGTTAACCCTTTCACTGCCAAACTCGCATTTATGCAGCAGCTAAGTAGAGGACCCATGTCACTGAAGGGTGACCGGATCGTTGGGTCTGTTATTCATGAACTTACTGCTCTTTATGTTCGGTGGTAGGACAGGCCATGTTTTCTACACATCACAGGGGGGATCCCCAGCTGTTCTTAGACACCATATTTTCTGTGTTTATAGCACAAGGGAATTTAGCACTCTGAATTGACTGGTGGTGAAAGGGTTAAATATCGAAGGTCTCATAGTGTTAGGGCGATTTCATGCTTACCAATCATGGTTGGGGGCACTGCATGTAGGAAAGCAGAGCCCAGTTCTCTTCCTTCGACTCACGTCCATAGTATCGGGCGCAATAGCCGAGTGGTTAAAGTGTTGGACAATACAATCAATCTGAGGGTCCCGGGTTCGAATCTCGGTGACGGCGCCTGGTGGGTGAAACGTGGAGATTTTTTTCCGATCTCCCAGGTCAACAGATGTACAGACCTGCTTGTGCCTGATCCCCTATCGTGTGTGTACGCACGCAGAAGATTGAATACGCACGTTAAAGATCCTGTAATCCATGTCAGCGTTTGGTGGATTATGGAAACAAGAACATACCCAGCATGCAAATACCCGAAAACGGAGTATGGCTACCTACATGGCAGGGTAAAAAAAAAAGAGCAAACAACAACAACAAGAAAAAGAAGAAGAAAAAAACAAACAAACAAACACGGTCATACACGTAAAATGTTGCATTTCTGTCTGAGTGTGTATATGTGCGTGCCTGAAATCTGACTAAATGACACATGAAACGAATGATGAGCGCCCGGTGGCAGCCGTTAGTCGGCTCTACCCAGGTAGGCAGCCTGTTGTGCAAATGACCCCGTGTTTGTAAAGCGCTTAGAGCTTGGTCTCCGACCAAGGATAGGCGCTGTATAGGTATCCATATCGGTCAGTCAATCAATTATTACCAAGTCTACTTCTCACACTCAGCTTATAATACAGTTTGACATAAGCGGACAGTTTCGTCAACAGCAAAATGAGAGCTGAATGATCAATGGTTTTCTCCAATGAAGCGAGAAATCATCTACAGCTTAGCTTAGTCTTTTGTGAAGGACTATGTACTCTCAAACTGGGAGGCAAAATTGCACTGGCCCTTAGTGCTGCAGCCTCGGGGGGGGGCTACTTGGCCTTTGGGAACCATCCCCAACGCCGACTGCCCCCAAACCCTCTTGGCCGAGAGAGTGGGGGATGTAACTTGGGGCAAGACACTCTCCACCATAATCAAATTCTAGCCCAGATAGTCGGGACAGAAATTGCCCCCTCTCTGTCAGACATGACTGACTATCATACCAGTAGGCAACTGCCGTGTGGTTCAAAGCACATACACATCAATCATTGACCTGATGTAAGCGTACATATCTCTCCTCATTGCTTCGTTTTCATAACCTGCACGCGCGCTGTATAGCACGCGCTTTCTGTCAGACTGCAAGTGTGCTTGGGGGGAAGGTAAGTGGCTCATATTAGATGTCGGGTAGTAGTGTGTGTGTGTGTGTGTGTGTGCTAGGGCAGCGGGCGGGGGGCGGGGGGGAAGCAGGTGAGGAGTGTTGTTATGCATTCAGCTCAAGTTTGGGTGATATGACTGGAGGCTATTGGGAACCTGTGTGAAAGAATGGCTGGCAGCAAGGGGTACTGGTTTACGGTGGTAAGGGGGGGTATAGCGGTAAGGATATAGAGGGTGTAGATGGCTGGCTCATAGCCTTTGTTACTGGTCTACCAGTAGACGGGGGTGTGAGGTCACCGTACTTCGTCTTCTGGAAGACGGAGTGAGGACATGTTCATGGTTATGAATGAGAG
>NC_134888.1:4699313-4709313 GCF_041734735.1 Babylonia areolata | reverse complement strand
CGTATACGCACGCACACACACACACACACACACACACACACACACATTCGCGTACACAGACACACACACACACACACACACACACACACACACACACACACACACACACACACACACACACACACACACACACACACACACACACAGACACACCGACATACACGCACGTGGACAAAGACAGAGAGACACAGACACACGCATGCGTAAATCCACACACACACACACACACACACACACACACACACACACACACACACGTGCACGCGCACACACTCACACACATACACACACACACACACACACACACACACACACACACACACACACACACACACACACACACACCTGCCCCCCACATCCACACACACAGAAAAGAGAGACAGAGACAGACACGACACACAGAGATTTAAAAAACAACAACACGAAAATCAGAACAACTCATAGAAACTCCGACATACAGACAGACAGACAGATAAACAGACGCTTTTCACTGATGACACAAAAGATAAAAAGCGATTTGCATGCTGAGGTTTTCGGACGGACGCTGACGGAGACTAGAGATAAAAAGTGCTTGTTTCACGTCTTGTGTGGTGCCTGTTTTTTTTTTTCCATTGGCAGGACCCAGCTGTGGCAGAAAGCCAAGGAACTTCTGGGACCCATTTCACGGGCGTTGAAACGGCTCAAGAAATTCGTGGAACAGGTAAGGGCAAGGCAGGGCAAGGCAAAGAGCGAACGTTCAGTTATAAGTTCGAACAGGTGAAGGTTTCCGAGTGGAGTGTGTGTGTGTGTGTGTGTGTGTGTGTGTGTGTGTGTGTAAGAGGGAGAAAGTTTGTAATATGATTAATTTTGTTGGGTTTGTGTGTGTGGGTGGGGGTTTGGGGGGGGGAGGAAGGGGAGTTGGAGAGGGTGGAGTGGTGTGGGTGTGTGTGTGTGTGTGTGTGTGTGTGTGTGTTTTGTCTGTGTGTGTGTGTGTGTGTGTTTGTGCGCGCGCGCGTGCGCGTGTAGATTATCTATATCTAAGAGAAGAAAAGAAAAGATGTGTGTGTGTGTGTGTGTGTGTGTGTGTGTGTGTGTGTGTGTGTGTGTGTGTGTGTGTGCGTGCGTGCGTACGTACGTATGTGAGGGTGTATTTGTGTGTGTGCGTGTGTATATTTGTGTGTGTGTGTGTGTGTGTGTGTGTGTGTGTGTTGGGTATAGCTTTTAGAAAAGTGAAGGGTGTTGAGGTAAGGGGCTCTAGAGTGCGCGCGCGCGCGTGTATATGCGTGTGTGTGTGTGTGTGTCCGTCCGTGCGTGCGTGCGTGCGTGTGTGTGTGTGTGTGTGTGTGTGTGTGTGTGTGTGTGTGTGTGTGTGTGTGTGCATTCGCGTGTGTTTGTGTGTGCCCGCGCGCGCGCGCGCGCGTGTGTGTGTGTGTGTGTATACGTGTGTAGGAGAGTGCGTGTACGCGAGCCTGATTGTAACGTGGGTTTTGTCAGAGAGACAGAGACAAACAAAGAGACAGAGAGACAGAGACAGAGAGACAGAGACAGAGACAAAGAGAGAGAGAGAAAAGAAAGATAGAAAGACAAAAGCCGAGAGAAGAGACGCGCGAGTAGAGGGGATGGTAAATGAAACACAAGGAGGGAGAGGGAGAGGGAGGGAGGGAATGAGGGAGGGAGGGGGGGAGAGGAAGGGGATGTTGGGGGGTGGGGGTGGAGGGGGCAGAGGGGCGTAGAGGTGGCAAGGGACAAGAAGAGTAAGACCAATACAGAGATACTCAACAAAGACTCCAGATGATTTTTATTTCACTTTCCGCCGCATGTAAGTCCCCTTGTGAAGACGACAGCGAACAACCAAATAACCAGCTATAATAAAAGTTTCAGTTTCAGTTTCACTTTCTCAAGGAGGCGTCACTGCGTTCGGACAAATCCATACACGCTACACCACATCTGTTGAGCAGATGCCTGACCAGCAGCATAACCCAACGCGCTCAGTCAGGCCTTGAGTGCATGCTTACATATTTGTGTACCTATGAAAGTGGATTTCATTTTACGTAATTTCGCCAGAGGACAACACTCTCGTTGCCATGGGTTCTTTTTCAGTGCGCCAAGTGCGTGCTGCACACGGGACCTCGGTTTATCGTCTCATCCGAAAGACTAGACGCTCAGTTTGATTTTCCAGTCAAACTTGGGAGAAAGGGCGAGAGCGGGATTCGAACCCACACCCTCACGGACTCTCTGTATTGGCAGCTGAGCGTCTTAACCATTCTGCCACCTTCCTCCGAAGACGAGATAATAAGACAAACGAGCAACAATATACAGCAATAGTTATACTACGACTCTCAAACTAGGAGGCAAAATTGCACTGGCTCTTAGTGCTGCAGCCTTGTGGGCTAGTTGGCCTTTTGGGAACTATCCCAACGCCGACTGTCCTAAAACCCTCTTGGGCCGAGAGAGTGGGGATGTAACTTGGGCAAGACACTCTCCACTTATAATCAAATTCTAGCCCACATAGTCGGAACAGCAGTTGCCTCCTCTGCTGTTGTGATGGTCATAGTCGGACACGACTATCATATATATATATATATATATATATATATATATGATATATGTTACAAGAGAGAGATGATAAAGGTATTCTGATTTCTGATTCTCGTCAGATTAGCAAACAGGAGTTTTCTTTGTAGTTAAAAGCTTTTGTAGAGAAGCATACATTTCTAACAACGCTGTCTTCAGTACAGCGATGACGATGAGGTCAGCTTAACTCTCTCCATACGAACGGCGAAAGAGACGACGTTAACAGCGTTTCACCCCAATTACCATCATCAAAATATTGCAAGCGGAAGGCTCTTATACTGAAGACGTGAATGTTGACAAAGAATACCACAATTCTGACGACGGAAGCTAAACGTTGGGTCATTCAGACACCCACTGGACATCCGAGAGGTCTGTGTAGAGGAGAAGAGAGGACTGGCCGTACTGAGTGAGTCAAAGAGGTGAAGGGGCCCCATGGTATTCGGGCCGAATATATATATATATATATACTTTTTTTTCGGCGCATAAAAAGAGAGATAGGGAGAAAGAGAGATAGTTGGGGGGGGGGGGGGTAGAGACAGGGAGGAGGGTGTATAGTCAGTCTGACATACCAACGGGGATTGACAGAGAGAGAGACAGAAAGAGACAGAGAAAGAAAGAAAGAAAGAAGGAGAGAGAGAGAGAAATGAAGAAAAAAGGAAGAAAGAGAGACAGAGAAAGAAAGAAAGAGAGATAGAGAGGGATGGAGAGAGAGACTGAAAGAAAGAAGAGAGAGAGGGAGAGAGAGAGAGAGAGAGAGAGAGAGAGAGAGAGAAATGAAGAAAAAAAGGAAGGAAAACAACAGAGAAATATACAGAGAAAGAGAGAGACAGAAAGAAAGAGAGAGAGAGTGGGTAGAGAGGGAGAGAGAGGGGGAGAGAGAGGGAGAGACAGAGAGAGGGGGGAGAAGGAGAGAGAGAGACAGAGACACAGAGAGAGAGGGGGGGAGAAGGAGAGAGAGAGAAAGAGAGAGAGAGAGGGAGACACACACACACACACACACACACACACACACAAACACACACACACACACACACACACACACACACACACACACACACACACACACACACAGAATCACAATGGAGAAAACGGAGAAGAGTAAAAAAACATCTATCACTTCGTCGAAAGCAACCTCCCTTTCCCCCTTTCTCCCCCTCCCCTCTCCTCTCCCCTAAACGCCGTCTCTCTAACATGGCTTGTCAGGTATATACAAGCAATCCATCTTGTGGCGTCACCTGTGAAAACACTACCAGCGGTATATATATACCTGGGAACGTTAAGGAACTTAGGGCAACGGGGTGGAGGAGAGAGAGAGAGAGAGAGAGAGAGAGAGAGTAGGGGGAGACTGGTAGATTTGAGGTAAGGTGAAACCACAGAGAGAGAGAGAGACGGAGGGAGGGGGGGGGAGGGGGAGGGGGGTGGGGGAGGAGGTTTGGGAAGGGGGGGGGGAGGAGAGGGAGGGGAGCATGAGGTAGGGGGGGAGAGGGGGTGGTGGTGTTGGTGGAGGGGTAGGGGGTGGGGCGGGGTGGGGGTTGGGCTGGGGGTGGGGGGGGGGGGTGAAGAGGCGGATGAAATGGTTGAAACCAAGAAAGGGGTAAAGGAATGGGTGGGGAAGGGGGGGGGGGAGGGAGGGGAACTATATGCTTGGAATGAAGGGCAAGGGTGTGGGTGGAGGAGGTGGAGGTGGAGGTGGTGGTGGTAGGGGTGAGGGTTGGAGGGGGTGGGTGGGTGGGTGGGTGGGGTGGTGGTGGTGGTGGTGATGATGGGTGTATGTGTGGATCGTATTGTGTTGTGTTGCGTCAGTCCGTGTCATTTTGTCATTGTTGTTGTTGTTGTTTCATATCGTATTGTTTCGTGTGGTATTGTATTGTATTAATAACTCTCTCCATACGAAACGGCGAAAGAGATGACGTTAACAGCGTTTCATCCCAACTACCATCATCAAAATAATTATTGCAAGCGGAAGGCTCTTATACTGAAGAGGTGAATGTTGACAAAGAATACCACAGTTCTGACGACGGAAGCTAAAAATTAATGTTGGGTCATTCAGACACCCACTGGACATCCGAGGGGTCTGTGTAGAGGAGAAGAGAGGACTGGCCGTACTGAGTGAGTTAAGTAATGCATGATATCGTGTCGTGTATCGCTTGGCATCGCATTGTATTGTGTTGTGTCGTGTCGTGTCGTGTCGTGTCGTGCCGTGCCGTGCCGTGCCGTGCCGTGCCGTGCCGTGCCGTGTCGTGTCATGTGTATTGTATTGTATTGTTAGAGAGACAGAGAGGGAGGGAGGAAGGGAGAGAGAGAGAGAGGGAGAGAAGGAGACACACACGCACACACACACACACACACACACACACACACACACACACACGCACGGAGGGAGGGAGACACACACACACACACACACACACACACACACACACACACACACACACACACACACACACACACACACACACACACACACACACACACATATATATATATATATATATATATATATATATATATATATATATATATATAAAGATTAGAACAGAGAAACTGGTTACCCACGTAAAAAACAAAAAAAACAAACGTACATTGGAAAAAGAAACATCTCGTTCGTCGCTCCACATGAAATGATACAGACTCGGATGTCTCTGACAAAACGGCTGACAGAAGAGAGGCTCGCAACAGAAGCAATCTGTCTTTGTCACAGCAGTCGTCAGGACCTGCAAACCAGAACATACCACCACCGTGTGGAAGGGATTGATGCATAGCGCACGTTGCCGTGTTGTTGTTTTTTGCTGACAGGTCTATGGCATATTTTTTTTAGCACTGTTTGCGGACAGCTAGATGGCATTCATAGCCCTGTTTTTTGCAGACAGATTAACATTGTTTTCCACCTCCCTTGATTACAGATATATACAGAACACATTTGCCACGTTTACAGATACATAGCATACGAGCCCTTGGTTACAGATGGACTGTATACATAGCCATATTCATAGATATACAGCATACTTTGCCCTGTTTACACATGCATAGCATACGAGCCCTGTTTACAGACAGGTGCACACAAACACAGCCCTTTTTACAGATACATAGCATACTTTGCCCAGTTTACAGATTCATTGTATACATAGCCTTATTTACAGATATATAGCATACTTTGCCCTTTTACAGATACATTGTATACATAGCCTTATTTATAGATATATATCATACTTTGCCCTGTTTACAGATACATTGCATACATAGCCTTATTTATAGATATATAGCATACTTTGCCCTGTTTACAGATACATTGCATACATAGCCTCATTTATAGATATATAGCATACTTTGCCCTGTTTACAGATACATTGCATACATAGCCTTATTTATAGATATATAGCATACTTTGCCCTGTTTACAGATACATTGCATACATAGCCTTATTTATAGATATATAGCATAGTTTTCCCTGTTTACAGATACATTGCTTGCATAGCCTTATTTATAGACATATAGGATACTTTGCCCTGTTTACAGATATATTGCATACATAGCCTTATTTATAAATATATAGCATACTTTGCCCTGTTTACAGATATATTGCATACACAGCATTGTTTGCTGACAGATATATAGCATACATAGCCTTGTTTACAGATGCGTAGCATATATAGCCCTGTTTACAGACACATAGCATACGTATCCTTGTTTACAGATACGTAGCGTGCATAGCCCTGTTTACAGACAGGTGCACATGCATGCCCCCCCCCCCCCCCCCTCACCGTCCCCCCCCCCCCCTTTTTTTTCAGATATATAGCATACATAATCCCGTTTACAGACATACATATCACACATAGCTCTATGAGAGACACAGGGAGAGAGAGGGAGGGAGGGAGAGGGAAAGAGGAAGAGAGAGAGAGACAGAAAGAGAGTGGGGGAGACACAAGGACAGCTGGCGAGAAGGAGAGATGGAGAGACAGAGAGAGATGGAGAGACAGAGAGAGAGAGAGCGATGGACACACACACACACACACACACACACACACACACACACACATATATATATATATATATATATATATATATATATATAAACTGTATGTTTGCGTGCTCGTGAGTGAGTAGTAGACTTATTACACGAGATATATATATATATACCCCACCTGTCACCCTCTCATCCCGTAATGCTCACAAACCGGTTGGCAGATGTAAGCCAAGCCTTTCACCAAACTCTCGGTAAATAACCTTCGCGCCAGAACCACCCACCCCACCCCCCCACCCACCCACAACACCCCTCCACCCTCCCTACACCTCCCCACCCACTCCTCTGATGAAAAAGATATAGCGTTTGTCAGGATGCAGAAATAAAAGAAAGAAAATTTGAAAGAAATGACGTAAAATAAAAAATTAATGGAGTGACGGAGACTTACGTTTGCTTCCGTCAGCCAGTCACTCGCTTCAGCCAGTGACGTAAGCGCTCAGCTGTTTAACTCTCTCCATACGAACGGCGAAAGAGACGACGTTAACAGCGTTTCACCCCAATTACCATCATCAAAATATAGCAAGCGGAAGGCTCTTATACTGAAGAGGTGAATGTTGACAAAGAATACCACAATTCTGACGACGGAAGCTAAAGGTTGGGTCATTCAGACACCCACTGGACATCCGAGGGGTCTGTGTAGAGGAGAAGAGAGGACTGGCCGTACTGAGTGAGTTAAAGAAATGAATCAAGGGGGCAGCGGTGTGGGCCCAGTGGTGATAATGCATCCGCATCAGGTGAGCGAGTGTCCTTGTTAGAGTTCGAGTTTCTCATGTTTCGGACTGAAGTGGGTTCCTTTTCTTTTCTTTTATTTATTTATTTATTTATTTATTTATTCATTTGTTGTTGTTGTTATTATTATTATTATTATTATTTTCATCATCATCATCATCAGCAGCAGCAGTAGCAGTAGCAGTAGTAGAAGCATCGTCATTAGCAGTAGTAGTAGTAGTAGTATCGTTATTAGTATTACTGTTGTTGGTATTATTATTATTATTATTGTTGTTGTTGTTGTTGTTTATCTTTTATTTATTTATTTATTTATTTTTGTTTTTACTCTACCCGCCGTTCCCTTCCACGAGACCTCGAATGAGGATGTTTTTATGTGTTGGATGCTAGCCCTTCGGATGATGAGACCACAACACAACACAACGCCGACGCGACGCGACTGACACGGCACACTGCAACCAACCAACCAACCAAGCAAGCACAGCCCAATCCAGTCCAATCCAACCCAATCCAATCCAATCTGATCCGATCCAACTCAGTCTGATACGAACCAATCCTATCCAGTCCTACCCATTCTGATACAATCGAAATACGACACCCCAAAGTAATTCCAGTCCAGACCAACCCAAAGTCAGCCCAAACCTGACCCCAGTCCAACCCATTCTGATACAAGTCAAACACATTCCAAAGTAATGCAGTCCAGTCCAATCCAGTCCAACCCTAAGCCAACCTGAACCTCAGTCACCCAACACAACCCAGTACAGTCTAGTCCAGTCCGATCCGAGAGAGAGAAAGACAGACAGACAGACAGACAGACAGACACAGAGAGAAATACAGACAAAGAGAGATAGATAGAAACAGAGAGAGAGAGACAGACAGACACAGAGACAGAGAGAGAGACACACACAGAGAGAGACAGAGAGACAGAGACAGAGAGACAGACAAAAAGAGAGAAAGACAGAGAGAGAGAGAGAAGGCAAGGAAAATACTGAAGTAAATTATTTTCCTTGTAAGCACATCATCATAATCACACACACACACACACACACACACACACACACACACACACACCTCCCCTGCCCTCCCCCCCCCCCACCCTCAACCTGCCCGCCCCCGCCCCCTGTCCCCCCACGCCCCCACCCCCCACCCCCACACACACACACACCTCACCTTTTCACCGAAAACTCAAAGCAGACAAAGCCACGTCCAAAAAGACTCAACACCTACACGACTGTAAACAATCCGTGCAAACAAACAAACAAACAAACAAACAACCAAGCGAAAAAAGTCCTTGAGTTAAACCCTTCAGATTCTGTTCGCCCTCGCATGACCGCTTCACACCCTGTTGATGTTATAGTCTCCCTCCGCGCTGTCTGAGGAAGTACGGGTGCCCTCTTCGTATCCTCAATGACAAGCTCGCAGCATTGCTGTTCGCAATTAACTCTCTTCTACCACACTGTCTTAAGAGTCTGCGCTGCAGTGAAGAATTATTAGTGCCTGCTACTATTTGTCATCTCTATTCTGACACCTCAAAGTCGGCCGCTTCTCTCTCTCTCTCTCTCTCTCTCTCTCTCTCTCTCTCTCTCTCTCTTGTGGTCTGTTCCTGGACGCTTACTTACACTCGGAATGATCTACCCCCTACTTTCGTTTTCTCAAAACCTTTCCGCTCAACTCTTTGAAGTCTGCCCTTGTTGTTCTTCTTGTTGTTGTTCTTCTTCTTCTTCTTTTTCTTCTTCTTCTCCTCCTTCTTCTTCTCCTCCTCCTCCTCCTCCCCCTTCTTCTTCTTCTTCTTCTTCTTCTCCTCCTTCTTCTTCTGCTCCTCCTCCTCCTCCTTCTCCTCCTTTTTCTCTTCCTCCTCCTCCCCCTTCTTCTTCTTCTTCTTCTCCTCCTCCTCCTGTTCCTTCTTCTTCTTCTTCTCCTCCTCCTCCTGTTCCTTCTTCTTCTTCTTCTTCTTCTTCTCCTCCTCCTCGTCATCCTCCTCGTCCTTCTTCTTCTTCTCCTCCTCTCCCTGCTTCTTCTTGTTCTTCTTCGTCGTTGTCGTCACCATCATCATCGTCACCACCATCGTCTTCATTATCATTATCGTCGTCCTCCTCCTCCTCCTCCTCCTCCTCATCATCATCATCTTCTTCTTCTCGTTCTTATTCTTGTCCTTCATCATCTTCATCGTCGTTGTCGTCGTCATCATCATCGTCGTAATCGTCGTCGTCGACGTCCCCCTCCTCCTCCTCTTCTTCTTCTTCAAGAACAACAACAACAACAACTACTACTACTACAACAACAACAACAACAACAACAACTACTACTACTACTACTACTACTACTACTACTAACAACAACTACTACTACTACTACTACTACTACTAACAACAACAACAACTACTACTACTACTACTACTAACAACAACAACTACTACTACTACTACTACTAACAACAACAACTACTACTACTACTACTACTACTAACAACAACAACTACAACTACTACTACTACTACTACTCAACAACAACAACAACAACAACTACTACTACTTCTACTACTACTACTACTTCTACTACAACAACTACTTCAACAACAACAACAACAACAACAACAACAACTACTACTACTACTACTACTACTACTACTACTACTACTACTTCCTTCTTTCCTTCCTGACTTCCTTCACAACAACAACAACTACTACTACAACAACAACA
>NC_134888.1:4659313-4694313 GCF_041734735.1 Babylonia areolata | reverse complement strand
CGACTGCTTTGTAGTAGTTATGGGCCTGAGGTGAGGTGAGGTGGTGATACTCCCACGCCGCTCATTCCGAGTCCCCCAGGCACAGCCACACCCGGGTTCGTCTCTCGCAGTCCCAGCGCCGGACATTCCACAGGGGACTGTCGATGTTATGTCGCCAGGAGGCCACGCATCACAGGAGACCCTGCACTGCAGCTAAGTCACGTCACTTCTGTGCTGTTTGGTAGTGCCTGTTCTGATTTAACAAACATAGGACACCACCTACTAAGCTCCCATTACTGACGACAGTAATGGCTTAGTCGCGGAGCCAGACTGAGTGAGCGTCCACCCCCAGAGTGAAGACCGCCACAACATCCCTCCAACGACAGTCTCCCGTGAATCTGACGGCACTGAAGACCTTGACAAGACTCACCCCAAGCACGGAAGTGGATGGGGATCGAAACTGAGGTCACCATGAGAGCAGGGCATGAAAGGCCACAGACTTTGGGACATTAATCTTTTCTTTTTTTTAAAGATATATTATTATTGATGATAAAAGAGAATGATTTGTATTTGTATTTGAATTATTACTTTTTGTAACAGAATTGTCCGTGTGAAGTTCCAACTGTTCTTCCCATGGAGAGCGCGTCGCTACAGTGCAACACAAACATTCCTTTTTTCTTTCTTTTTTTTTGTCTCCTTTTTTCTGACTGCAAGTGTATTTAGTTTCACGTCAAAGTGAATTCTGTTGGCAGAATTTGGCCTGGGGAAAGCCATAGTTGTTTTTGGTGTCTTATTTTTACGCGCGCTAAGTGCTTGCTGCACACGGGACCTAGGTTCACGGTGTCATCCGAATGACCAACGTCAGATCAGAAAGATTATCTTGTCTCAGTGACGAGCACATTGGCAACAGCAGTCAAGGCGATGAAGAAACTACGTCATTTCAGTCAGGTGATGGTGGTGGAGTGCAAACTGGTGAGCTGCGTAAGTAGTATTGTACGATGCATAGTCGTCATGGAAGAGAGCAGTGGTTTATTTCGGCAAAATTTTAATGTGTGTGTAAATAATTTTACGTGCGTGCGCTTTGTGTGTGTGTGTGTGTGTGTGTGCGCGTGCGTGCGTGCGTGCGTGCAGGGTGGTTCCCATGGAGAATGACGGGCCGTGGGGATCCTATGGACAGAACGTCTTCTACGTCAACCTCAAGGAGCCGAAGAAGAGGTCAGTGCATGCAGTATACTACTGTGCCTCCCGTCCACCGTACTGCTCGATGGGCTGGTTGATAGGGACGACTCATACACCCCCTACCCTCTGTCAGAGACCATCCTCAAAGCCCTTCACAAACACGGAGCCATTTGGTGGATATGGACACTTACATTTTGGCATATAACCTCGGTCAAAGATCAAGCTCTAAGCGCTGTCCATACATGGAGCGGTTAATGCTTGTTTATATGGACAATCCTATGTTAGAGGACTAAGCTCCGGAGTCAGTTGCGCAACAAGGCTGCCTACCTGAGTACAGCTGACTGACAGCTGGCTGTCTTTAGGCGCTCATCATTCGTTTCCCGTGTCAGTCAGGCTTCAGTCACACACACACACACACACACACAAGAAAAGAATAAATGGCTAGTTAACGAACGAACAAACTAATTAAATGAATAGCTAGATAAATGAATAAACAAACATAAATAAATAGATAAATAAATAAAGATGAATAAATAAATTAGATAATTAAAAAAAGCAAGAAACAAATTAACATCGAATAAAATCAAAGAAATTAAATGAAATTGAAATCAAATGTACTAAGAATTAATGTTCGTTTCGTTTCATGTTCCAGGTCGACTTTCACCATGCTTCCGCTGGCGTTGCACGAGACGAACCCGGGTCACCATTTCCAGGAGTCGTACACACGTCGCTTCGACATCCCGGGCTACCGGGCAGAGGCCATGAATGGCCGTCTCTTCTCCGTCCCCTTCCACTTCCCTGTCTACAGCGCCTATGCTGAGGTATGTGTGATAGCCAGTCCACTGTTCTACAAACAGATGAATCGCTCATTGACCAGGAAAGCTGAAGCCAACTGGACGCCATATTGCTACTCGTATCCGGCCGTCAGTCCGTTGACAAGTCGTCGCTAACTGGTGGTAGTTTCTGAACTGTAACCATGTATTTTCGATTAAATCGTGTTATGTTTGCCCCCGCGACATGCCAAATGTTGTGTTTTGGCTGATATCTGCCAATGGTTTATTTTCCAAAGTTATTTACAGGAAAACAGGGCAGTGACACGTAGCGCAAACTTGCTTTGGAGGCACACACAGGAATGTCAGCTCAGCTAACGCCGCGAGCCAGTGAAAGCTTGCCGTGAAGCAGTCACTGAAGCCAGCTGAGCGCTCGGCTACACATATTAAGTTACCGCTTCGCGCAAAACTGACACGAGTAGCAAAATGGCTGATTAAACACTTCCGCTGGCTTCAGTTATCAAAGCGGCTCAAAGGAAGGCACGCGCTATCCACCTATTTTATTTAAATCAGTGCAATCGGTCCTGTTCGACTATGACCATCACAACGTTGAGCAGAGGAGGCAACTGCTGTCCCAACTATTTTGGCTAGAATTTGATTATAGTGGAGAGTGTCTTGCCCCAAGTTACATCCCCACTCTCTCGGCCAAGAGGGCCAACTAGCCCCCAAGGCTGCAGCACTAAGAGCCAGTGCAGTCTTGCCTCCTGGTTTGAGAGTCATAGTCATTCACAAAAGACTAAGCTGTAAATGACTTCCCATTGCAATGGATAAACCGTTGATAATGCAGTTCTCACTTTGCTGTTGGCCCAACTGTAAACTATGCTGAGGTGAGGCGGGTTTGGTGGATGGGTGTGGATACTTCTGTATCTGTCTCGCTCTCTTTCTGTCCCCTCGGTTCTTTCTCTTTGTACATCATTGTCTATGCCTATATGTACACACATATATATATATTACTATACGTATTTATGTGTGTGTGTGTCCGCGTGTGCATGTATCCGTGTGTGTGTGTGTGTGCGTGCATGAATTTGTGCTTGAGTGTTTGGTTGGCTGATTGTAGTGTAAAAGGGTTCTACATGAGATTTTTTTTCACTTTAGTGTTTTTGTTAGCATTGGTTGCGCGCGCGCACGCATGAATTTGTGCTTGAGTGTTTGGTTGGCTGACTGTAATAGGGTTCTGCACGATAGATTTTTTTTTCTCACTTCAGTGGGGTTTTTTTTTGTTAGCATTGGTCTCTATATTGTACAGCGCAAACGAACATGTTTTACATGGGAAGGCGATTTGTAAATGAAATCCTCCTCCCCCTTCGTCGTCCTCTCTCCCCCTCTCCCTCATGAACTATGCTGTATATACACAGGGCTGGGCACTATATGCCGAATACCTCGGTGAAGAGATGGGGCTTTTTGAGGATCCTTTCTACTTGTGAGTATGACATTGCTCTGTGTGTGTGTGTGTGCGCGCGCGCGTGTGTAGAGATAGGGCTTTTCGAACGCGCGTGTGTGTGTGGGTGTGTGTGGGGGGTGGGGGTGCGTGTGTATGGGCGTGCGAGCATGTGTGGGCGTGTGTGTGTGGGTGTGTGTGTGTGGGGGGGGTGCGTGTGTGTGTGTGGGGGGGTGTGGATGTGTGTGGGGTGCGTGGGTGTGTGGGTGGCTGGGGGTGTGTGTGTGTGTGTGGAGGGGGTGTCTGTGTGGGGTGTGTGTGGGTGTGTGTGCGTGGGTGTGTGTTGGTGGGGGGTGGGTGGGTGTGTGGAGGTGTGTGTGTGTGTGTGGGGCGGTGTCTGTGTGTGTGGGGGGGTTGTGGGTGTGTGGCTGGGTGTGTGTGGGGTGCGTGGGTGAGGGGGGTGGGGGTGGTGTCTGTGTGTGTGGGGGGGTTATGTTTGGGTGGGTGGGTGTGTGTGGGCGGGGGTGTGGGTGTGTGTGTGTGTGGGGGGGTGTCGGGGGTGGGTGGGTGGGTGGGTGTGTGTGGTGGGGGGGTTTGTGTGTGTATGTGGGTGGCTGGGTGTGTGTGTGTGTGTGGGCAGGGGTGTGTGTGTGTGTGGGGGGGGGATGTGTGTGTGGGTGTGTGTGTGTGTGTGTGGGGGGGGGTGCGTGTGTTCGTGTGTGTGGGTGGGGGGGATGTGTGTGTGTGGGGGGGGGTGTGGGCAGGGGTGTGGGTGGCTGTGTGCGTGGGTGTGTCTGTGGGGAGGGTGCGTGTGTTCGTTTGTGTGTGTGTGGTGGGTGGGTGTGTGTGGGTGTGTGTGGCTGGGTGTGTGTGGGGGAGGGGGGTGTGTGGCTGTGTGTGGGTGGCTGGGTGCGGGTGGCTGGGTGCGTGTGTGGGGTGTGTGTGTGTGTGGGGGGGGTGCGTAGGTGTGTGCGGTGTGTGTGCGGTGTGTGTTGGGGGGGTAGTGTGTGTGTGTGTGGGGGGGTGTGGGTGGGTGTATGTGGGGTGTGTGTGTGTGTGGGCGGGGTGGGTGTGTGTGGGTGGAGGTGGGTGTGTGTGTGTGGGTGGCTGGGTGTGTGTGGGGGGGTGTGGGGTGTGTGTGGGGGTGTGTGTGTGTGGGGGTGTGTGTGTGTGTGGGGGGGGTGAGTGGGTGTGTGTGGGGGGGGGGGGATGTGTGTGTGGGTGGCTAGGTGTGTGTGTGGGGGAGGGGGTGGCGGGGGGTGCGGGTGTGGATGTGTGTGTGTGGGGGGGGGGCGTTGGGTGTGTGGGGGGGGTGGAGGTGAGGTGTGTGTGTGTGGGTGTTGGGTGTAGGAGGGTGTGGGTGTGTGTGTCGGTGTGTGTGTGTGTGTGTGGGGGGGGGGTAGGGGGTGTGTGGGGGAGGGGGGTGTGTGGGTGTGTGTGGGTTGCTGGGTGTGTGTGGGGGTGGTGTGTGGGGGTGGTGGGTGTGTGTGTGTGGGAGGGGGGCGGTGGGTGTATGTGGGGTGTGTGTGTGTGTGGGCGGGGTGGGTGTGTGTGGGTGGAGGTGGGGGTGTGGGGTGTCTGTACGGGTGTGGGTGTGTGTGGGTGGGGGTGTGCACGGGTGGGGGTGTGTGTGGGGGGGGGATGTGTGTGTGGGTGGCTGGGTGTGTGTGTTGGGGAGGGGGTGGCGGGGGGTGCGTGTGTGGGTGTGGATGTGTGTGTGTGTGTGGGGGGGGGCGTTGGGTGTGTGTGTGGGGTGGGTTGTGTGTGTGGGGTGTGGGTGTGTGTGGGTGTGTGTGTGTGTGGGGGGGGGTTGTGGGTGTGTGTGTGGGGTGTGTGTGTGGGGGTGTGTGTGTCTGTGTGTGTGTCTGTGTGTGGGGGTGTGTGTGTCTGTGTGTGTGTGAGGGGGAGGGTGTGTGTGGTGTGTGTGTGTGGGTGGGTGTGTGTGTGTGTGTGGGGTGTGTGTGTGTGGGGGGGTATGTGTGTGGGTGTGTGTGTGGGTGTGTCTGTGTGTGTGTGTGTGGGGGCGGGTGCGTGTGTTCGTTTGTGTGTGTGGGGTGGGTGGGTGTGTGTGGGTGTGTGTGGCTGGGTGTGTGTGGGGGAGGGGGGTGTGTGGCTGTGTGTGGGTGGGGGTGTGTGTGGGTGGCTGGGTGCGTGTGTGGGGTGGGTGTCTCTGTGTGTGTGTGGGGGGGGGGGCGTTGGGTGTGGGGTGGTGGGTGTTGGTGGTGGGGTGTGGGGGTGGGTGGGGTGTGTGCGGGTGTGTGTAGGGGTGTGTGTGTGGGGTGTGGGTGTGTGGGGGGGTGGAGGTGGGGGGTGTGTGTGGGTGTGTGTGGTGTGTGGGTGGAGGTGTGTGTGGGTTCCTGGGTGTGTGTATGTGTGAGGGGGTGCGTGTGTGTGGGGGGGGTAGGGGGTGTGTGGGGGGGGTAGGGGGGTGCGTGGGGGAGGGGGTGTGTGGGTGTGTGTGGGGGGGGGGGGTGTCTGTGTGTGTGGGGGTGTGTGGGGGGGGTGTATGTGGGTGTTGGGGGGGTGTATGTGGGTGGCTATGTGTGTGTGGGTGGGTGCATGTGTGGTTTGTGTATGTGGTTTGTGTGTGTGTGTGTGTGGGTGTGGGGGGGTGGTGGGTAGGGTGTGTGTGTGTGTCTGGGTTGGGGTGTGGGGGGTGTGTGTGTGGGGGGCGTTGGGTGTGTGTGGGTGTGTGTATGTGTGGTGGTGGGTGGGGTGTGTGCGGGCGTGTGTGTGTATGGGTTGGGGTGTGGGGGTGGGGGTGTGTGTGGGGGTGTGTGTCTGTGTGTGGGGGGGGGGGTGTGGGTGGGTGTGTGTGTGTGGGGGGGGGGGGGTGGTTGGGTGTGTGTGGCTGGGTGTGTGTGAGTGTGTGGGTGGGGTGTGTGTGAGTGTGTGTGGGTGTGTGTGTGGGGGAGGGTGCGTGTGTGGGTGTGTGGGGTGCGGGTGTGTGGGGGGGGTGTGTGGGTGTGTATGGGGGGGTGGTGGTGGTGGGTTTGTGTGTGTTGGTGGGTGTGCGTTTGTGGGGGGGGGATGTGTGTGTGGGTGTGTGTGGGTGGCTGGGTGTGTGGGTGTGTGGGTGTGGTTGGGTGGGTATGTGTGTGGGGGGAGGGGTGTGTGTGGTTGTGTGTGTGTGGGTGTGTGTGTGTATGTGGGGGGGGGGTGGATGTGTGTGTGGGGGGTTTGTGGGTGGGTGTGTGGGGTGGGGGGGAGTTGGGTGTGTGTGTGGGGGGATGTGGGTGTGTGTGTTGGGTGGTGGGTGTGGGTGGTGGGGTGTGGAGGTGGGTGGGGTGTGTGGGTGTGGGGTGGTGTGGGTGTGTGTGTGGGGGGGGGGGTGTGTATGGGTTGGGTTGGGGTGTGTGGGTGTGGTCTGTGGGGTGTGGGTGTGGGTGTGGAGATCGGGCTTTTCGAAGATCCCTTCTACTTATGTATGACAGTGATTGTGTGTGTGTGTGTGTGTGTGTGTGTGTGTGTGTGTGCGCGCGCGCGCGCGCGGGTATATCTTAACCATTTCACAGTGTATATCTACATGCATATATACACACTGCTTGCAACACTCCTGCACGCACGCACGCAATTTGCTGCAACTAAGGCTTGAATGAACAAGTACAACTGCTAACTGAAATGTCAAACAAAAAACGTCTGCATCTAATCATATTGTGCAAAATACTGGCATAAGTGTTCCCTGTATGTAGTGATAGATATTCAAAGTGTAATGTATTGCATTGTGTGACAATGTATTTCACTACGTCTTCAGGTTCGGACGCTATAGATATTTAAAGTGTAAGATAACATAAGAATAACTTTTATCTACAACTGGAGAAATTTGGTCAGGTGCATTATCACAACATAGACAAATAATCAACATGGGGACCATAACTGTAAAAGTCAACAACAGCTTTTTCCAAATATTACGAAGATACAAATGTAAAAAAATACCACATACATCGTTTCATACATACATACATCCACACACTGCAGGTAATAACTAGTATTCGTAATGTAAAAACAGAAAGAATTAAGAAACATTTGAATATAATTATAAACATAGCCTACTATACTGCACATTGATTATAATAGACAGATAAGAATAAAGATGAATTGCGGAAAA
Source organism: Babylonia areolata (assembly GCF_041734735.1). Classification (NCBI taxonomy): domain Eukaryota; kingdom Metazoa; phylum Mollusca; class Gastropoda; order Neogastropoda; family Buccinidae; genus Babylonia; species Babylonia areolata. Next base: position 4,686,839 of record NC_134888.1, on the reverse strand, counting down.
CCACAACCAGATCATCAGCACACATCCGCATCCCACCACCACCACACACACGCGGATTACTTGATTAAACAAGAGTAATAAACATATGTTCTCAAATAAAAGCATTTCACATTCGCTTTTAAAAACATTGCAATTAATTAATACATCGTAATGTATTGCACTATGTGACATTGACAATGTATTTCACGACGTGTTCAGGTTCGGACGCTATAGATATTCATGGTGTAATGTATTGCACTATGTGACATTGACAATGTATTTCACGACGTGTTCAGGTTCGGACACTGTAGATATTCATGATGTAATGTATTGCACTATGTGACATTGACAATGTATTTCACGACGTGTTCAGGTTCGGACGCTATAGATATTCATGGTGTAATGTATTGCACTATGTGACATTGACAATGTATTTCACGACGTGTTCAGGTTCGGACGCTATAGATATTCATGGTGTAATGTATTGCACTATGTGACATTGACAATGTATTTCACGACGTGTTCTGGTTCGGACACTATAGATATTCATGGTGTAATGTATTGCACTGTGTGACATTGACAATGTATTTCACGACGTGTTCAGGTTCGGACACTGTAGATATTCATGGTGTAATGTATTGCACTATGTGACATTGACAATGTATTTCACGACGTGTTCAGGTTCGGACGCTATAGATATTCATGGTGTAATGTATTGCACTATGTGACATTGACAATGTATTTCACGGGGTGTTCAGGTTCGGACGCTATAGATATTCATGGTGTAATGTATTGCACTATGTGACATTGACAATGTATTTCACGACGTGTTCTGGTTCGGACACTATAGATATTCATGGTGTAATGTATTGCACTATGTGACATTGACAATGTATTTCACGTCGTGTTCAGGTTCGGACGCTATAGATATTCATGGTGTAATGTATTGCACTGTGTGACAATGTACTTCACTGCCTGTTCAGGTTCGGACGTTACTGTTCTGAGATCTTCCGGGCTTGTCGGCTTGTGGTGGACTCTGGAATTCATGCGTTTGGGTAACGGGACAAATGATTATGATAATAATAATACTAGTAGTAGTAGTAACAATAATGAGGAGGAGGAGAAGAAGAAAAAGAAGAGAATGATGATGTTACTACTACTTCTAATACTACTACTGCTGCTACTACTGCTACTCAGAATAAGAATGATAATTATACTGCTGCTGCCGCCTCTTCTGTTGATGATAATGACGATGATGATAACCATAATAATAATAATGATAATAGTAATGACAAGAATTCTAATAATAGAATTTTAAAAAATACATAGTAATGAGAACAATAACGATGAGGAGCAATGTAAAAAAAAAAAAAAGAAAAAAAAAGAAGAAAATTAATTACTCGTGTGCATTTATGAAGAAAAGAATTGTTGGCAAACGAAATAGTCAAGCTTTCTGTGTTTTATTCTTACCGTTTTTGTCCTAAGAAATATCTTTTGTTTTATTGTAGTTTTATTCAGTTTGTATTTATAAACAATGTTGGCAAAGAAAATAGTCATGTTTTCTGCGGGTTTTTTTTTTTTTTTTTTTTTTTTTTTTTTTACTTATTGTTCTCGTCCTTTTGAAAATTCTGTTTCTTTGATTGTAGCTTATTCAGTATGCATTGTTAAAGAAAAGAATGTTGGCAAACAAAATAATCACGTTTTCTGTGTTTTATTCTTACTGTTCTTGTCCTAAGAAATATCTTTGATTGTAGAATAATTCAGTTTGCATTTATAAAGAAACAAATGTTGGCAAACAAAATAATCAAGCATTCTGTGTTTTATGCTTTTTGTACAGGTCTCTAAAAATTCTTTGCATAATTGTAGTTTATACAGTTTGCATTTATAGAGTAAATAATGTTGGCAAACAAAATAACCAAACAAAATAATAATATGTTCCACTTTTCTTTGTTTCCGACGTCCATCCCAACTCCAGCTGGTCCCGACAAAGGGCCATAACCTTCCTGTCCAACTACAGTGACTTCCCCGCCAGTCAGATCGCCGCGGAAGTGGACCGCTACATCACGTGGCCGGGCCAGGCATGCGCATACAAGGTGGGCGAGATCAAGATCAAGGAGCTCCGCCAAAGAGCTGAAGAGGAACTAGGTCAGTACGATGCGATGCTCTGCAGTACAGTACAGTACAGTGCAGTGCAATACAATACGACACGACTCAATGCAGTGCAATACAATACAATACGACACGACTCAATGCAGTGCAATACAATACGACACGACTCAATGCAGTGCAATACAATACAATACGACACGACACGACACGACGCAATGCGATGCAATGGAATACAATACGACATGACATGACACGATAATAATTATGATGCAATACGATACAATTCAATGCAATGCAATACGATACAACACAATACAGCACAGCGCAACGCAGCGCACTACAACTGAATGCAGTACTACACTACACTACACTTTAAGTCCAATCCAATCCAGTTCTGTACAATGCAATGCAATGCACATTATGATGATAATGACAGCGTTACTACAGTACAGTACCGAACAACACTAGGTAAGTCCAATCTAATCCAATGCAACCCAATCCAATCCTCTGCAGTGCAATGCAATGCAGTATACATGATGATGATGATGATGATACTACACTACACTACACTACCATGTGAATCCAATCCAACCCAACCCAGTCCCATGCAATGCAGTGCAATATACACCATTACAAAGATGATGATGATGATGATGATGACCACACTACACTGCAATACTAGGCACGTCCAACCCAATCCAGTCCAATGGAACCTAATCGAAACCAATCCAATCCCATGCAATGCAACGCATTATACACCATTACGATGATGATGATGATGATGATATACACCACACCACACCACACGCTAAGCTAAGTCCAATCCAGTCCAAACCAACCCAGTCCTATCTGATGCAACGCCAACACGTATCATTCTCATGATGGATGAAGATGATTATCATTATCACTTTTACTAAGCTCTATTCCAAACTAAATGATGATGATGACACTACACTACACGGCAAGTCCAGACCAGTCCAATCCAATCCTATCCTGTGCAATGCAGTCACATCATTCCGATGAAGATGATGATGATCACTATCAGCATTACTATAAGTTCTGTTCCAAACTGAATAATGATGAAATGTTGATGATGATACCACGCCAGTGCCTGAACCAAAATCGTGTGTATACGCAAGCAGAAGATCAAATACGAACGTTAAAGATCCCGTAATCCATGTCAGCGTTCGGTGGGTTATGGAAACAAGAACATATGGTGATGAAATGATGACAACACTACTCGGCAAGTCCAGACCAGTCCAATCCAGTACTATCCTGTGCAATGCAGTCACATCATTCCGATGATGAAGATGATGATCACTATCAGCATTACTATAAGTTCTGTTCCAAACTGAATAATGATGAAATGTTGGTGATGATACCACACTACGGGCGCATTAGCCGAATGGTTAAAGCGTTGGACTTTCAATCTGAGGGTCCGGGGTTCGAATCACGGTGACGGCGCCTGGTGGGTAAAGGGTGGAGATTTTTGCCGATCTCCCAGGTCAACATATGTGCAGACCTGCTTGTGCCTGAACCCACATCGTGTGTATACGCAAGCAGAAGATCAAATACGTACGTTAAAGATCCCGTAATCCATGTCAGCGTTCGGTGGGTTATGGAAACAACATACCCAGCATGCACACCCCCAAAAACGGAGTATGGCTGCCAACATGATAGGGTAAATAAACAAAACGGTCATACACGTAAAATATTAAATGTTTGTCTGATTGTGTATGTGTGCGTGCCTGAAATCTGACTGAATGACACAAGAAACAAATGCTGAGCGCCCAATGGCAGCCGTCAGTCGGCTCTACCCAGGTAGGCAGCCTGTTGTGTAATGACCCCGTGTTTGTAAAGCGCTTAGAGCTTGGTCTCCGACCGAGGATAGGCGCTATAAAAGTATCCATATCAATCAATCACTAAACTACACGGTAAGTCCAATCCAATTAATTCCAAACCAAACATACCCAGTCAAATCCAATGCAATGCAGTGCAGCACGCATCATGATCATGACGAAGACGATGATGATTACCGCGATGAACTTCACAACAAGCTCTGTTCCAAAGCTGACCACTTGCCTTGCAGGCCGACGTTTCGAGGTGAAGGAGTTCCACCACGAGGTGCTCAAGGTGGGCTACGTTCCCCTGGACATCCTCGAGGAAGTCGTCTCCGAGTGGATCGAGTCCAAGAAGCACCGGCGCCGCACTGCGCATGTGCAGGATGTGACGCGGGGCGCGAAGGGAAGGGGAAGGAAGTCGGGTGGTTCCCCTGCGGCTGCGCCCTCGGAGTTTTGTGTGTTCGGTTTTCTTGTGGCTCTGTTCCTTTCCGCTCTGTTCTGTGGAGGTAGATAGCGTACGAATAGTCTGTGTGTTTAGATGGCCACATATATATATATATATATATATACACACATACATACACACACACACACACACACACATATATATATATATACACATACAAACACACACACATGTATATACATATATATACACACATACATACATGTATATATATGTGTGCGTTGTTTTTTTAATTATTATAGTTATTTATCTATTTATTATCATTGGTTTTTTCCCCTGCATTTTATTTTAATTCATCTATCTTACTTTATGTTCTTCGTTTATTTATTTATTTATTTATTTATTTTATCTATCTAATGATGTATCCATTTATCCGTGTATGCACTTTTCTCTCTCTCCTCAAGGCCTGACTAAGCGCGTTGGGTTACGCTGCTGGTCAGGCATCTGCTCAGCAGATGTGGTGTGGCTGTATGAGGATTTTTTTCTGAACGCATGACACCGCCTTCAGAACCTCAACCGAACTAATTACTCTAAATGATTGGGTTCTTATTGGGGGTGTGGGGGATGGGGTGGGAAGGAGCTTGCGAGGGGGGGGTGGGGGGTGGAGGGCGTGCGAGTTGTTCTACGGGTTAGGCTACGTTCACACACTAAGCTCAGCCAGTTGCGTGACGACAGCAGCTGGCCCAGGATTACTGTGCGCTCGTCATTTTTACGCTTTCCTGGTGGCCATGTATGCCGGCGGTAAGTGTTCACACTGGTCACCATCCGTCTCTTGCCGCCTTTTGGATTTGTGGCGTGCACACAAGCGAGATGGATGTCTAGTTCAAGTTTATGGAACTTTTCAATGATGCTAGCAGTGTGAATGCCAACAATACATATTTTTTTGTGGTTTTTTTTTTTTGTGTGTTTTGTTTTTTTCTCGTGTGGAGAGTTCAGTAGCTGACGGCAACTGGCTGTGTGTGTTTGATGTATGTTGCTGTGTCAGGCTGACGGCAACTGACTGAAGTGTGTTGCTGTGTCAGGCTCACGGCAACTGACTGACTGAAGTGTTACTTTGTCATGCTGACGGCAACTGTGTGTGACTGAAGAGTGTTGCTGTGTCAGGTTGACGGCAACTGGCTGTGTGTGACTGAAGTGTGTTGCTGTGTCAGGCTGACGGCAGCTGTGTGTGACTGAAGTGTGTTGCTGTGTCAGGTTGACGGCAACTGGCTGTGTGTGACTGAAGTGTGTTGCTGTGTCAGGTTGAGGGCAGCTGCGTGTGACTGAAGTGTGTTGCTGTGTCAGGTTGACGGCAACTGGATGGATGGGTGTAGTGTGAACGTAGCCTTACGCAGCACCCTGAAGATGATCAGCTAGCGGTTGGGAGGAGGGGGTGAAGGGGGTTCGTAGATTTAAGATTTTTATCTTATCATTAACTGGATTTCACTGCATTGTTTAACACGACAGGTCTTAGGTTTGTGTTTAGCTAAGAACTAGATTTCACAACATTTTTCATTTAACACGACAAAAGGTTACTGGGGTTTGTGTTTAGTTGCGAGCGGGATTTTACTATATTGTTTTAACACGACAGAAGGGTTTGTGTTTAGTTGTGAACTGGATTTTTCATCATTGTTTATTCATCACGATATCGAGACATAAGGTAGCTGGTTAGTGTTCAGCTATGAACTGGATTTCTGATACGTTGCTTATTTACGACGATATTGAGGCAGAAGGTCACTGGTTTTGTATTGGTGTATCAACATATGTATTCACTAAATTTTGTTTATTAATCAATTGATTTATTATTCTTCACACTATCCATTTGTTTATGTATATATTCATCCATTTATCATGTTTGCTGACATGTCCGATTTGTGTGTGTGTGCGCGCGCGCATACGTGCGCATACGTGTGTTTTCATCAAGGTTTTCGCGACATTCAACCATGTTTATTTTGGTTGTTGGTGGCGAGATATTTTGACCCACAAACGGACTAGCAGGGATCGTGAAGCCCGCAGACGGCGCAATAGCCGAGTGGTTAAAGCGTTGGACTTTCAATCCGAGGGTCCCAGGTTCGAATCGCGGTAACGGCGCCTGGTGGGTAAAGGGTGGAGATTTTTTCCGATCTCCCGGTCCCAGGTCAACATACGTGCAGACCTGCTTGTGCCTGAACCCCCCTTCGTGTGCTACGCACGCATAAGATAAATACGCACGTTAAAGATCCTGTAACCCATGTTAGTGTTCGGTGGGTTATGGAGACATGAAGATACCCAGCATGCATGAACCACGACAGTCATCGGCAAGTCGATGTTGGTCGTGTAACGGAAAGAATAAGTGTTCGACTATGACCATTAAGAACAGCAGAGGCAACTGCTGTTCCGGCTGTCTGGGCTGGAATTTGATTTTTTTTTTTGTAGAGAGTGTTTGCCCCAATTACATCGCACTCTCTCAGCCAAGAAGTTTTAGGACATCGGCGTTGGGGATGGTTCCAAAGAACTAGCCCCCAAGGCTGCAGCACTAAGATAGCAGTCCAAGTCTGCTCTAGTTTGAGAGTCATTGTCATTCACAAAAGACACAAACTGTAAATGATTCCCATTGCAGTGGAGAAACCGTTGGTGATACAGCTGTCACTTTTGCTGTTTACCCAACTGTAAAATCATGTCAATGTGCGATATAATTTTGAGTGTTGGTCAATAAACAGTGTGGGTCTAATGAGCTTAATTTTGTCTGTACATGCTTATTAAGCGCAAAGGAAACATTCTCGAATGTGTTGGAAGGTAATGAATACAAATCATTCGTTTATTGTAAATAATCATGACATAGCCACATCATAAACGTTACTTCCGCATGTAAAGTTGAATAATAAATGCTATCATAACCGAGCGTACTTTATCATACACTGCATTGTATTGGTTGTATGGTTGATCGCAACAGTTGAAGTATGCACTATGCTGTTGCTACTGTATACACTTTGACTCAACAGATCTATAATTAGTACGAAAAGTCGGGCTGTACTTCTCGTGGAAGCCCTCTGTAGGTAACAGTCTAGCATAGGCGGAGAACAAACACAAAACATACGTTTGGAATACATTTAAACACTTGGCTTGAAAATAGAAGTACTGGCAACCTGGTCATTTTCTAGACAAAGCTCACATCGTATGGATGCAAATCAGTGCGGAGAAAACCAACTGATGACTAACAACACCAACGGCATCAGCATTGACTCAAAGTCACGCGAAAAGCTTAAAACAGTCCACAGCTTCAAATATCTGGAGCAATCGTGTCGATGAAAGGGTTAAACCCGAAGTACCTCGAGAATTGCCCAAACAACAAGGGACTCAACAAAGGGAAAAATCTGGAACAACAAAAACACGCTCTCAGCTCAAAAAATTTAGATGAGCGTTCCTGGTTATATCAATATTGCTCTACGCCTGCGAGACTTGGACCCTGACTGCAGACATCGAGAGAAGAATCCAAGCTGTCGAGATGAGATGCTTTCGTAGACTACTTGGCATCTCCTACAGAGACCACATCACTAACACGGAAGTGAAGAACAGAATCAAGCAAAGTATTGGACCCTACGAAGACCTTCTGTCCATAGTGAAAAAACGCAAACTTAGGTGGTATGGACACATCTCCCGATCATCTGGTCTTGCCAAAACGTTCCTGCAAGGCACCGTACAAGGAGGCAGAAGGAGAGGACGGCAGAAGAAGAGATGGGAAGACAACATCCGGGGGTGGACAGGCTTGACGCTCGGTGACGCCCTGAGGAAATCAGAAAACCGTGAAGAGTGGAGAGGGGTGGTGGCCAGGTCAGCAGCGGTGCCCCAACGGTCTGAACCCAGACTACGGGAGAGGTGAAGGTGAAGGTGATATTCATCCATTTATCATGTTTGCTGACATGTCCGATTTGTGTGTGTGTGCGCGCGCGCATACGTGTGTTTTCATTAAGGTTTTCGCGACATTCAACCATGTTTATTTTGGTTGTTGGTGGCGAGATATTTTGACCCACAAACGGACTAGCAGGGATCGTGAAGCCCGCAGACGGCGCAAAAGCCGAGTGGTTAAAGCGTTGGACTTTCAATCCGAGGGTCCCGTGTTCGAATCGCGGTAACGGCGCCTGGTGGGTAAAGGGTGGAGATTTTTTCCGATCTCCCGGTCCCAGGTCAACATACGTGCAGACCTGCTTGTGCCTGAACCCCCTTCGTGTGCATACACACGCATAAGATAAATACGCACGTTAAAGATCCTGTAACCCATGTTAGTGTTCGGTGGGTTATGGAGATATGAAGATACCCAGCATGCATGAACCACGACAGTCATCGGCAAGTCGATGTTGGTCGTGTAACGGAAAGAATAAGTGTTCGACTATGACCATTAGAACAGCAGAGGCAACTGCTGTTCCGGCTGTCTGGGCTGGAATTTGATTTTTTTTTTTTAGTAGAGAGTGTCTTGCCCCAAGTTACATCGCCACTCTCTCAGCCAAGAGAGTTTTAGGACAGTCGGCGTTGGGGATGGTTCCCAAAGGCCAACTAGCCCCCAAGGCTGCAGCACTAAGAGAGCCAGTACAAGTCTGCCTCCTAGTTTGAGAGTCATTGTCATTCACAAAAGACTAAAACTGTAAATGATTCCCCCATTGCAGTGGAGAAACCGTTGGTGATACAGCTCACTTTTGCTGTTTACCCAACTGTAAACTCATGTCAATGTGCGATATAATTTTGAGTGTTGGGTCTAATGTAAGCTTAATTTTGTCTGTATCAGGCTTATTTAGCGCAAAGGAGAAACATTTCTCGGATGTGTTGGAAGGTAATGAATATAAATCATTCGTTTATTGTAAATAATCCATCGTACATAGCCACATCATAAACGTTACTTCCGCATTGTAAAGTTAAACGAATAATAAATGCTATTCATAAACCGAGAGTACTTTATCATACACTGCATTGCATTGTATTGTTTGTATTGTTTGTATTGTGTATCGTAACGTATGAATTGTATTGCAGTATTGTAATGTATTACTCTTTGACACAACAGATCTATAATTAGTACGAAAGTCGGGCTGTTCTCTTTTCTCGTTTACCCTCTGCTAGTGTATATGTTTTTCCTATCATCTAGTACTTCGGGGTTAAAGAAACAGAACAGAATAAAAGCATGACCGAGTTGAATACCATGAATCATTTTCTTGCAAATAATGTACTTCCATAACATCCTTTGTGTGTCATTTTTTTCCCTGATCCACTTTCGATTAGTCACTGTATATGAATAATAGGGCTGGATAATTGATTGGCTTAATGAAGGTATTGTCCAGACTTTTTTTGCGCGTGTGTGTGTGTGTGTGCGCGCGTGCAGAAAAAGCAATATCTATTTCTAGTGTCCTGAAAGCGACACTTGTAAGACATTTTTGTGTGCACAAAGAGGCATATGGAATACTTTGTATCATTATTTTTTTTTCATCTGGGCCTGTGTAATCGGCTTCAGTCACATGCGTGCGTGCGTGCGCGAGTGAAAATTGTTATTGTGTGTGTAAATGCCTCCTCGCATGGAGAGAACATTGCCAAAGAAATGAGTTCTTTCTCATTCAGACAGATTATGTCGCTTTGTCTTGTCAACGCAATTGTTGTGAGATTAATTTATTGTAATTTTTTCCCCCAGCTCACACGGGATTTTCTGTTGAAGTTCACAGTGAATACAAAAATACGTTCACGTGACACTTGTATTTACACACCCCTTTACATAATTCAATTGAAGTATGCGTATAATATATATATATATATATATATATATATATATATATTCTCTTCTATTTTATTTTTTTTCTCAAGGCCTGACTAAGCGCGTTGGGTTACGCTGCTGGTCAGGCATCTGCTTGGCAGATGTGGTGTAGCGTATATGGTTTTGTCCGAACGCAGTGACGCCTCCTTGAGCTACTGAAACTTCTACTTAACTTGCAATTGTTAAACAAAGTGTGTTTCATGGAAATCTGAGCGTCATGTACATTACTGCCATGTTTTGGTTTGTGTTTACTAAAGAGAACAGAAATCTTCACTAAATAAAGACGTGTCATTTCGTTCAGATGCAGTGCCTGTGTCTTGTTTTATAACTACGCGTGCGTGTTTCTGAAAAGTGTGCTCTATGGAATGTATCATTTCATTTTAATCTTAGCATTATTTACTTGATATTTTTGGTGCTTTGTGCTTTTTGATTTCGTTCTGTGAACGCACTGGATTGAGCTGTTGTAATGTCGGTCATGTAAGGCGCTTTGAGCAACATCGGTACTGGATATCGCGCCAAGAGAAATTATGAGTTATTATTAAATGTGGCTGAGCGAGAGAATCCCTTTTTCGTGTTTCTGAGCCTTCAGAATGAATGGTATTATGAACGGGGAAAAAAAGGAATTATGATAATTTCTGAACATAATAGGCTGTGCACACACACACACTGAACTCAAACAATTCCTACATAACATTAAAAATTATATGGTGACAGGCATACAAAACAACAAAACGCCAACCCTCAAGGCCAAGGTAGCCTACAATCAATAATAAAAATTTTTAGACCTCATTGGAATAAACAAAAACGAAAAACATTGCAATGTAAAATGACCCCCCCCCCCCCCCCCACCCCCCCAAAAACAAAAAAAAAAAAAAAACATGAAAAACATAATCAAGTAAAAAGCAAAAAACCCCACTCCCAGATAAATAAATGAATAAATAAAACATTAAAAATCATGAAAAAAAATCCAGAAAAAAAGCACACACACACACAAAACCCAAAGAAACACCACAAAAACCCCAGAACGCCACAAACTTTAAAAGGTCTGCAATGGGACAGTACAGTTCCAAAATCCTATTACGTATGTCGTTTCTTGCTCACGATCTCCCCTTGACCTTATCTTATACCCAGGAGGTTTGTGTGTGCCTGTAACAGGACTTACGTGACCGGCCTTTTTTTACCTACTAGGTATAGCGAGGGTCAGATGTGTCAGTAACTGGTGCAATGGTCAGGTACTGGTCAGTCAGTGAGCCGCATGAAACCGGTTGCATTGCATTGCATTATATGTAGTGTAGTGTGTAGTGTAGTGTAGTGTAGTGTAGTGTAGTGTAGTGTGTTGTATAGTGTTGTGTAGTGTGTTGTGTAGTGCTGTGTATTGTGTTGTGTAGCATTGTGTAGTCTTGTCTTGTGTTGTGTAGCATTGTGTGGTGTGGTATTGTGTAATATTGTGTAGTGTTGCCTTGTGTGGTATTGCATTGTGTAGTATTGTATAGTGTAGCCTTGTGTGGTATTGCATTGTGTAGTATTGTATAGTGTAGCATTGTGTGGTATTGCCTTGTGCGGTATTGTATAGTGTAGCATTGTGTGGTTTTGTTTAGTATTCTAGTATAGCATTGTGTGGTATTGTATAGTGTAGCATTGTGTGGTTTTGTTTAGTATTCTAGTATAGCATTGTGTGGTATTGTATAGTGCAGCATTGTGTGGTATTGTATTGTGTAGCATTGTATTGTGTAGTATTGAGTGGTATTGAGTAGTGTAGTGTAGTGTGACAACCGACTGCTCTGCGTCAAATTCGGATGGTCTGCCCGGGGAGCGCTCGTCATCACAGAGCAGCTACACCCTATCTGTCTATCTTTCTGTCTATCTGTCTATTATCTGTCTCTGTCGATCTCTCTGTGTCTATCTCTCTGGCTGTCTGTCTATCTCTGTTATCTATCTCTCTGTGTCTCAGTGTCTGCCTGTCTATCCATCTATCTATGTGTGCGAGCGCGTGCGCGCGCGTGTGTGCGTCTGCGGATATGGATGGATAGATGGATGTGTGTGTGTGTGTGTGCGTGTGTGCGTGTGTGTGTGCGTGTGTGTGTGTGTGTGTGCGTGTGTGTGTGTGTGTGTGCGTGTGTGCGTGTGTGCGTGTGTGTACACACACACTATATATATATATCTATATATCTATATATATCTATCTATCTCTCTCTCTCTCTATATATATATATATATATCTATCTATATCTATATATATATACATACATCTATTCATCTATCCATCTTTGCGCGCGCGCGCGTGTCTGTGCGCCTGTGTCTGTGCGTGCGTGTGTTTCTGTTCTTTTCCATCTACAAGTGTATTTGATTCCCTGTCAAAATGGTATTTTTGACAGTGCTGCCAGAGACAAGCCTTTTGTTGCCATGGTTTCTTTTACGCACGATTTATCGTCTCATCCGAATGACCAGCGTCCAGACCACCACTTAACACAGGACAGCACAATGCAGTGCAGTACAATACAAAACGAGGCAACGCTACACGCACTGCAATTCAACGCAACACAGCACAGCACGGCACGGCACAAAACAGCACAACACAGCACAGCACAGCACAAGAAGCACAGCACAGCACAAGAAGCACAGCACATCACAAGAAGCACAGCACATCACAAGAAGCACAGCACAAGACAGCACAGCACAACACAAGACAGCACAGCACAACACAAGACAGCACAGCACAACACAGCACAAGACAGCACAGCACAGCACAAGACAGCACAGCACAAGACAGCACAGCACAACACAGCACAACACAACACAGCACAACAAAAGACAGCACAACAACACAAGTCAGCACAGCACATGACACAGCACAGCACAAGACACACAGCACATGACACACAGCACAACACAAGAGCACAACACACGACAGAACAGCACAACACACGACAGCACAGCACAAGACAGCACAGCACAAGACAGCACAACACAAGACAGCACAGCACAGCACAAGACAGCACAGCACAAGACAGCACAGGACAGCACAGCACAAGACAGCACAACACAAGACAGCACAGCACAACACAGCACAACACAAGACAGCACAGCACAAGACAGCACAGCACAGCACAAGACAGCACAGCACAAGACAAGACAGCACAACACAAGACAGCACAGCACAAGACAGCACACTCAAGACAGCACAGCACAAGACAGCACAGCACAACACAAGACAGCACAGCACAAGACAGCACAGCACAAGACAGCACAACACAAGACAGCACAGCACAAGACAGCACAACACAAGACAGCACAGCACAAGACAGCACAGCACAGCACAACACAAGACAGCACAACACAAGACAGCACAACACAAGACAGCACAGCACAACACAAGACAGCACAGCACAAGACAGCACAGCACATCACAACACAAGACAGCACAGCACAACACAAGACAGCACATCACAACACAAGAGAGCACATCACAAGACAGCACAGCACATCACAAGACAGCACAGCACATCACAAGACAGCACAGCACAAAACACAGCAAAACACAACACAAGACAGCACAGCACAACAGAAGACAACACAGCGCAGCACAGCACAACACAACACAGCGCAGCACAGCACAAGACAGCACAGCACAAGACAGGACAGCACAGCACAACACAGCACAACACAACACAGCACAGCACAGGAGAAGACAGCACAGCACAGCACAATACAATGCAATTACCTCAAATGGACATAGAAATCAAAATCGTTGGGAAACCCCCTCAAATCTGATGACATTACCGCAAAGACAGATAACGGGGAAAATAAATACAACAGAACACGAACAAATGAACTTAGCGAGTCAAAAGCAAAGTAACGATCATATAGCGACCATTTCTATGACAAACCCAACTAAAAGTACGAGTGTGTGTGTGTGTGTATGTGTTCAGGTGAAGGGACACGATTCATAAAAAAAACAAAAAACACCCACCCCCCCAAAAAAATATAAAAATAAAAAAAAGCAGTTTTACAAGAACACCAGGAAAACAGATTTTTCAGAGCGTGAAAGAAAAGGGGAGAAAAAAAAGAAAAAAAAACAAAAGCACACTAGCCTTTAACTGCTCATGTGTAGAAGAAGAAAAAAACAAGAGAGGCAAGGCTTTCAAGACTCACTTGTGATACACTTAAAAAATTAAAAAAAATCCAAGCTTTTTACGTATTGAGTATAATTTCAAAATGTAATGTTTAAGATAAGAAAGATCAGTTTAAAGCAAATTAAGCCCCCTAGCATTAATTACAGAGTAATTTCCCTTCTTTACTATCTGTACCAAAACGTTTGCAAAATAAATAAAAATTCCATGCTTAGCAAAAGTTCCTGTTTGAACAAAAAATGATAATGACTCCTCTTGTTGTTGTGTCAGAATAAGAGGTCAAAATGCCAAGTTTAGAGAATACAAAAAATATAAATATAACAGTAAATGCAGTTTGCATATAATTAGGCTTCTTTTTAAAAAAATTTTTGTGCCCATATCAGGTGCAATATTGTTTTAAACAAGATGACTGGAAAGAAGTGAATTTTTCCTATTTTTATGCCTAATTTGGTGTCAACTGACAAAGTATTTGCAGAGAAAATGTCAATGTTAAAGTTTACCATGGACACACGGACACACACACACACAGACAACCGAACACCGGGTTAAAACATAGACTCACTTTGTTTACACAGACGGAAGGCTTGACCGAGAGAGACAGGAGGGCGGTGGAAAGGAGATTGTCGCGTGTGTGTGTGGAGGCGGGGGGAGGGGAGTAAGGGCCTTAGGGGGTGGGGGGGGGTAGTCCAACTGGGACATGTGGAGATGGGTGGAAGGGGGCGGGGGGCGGGGGGATGGGGGGGAGTGTGGGGGTAAAGTGGCTATCAGGTCAGACGTCCTGACTGACCAGCTGGGAACAGAACAACGCAGCCAGGGTGTCCACTCCACACAGAGCTGCCCTCAAGCCATGGAGTGTCCAGTGACTGCTTCTGTGCTGCTGGTGGAGGTGGTGGTGGTGTTTTTGACGGGTAATGTTTGGTGTTGGTGGTGTTTGTTGTGTTGTTGACGGGTGGTATTCAGTGTTGGTGCTGGTGTTGACCGTTAGTGTTTAGTATAGGTGTTGACGGGTAATGTTTGGTGTTGGTGTTGACTGGTGGTATTCAATGTTGGTGTTGTTGACGGGTAATGTTTGTTGGTTTTGTTGGCGGGTAATATTTGGTGTTGATGGGTAATGTTTGGTGTTGATGACTGGTAATATTTTGTGTTGTTGACTGGTAATATTTGGTGTTGGTGTTGATGGGTGATGTTTGGTGTTGATGACGGTAATGTTTGGTGTTGATGACGGTAATGTTTGGTGTTGACGGGTAATGTTTGGTGTTGACGGGTAATGTGTGGTGTTGGTGTTGACGGGTAATGTGTGGTGTTGATGCTGTAAATGGGTAATGTTTGGGGTTGGTGTTGACGGTTAATGTTTGGTGTTTGTGTTGACGGGAAATGTTTGGTGTTGACGGGTAATGATTGGTACTGATGACGGGTAATGATTGGTATTAGTGTTGACGGGCAATGATTGGTGTTGACGGTTAATGTTTGGTACTGATGACGGGTAATGATTGGTATTAGTGTTGACGGGCAATGATTGGTGTTGACGGTTAATGTTTGGTGTTTGTGTTGACGGGAAATGTTTGGTGTTGACGGGCAATGATTGGTACTGATGACGGGTAATGATTGGTATTAGTGTTGACGGGAAATGATTGGTGTTGACGGGTAATGATTGGTACTGATGACGGGTAATGATTGGTATTAGTGTTGACGGGCAATGATTGGTGTTGACGGTTAATGTTTGGTGTTTGTGTTGACGGGAAATGTTTGATGTTGACGGGTAATGATTGGTGTTGTTGTCGACGGGTAATGTTTTGTGGTGGTGTTGACGGGTAATGTTTAGTGTTGATGGGTAATGGTTGGTGGTTGTAGTGGTGTTGGCAGGTAATGTTTGGTGTCGACGACGGGTAATGTTTGGTGTCGACGACGGGTAATGTTTGGTGTTAACGATGCGTAATGATTGGTGTTGATGACGGGTTAATGTTTGGTGTCGACGACGGGTTAATGTTTGGTGTCGACGACGGGTAATGTTTGGTGTCGACGGATAATATCTGGTGGTGGTGTTGACGGGTAATGTTTGATGATGACGGGTAATGTTCGGTGTTGACCCTATTGATGGGTGATGTTTGGGTTGACAGGTAATGATTGGTGTTGATGACGGGTAATGTTTGGTGTTGGTATTGCTGGGTAATGTTTAGTGTTGAGGGTAATATTTGGTGTTGATGTGTAATTAGTGTTCGTGTTGATGGATGTTTCTTGTTGACGGGTACTAATTAGTATTGATGTTGATGGGTAATGTTTAGTGTTGACGTGTAATGTCTGGTGTTGGTGGTGTTTGGTAATGTTTAGTGTTGACGGGTAATAGTATTGGTGTTGAAGGGTAATGTTTAGTGTTTACGGGTAATAATTAGTATTGGTGTTCATGGGTAATGTTTAGTGTTGACGGGTAATTTTAAGTGTTGTTGACAGGTAATGTTTAGTGGTGTTGACGTTTTTGTTTTCATCTTGTTGGTGTTGACGGGTAATGTTTGGTGTTAGTCTTGAGGAATAATATTGGTGTTGGTTTCACGTTGATATTGTTGACGGATAATGTTCGGTGGTGTTGGTAGCTTTTTTCTTTTCTTTTTTTTGTTGGTGTTGAGGGTAATGTTTAGTGTTAATGTTGTTTGATTTTGGTGTTGGTAGCGTTGATGGTGTTGGTGTTATCGTTAGTATTGGTGCTTATATTTTGATGAGTATGTGTGCTTTTTGTTGTTGATTTGTGGTCGGTAGGGATAATGTTTGTGTTGTTAATGTTGCTGTTGTTGCTCCTGTTGTTACTGTTGGTGGTGAGGTGTCATGTTTTGTGGTGTCGAGGTATCATGTTTTGTGGTGCGGGGGCGTCATGTTTTGTGGTGTCGAGGTGTCATGTTTTGTGGTGCGGGGGTGTCATGTTTTGTGGTGCGGGGGTGTCATGTTTTGTGGTGTCGAGGTGTCATGTTTTGTGGTGCGGGGGCGTCATGTTTTGTGGTGCGGGGGCGTCATGTTTTGTGGTGCGGGGGCGTCATGTTTTGTGGTGTCGAGGTGTCATGTTTTGTGGTGTCGAGGTGTCATGTTTTGTGGTGCGGGGGTGTCATGTTTTGTGGTGTCGAGGTGTCATGTTTTGTGGTGCGGGGGTGTCATGTTTTGTGGTGTCGTGGTGTCATGTTTTGTGGTGTCGGGGTGTCATGTTTTGTGGTGTCGAGGTGTCATGTTTTGTGGTGCGGGGGTGTCATGTTTTGTGGTGCGGGGGTGTCATGTTTTGTGGTGTCGTGGTGTCATGTTTTGTGGTGTCGAGGTGTCATGTTTTGTGGTGCGGGGGTGTCATGTTTTGTTTTGTGGTGTCGTGGTGTCATGTTATGTGGTGTGTTTTGTGGTGTCATGTTTTGTGGTGTCGAGGTGTCATGTTTTGTGGTGCGGGGGCGTCATGTTTTGTGGTGTCGTGGTGTCATGTTTTGTGGTGCGGGGGCGTCATGTTTTGTGGTGTCATGTTTTGTGGTGTCATGTTTTGTGGTGTCGTGGTGTCATGTTTTGTGGTGTCGAGGTGTCATGTTTTGTGGTGTCGAGGTGTCATGTTTTGTGGTGTCGAGGTGTCATGTTTTGTGGTGCGGGGGCGTCATGTTTTGTGGTGCGGGGGTGTCATGTTTTGTGGTGCGGGGGTGTCATGTTTTGTGGTGCGGGGGTGTCATGTTTTGTGGTGTCGAGGTGTCATGTTTTGTGGTGTCGAGGTGTCATGTTTTGTGGTGTCGTGGTGTCGAGGTGTCATGTTTTGTGGTGTCGAGGTGTCATGTTTTGTGGTGCGGGGGTGTCATGTTTTGTGGTGCGGGGGCGTCATGTTTTGTGGTGCGGGGGCGTCATGTTTTGTGGTGTCAGGTCTCATGTTTTGTGGTGTCATGTTTTGTGGTGTCGTGGTGTCATGTTTTGCGGTGTCGAGGTGTCATGTTTTGCGGTGTCGAGGTGTCATGTTTTGCGGTGCGGGGGTGTCATGTTTTGCGGTGCGGGGGTGTCATGTTTTGTGGTGTCGTGGTGTCATGTTTTGTGGTGTCGAGTTGTCATGTTTTGTGGTGCGGGGGTGTCATGTTTTGTGGTGTCAAGGTGTCATGTTTTGTGGTGCGGGGATGTCATGTTTGCGGGGGTGTCATGTTTTGTGGTGCGGGGGTGTCATGTTTGCGGGGGCGTCATGTTTTGTGGTGTCGAGGTGTCATGTTTTGTGGTGTCGAGGTGTATGTATTGTGGTGCCGAGGTGTCATCTTTTGTGGTGTCAAGGTGTCATGTTTTGTGGTGTCGAGGTGTCATGTTTTGTGGTGTCGAGGTGTCATGTTTTGTGGTGCAGGGGTGTCATGTTTTGTGGTGTCGAGGTGTCATGTTTTGTGGTGTCGAGGTGTCATGTTTTGTGGTGCCATGTTTTGTGGTGTCGTGGTGTCATGTTTTGTGGTGCGGGGGTGTCATGTTTTGTGGTGTCGTGGTGTCATGTTTTGTGGTGTCGTGGTGTCATGTTTTGTGGTGTCGTGGTGTCATGTTTTGTGGTGTCGAGGTGTCATGTTTTGTGGTGCGGGGGTGTCATGTTTTGTGGTGTCGAGGTGTCATGTTTTGTGGTGCCAGGTGTCATGTTTTGTGGTGCGGTGGAGTCATGTTTTGTGGTGCGGGGGCGTCATGTTTTGTGGTGCCGAGGTGTAATGTATTGTGGTGTGTAATGTATTGTTGTGCCGAGGTGTAATGTATTGTGGTGTGTAATGTATTGTTGTGCCGAGGTGTAATGTATTGGTGGTGTCGAGGTGTAATGTATTTGTGGTGCCTATGTGTAATGTATTGTGGTGTGTAATGTATTGTGGTGCTGAGGTGTAATGTATTGTGGTGTCGAGGTGTAATGTATTGTGGTGTCGAGGTGTAATGTATTGTGGTGTGTAATGTATTGTGGTGCCGAGGTGTAATGTATTGTGGTGTGTAATGTATTGTGGTGCCGATGTGGTGGCGATGTGTAATGTATTGTGGTGTGTAATGTATTTGTGGTGCCGAGGTGTAATGTATTGTGGTGCTGAGGTGTAATGTATTGTGGTGTCGAGGTGTAATGTATTGTGGTGTGTAATGTATTGTGGTGCTGAGGTGTAATGTATTGTGGTGTCGAGGTGTAATGTATTGTGGTGCCGAGGTGTAATGTATTGTGGTGCTGAGGTGTAATGTATTGTGGTGTCGAGGTGTAATGTATTGTGGTGTCGAGGTGTAATGTATTGTGGTGTGTAATGTATTGTGGTGTCGAGGTGTAATGTATTGTGGTGTGTAATGTATTGTGGTGCTGAGGTGTAATGTATTGTGGTGCTGAGGTGTAATGTATTGTGGTGTCGAGGTGTAATGTATTGTGGTGTCGAGGTGTAATGTATTGTGGTGTGTAATGTATTGTGGTGCCGAGGTGTAATGTATTGTGGTGCTGAGGTGTAATGTATTGTGGTGTGTAATGTATTGTGGTGCCGAGGTGTAATGTATTGTGGTGTGTAATGTATTTGTGTTGCTGAGGTGTAATGTATTGTGGTGTGTAATGTATTGTGGTGTCGAGGTGTAATGTATTTGTGTTGGTGATGTGTAATGTATTGTGGTGTGTAATGGTGTCGAGGTGTAATGTATTGTGGTACCGAGGTGTAATGTATTTGTGGTGTGTAATGTATTGTGTTGCTGAGGTTAATGTATTGTGGTGTGTAATGTATTTGTGGTGCTGAGGTGTAATGTATTGTGGTGTCGAGGTGTAATGTATTGTGGTGTGTAATGTATTTGTGTTGCTGATGTGTAATGTATTGTGGTGTGTAATGTATTGTGGTGTCGAGGTGTAATGTATTTGTGGTGTCGAGGTGTAATGTATTTGTGTTGCTGACGTGTAATGTATTGTGGTGTGTAATGTATTTGTGGTGTCGAGGTGTAATGTATTGTGGTGTGTAATGTATTGTGGTGTGTAATGTATTGTGGTGCTGAGGTGTAATGTATTGTGGTGTGTAATGTATTGTGGTGCTGAGGTGTAATGTATTGTGGTGTGTAATGTATTGTGGTGTGTAATGTATTGTGGTGTCGAGGTGTAATGTATTGTGGTGTCGAGGTGTAATGTATTGTGGTGCCGAGGTGTAATGTATTTGTGGTGTGTACGGTATTTGTGGTGTGTAATGTATTGTGATGCTGAGGTGTAATGTATTGTGGTGCTGAGGTGTAATATATTGTGGTGTGTAATGTATTGTGGTGCTGAGGTGTAATGTATTGTGGTGCTGAGGTGTAATGTATTTGTGGTGCCGAGGTGTAATGTATTGTGGTGCCGAATGTATTGTGGTGTGTAATGTATTGTGGTGTCGAGGTGTAATGTATTGTGGTGTCGAGGTGTAATGTATTGTGGTGTGTAATGTATTTGTGGTGTGTAATGTATTTGTGTTGCTGATGTGTAATGTATTGTGGTGTCGAGGTGTAATGTATTGTGGTGTGTAATGTATTTGTGGTGTCGAGGTGTAATGTATTTGTGTTGCTGACGTGTAATGTATTGTGGTGTTTAATGTATTTGTGGTGTCGAGGTGTAATGTATTTGTGTTGCTGACGTGTAATGTATTGTGGTGTGTAATGTATTTGTGGTGTCGAGGTGTAATGTATTTGTGTTGCTGACGTGTAATGTGTTGTGGTGTGTAATGTATTTGTGGTGTCGAGGTGTAATGTATTGTGGTGCTGAGGTGTAATGTTTTCTGGTGGTGTCGACTGGAAACGTTTTGTGCTGTAACTGGTGGTGGTTTAGGGCGATATCAGCATCATCATCATCATCATCAGCAGTGGTCAGACTGTGTGATTGCATGCACTGTGTAGTGTGTAGCAGTAGTCTTCAGTTTAAAGTCTTTCCACCTCAAGTGATATTAGACAAGAAAAAAAAGAGGGGGTTGGAGCGAGGGGGCGGAGGCAGTGGGGAATGTGTGTGCGTGTGTGTGTGTGTGTGTGTGTGTGTGTGTGTGTGTAGACATCCATTCATACCAGCTTACATAGTAGTTCCACATCCCTTTTCTGACTGCAACGCTCACGTACAGACAAAAGAATAAAGCAGTAAAACCACGTCCTTGCAAATATTTCCATGAATTCTACAAGAACGGAAAGCTCGAAAACATTCACTCACTCATAGCTGAAGGGTAACATGTGGAGCGATGGCCTAGAGGTAACGCGTCCGCCTAGGAAGCGAGAGAATCTGAGCGCGCTGGTTCGAATCACGGTTCAGCCGCCGATATTCCCCCCCCCCCCCTCCACTAGACCTTGAGTGGTGGTCTGGACGCTAGTCATTCGGATGATGATAAACCGAGGTCCCACGGCAACAAAAGGGTTGTCCCTGGCAAAATTCTGTAGAAAAATCCACTTCGATAGGAAAAGCAAAACTGCACGCAGGAAAAAATACAAAACAAGAGAGGCAAGGCCTTCAAGACTCACTTGCGATACACTTTAAAAAAAAAATCTAATCGATAAATTGTGTTCTGTATTTATTATAAAGCTTCGCGTTTAAAAAATAAATAAATAAAAAGTCCTAACCAGATTCGAACCCCGCGTGTTTGGATAAGAAACGGCCTTATCCATTACACTATCGTGGCTCCTTAACTCACGTTCTAAAATTTAACATTTGAACATACTTTTTGTTTAAAAGGGCGATAAATCAATTGCGGTATTCGCAGTGAGAACGCTGTTTAAATCATTATTCTGCTGTATCTTGGGCATTCAAAAATCTTTAAGGGCAATAAAAAAAAGTTTTTTTAATGGCTATCGCCGCAATCACGCTGCAACATTTAGCCGTTTTCACTAGATATAGATAGATGTACAAGTTTAGTTACACCCGCCGGGAATGTAGCACGACACGGTCGATTCAATTTCTCTTATGTTCATTCTAGTTTTATAGTTTTAAAGTTATGAAAATTTAGTATTTTGTTAAACTAATAACATGTAGAGCCAAGTACAAGTACTTCTAAACGTCAGAAGTGAAAAGGACTTCATTTTGAGAAAAGTCAAGACTGGAAATTTTTTCGTTTCATCGTGATCAGTTCAAGGATATTAACTTGCATGGTTTACAATTTTTAACTGAATTCCGACTGATTCTGTGGATATTTTTATGGCAGTTTGTGGTATAATCCAGTAAGTGATGAGGCGTTCACAAATCTTTCTCTGAATAAATATTTAACGGTCTCCTTCTCCAACTTTCCATCACATGTTATCGTGTATTGTCCATTGAATAGGATTGAACGGGCAGGTCAACAACTTGAAACAAAATGGCTTCGTTCGCGTTCGCCAAGAATATGAGCACGCGCTTTGAATGTGTATAAATATGTGTACGCAATTGATTTTTGCCCAAGACCTTCAGGGCTCAGCCAACAGATCTGTAAAGTCCACTGTCGTATTGATTTTAGTATTTTCCGAAAAAGACCACCTGGGCGAATGAACATATTGAAAGCCCTGTACAGAGTAAAACACACAAGCTTTTTATGTATAATTTCAAAATGTAATGTTTAAAATGAGAAAGATCAGTTTAAAGCAAATTAAGTCCCCTAGCATTAATTACAGAGTAATTTCCCTTTTTTACTATCTGCACCAAAACGTTTGCAAAATAAATAAAACTTCCATGCTTAGCAAAAGAAGTTCCTGTTTGAACAAAAAATGATAATGACTGCCCTTGTTGTCGTGTCAGAATATCAGATCAAAGTGCCAAGTTTAGAGAATACAAAAAAATATAACAGTAAATGCAGTTTGCATATAATTAGGCTTCATTTATTTTTTGTGCCCATCCCAGAGGTGCAATATTGTTTTAAACAAGATGACTGGAAAGAACTGAATTTTTCCTATTTTTATGCCAAATTTGGTGTCAACTGACAAAGTATTTGCAGAGAAAATGTCAATGTTAAAGTTTACCACGGAGACACACACACACACACACACACACACAACCGAACACCGGGTTAAAACAGACTCACTTTGTTCACACAAGTGTCAAAAATGGCTGGCGCTGTAGTGTAAGCGACGCGCTCTCCCTGGGGAGAGCAGCCCGAATTTCAAACACTGAGAAATCTGTTGTGACAAAAAGAAATACAAATACAAAACAAAACACACTGCACAACACAAAACGGCGAATACTCAACTTCCCAGTCCTCAGTCCAGGACACAGGCTGCTCCTCAGCGCCTTCCCCACAGCTTGCCTGCCCTCAACGGTGGCGCCCTCAGCGGTAACTGCTGTTGCTGCGGCTGCTGGGTCTTGGGCCCAGTCTCATCGCAGTTTAGAGTTCTCCTGTGCTTTTAACACAGAAAACATGGTGTCTAACTCTCTCCATACGAACGGCGAAAGAGACGACGTTAACAGCGTTTCAGCCCAATTACAATCATCAAAATATTGCAAGCGGAACACTCTTATACTGAAGAGGTGAATGTTGACAAAGAGTACCACAGTTCTAACGACGGAAGCTAAAGGTTGGGTCATTCAGACACCCACTGGACATCCGAGGGGTCTGTGTAGAGGAGAAGAGAGGACTGGCCGTACTGAGTGAGCTAATAATAGCTGGGGATTCCTCTTGCGATGTGTAGAAAAATATGGCCTGACCTACCACCGAAATTAAGAGCAGTAGGTTCATGGATAACAGCCCCATGATCTGGCCCCATGACATGGGTCTTCTACCTAGCTTGTGCATAAATGCGAGTTTGGGGGTGAAAAGGTTAAACCAAACAATAAGACTTCCTGTTCATCGTCGCTAATGTGCGCGACTTTGTTTATATATTCCTTTTTTTTTTTTTTTTTTTTTTTACCTTCAAGGCCTGACAAAGCGCGTTAGGGTTACGCCGCTGGTCACACATCTGCTTCGATGTAGGAAGCGTATATGGAGTTGTCCGAACGCTGTGACGTCTAACTCGAGTAATAATCTGTCAGTTTAGTCCTGTCAGGTCACGTGTGTGTTGAGTGTGTGCGTGCGTGCCCTGAACAATTTCGCTAACTTCATGTTCAGTCACGCATCATCCACCCTATCATACATATCTACAATAAAGACAATTCCTTAGCTCGCCATTTTCATCTTTTTCAGCCTCTTATTGTCTTTCCAATCCAATGATATATATGTATATATATGTATATATATATATATTTGTATTTTGAAGTTTTTATCACAACCGATTTCTCTGTGAAATTCGGGCTGCTCTCTCCAGAGAGAGCGCGTCGCTATACCACAGCGCCACTCATTTTTTTTGTATTTTTTCCTGCGTGCAGTTTTATGAATTCCTATCGAAGTGGAATTTTTCTACAAAATTGTGCCAGGAAAACACCTTCTGTTGCCGTGGGTTCTTTTACGTGCGCTTTGTGCATGCTGCACACGGGACTGACCTCGGTTTATCGTCTCATCCGAATGACTAGCGTCCAGACCACCACTCCAAGGTCTAGTGAAGGGGGAGAAAATATCGGCGGCTGAGCCGTGATTCGAACCAGCGCGCTCAGATTCTCTCGCTTCCTAGGCGGACGCGTTACCTCTAGGCCATCACTCCATATACTTTCAAAGCAAGCACTTGTAATCACATATTACACATTTATATTCCATTATTCCAACGTTAAGACGAAAGCCTCAGTGGAAATCATTCTAATAATGAAACAAAGATTGGGTAAAAAACAAACAAAAAATAAAATAAAATAAAAATAAATAAAATAAAAACAAAGACCCCCCCCCTCCTCTACCCCCCCCCCCCCCCCCCCCCCCCAAAAAAAAAAAAAAAAAAAAAAACTAGCTCAAGCAAACAGTATTCCTTTCTACCTGTCATAGCAGCAATGATTTCTAAACACTTTGACAAAAAGGAATCTTACCAGTGACCATGTTTGGAAACAGAATAATATTTATGATAACACTGTCTTTCTTTTTATTTCTGTATAGACCAAACAGCAAAACGACCATCAAATGCACATACAAATACATTCATTATCCAAAGGACTCCATCAACACTATAGTACTATATTATGATAAACAGAAATACTAGCGGTTTTTTGTTGATTTTTGTTGCCATTTTTTGTTGTTTTTTTGTTTGTTGTTGTTTTTCCAAATCTCACAGCGAAATAGCGTATACGTATCCCACAAAATAAGGAACAAGAGACAGATTAAAAGCAACAAAGCCGTGAGCATGCTGGCCACTCACTCACTCACCACCACCACTAATAATATATTTCTGATAGTCGTGTCCGACTATGACCATCAGAACAGCAGAGGAGGCAACTGCTGTTCCGACTATTTGGGCTAGAATTTGATTATAGTGGAGAGTGTCTTGCCCAAGTTACATCCCCACTCTCTCGGCCAAGAGGGTTTTAGGACAGTCGGCGTTGGGATGGTTCCTACCCCCCAAGGCTGCAGCACTAAGAGCCAGTGCAATTTTACCTCCTAGTTTGAGAGATAGTCCTTCACAAAAGACTAAGCTGTAAATTGTTTCCCATTGACTGGAGAAACCATTGATAATACAGCTCTCACTTTGCTGTTGGCCCAAATGTAAACTTATGTCAATCTGTGATATAAGCCGAGTGTTGGGCTGTTAATAATAATAATAATAATAATAATAATAAAATGTAGGCTTATATAACGCAGTACCCCCATCTCAGATGGGGCTCACAGCACTTCACAATGAAAAAATAACGAAATTTAAGACTAAGTGTCGTGTCGTAAAATATGTACAAAGTCTACAACGTTTAACATGACAATGGCTAAAATATGCGTATGTAAGACTGACATGATAAAAGATATATATATATATACATGCGTACACATATACATACATACACACACACACACACACACACACAATGTAAATTGACACAGGCGCCATCACAGTCTCAAATCTCACAGGTGCAAATCACAGCAAAAACAAAACACGCCACATTCACCACTGTCAAAAATAAACACCAGGAAACCAGCACTACCACTGCTCCTGCTGCTATTACTACTACTACTACTACAACTACAACTTCTACTGCTTACCTGAGCAATAAGGCCTCAGAACCAAAGATTTTTTTGTTGTTTTTTTTCTTGCGGCTGCAAACTGAACGACCGAACACGTACAACGGAAAACCAGTTGTGGCAAAGTGCACGCATCTAGATGCCTGAGGCTTCACATGAACTCCTGCTCACTACTGTATGTCCCATGAATTTCGTGCAACCACGCATAAAAAGAGTCCTCTTTTAAACAAATTGGGATGCCTTTCTGTGTGTGTGTGTGTGTGTGTGTGTTTGTGTGTGTGTGTGTGTGTGTGTTTGTGTGTGTGTGTGTGTGTGTGTGTGTGTGTGTGTGTGTGTGTGTGTGTGTGTGTGTGTGTGTGTGTGTGTGTGTGTGTGTACCCTTTTCTATTATTATAACTTTGTTCCTGCAATGTATCTTCACCTTTCTCATGCCATATTTTTGTATTGTGTTTCGGGCGGGGACTAGATGTGAAAAAACCCCACACTGGGGCTGTTTTTGTATGCGTGTATGTATGTATGTATGTATGTATGTATCGAGACAGAGTAAGTGACAGAGAGAGAGAGAGAGAGAGAGAGAGAGAGAGAGATGATAATGCTTTCTTCTTCTTCTTCGTTCTTGGGCTGCAACTCCCACGTTCACTCGTATGTACACGAGTGGGCTTTTACGTGTAGGACCGTTCCCCCCCCCCCCCCCCCCCCTCCCCCCCGCGCCATGTAGGCAGCCATACTCCGTTTTCGGGGGTAATGCTATCAATATTCATTATCTACCATCCTCGAAAATAAATAATGTTGTCTTATCTGGTCTTGTCTTGCCTCATCTTGTCTTCTTTCGACTTACTTCGAATTGTCTCGTCTCGTCTCGTCTTGTCTTGTCTGATCTTGTCTTGTATTGTCTTGTCTTGTCTTGTCTGATCTTGTCTTGTCTTGCCTCTTCTTGTCTTGTCCCGCTTTGCCTTGTCTGTTCATATGTATTGTCTTGTCTTATTTCGACTTGTCTTGTCCCGTCTTCTCATGTCTTGTCTTTATTTCGTCTTGTTCAGTCATATTTTGTCATGTCTAATTCCGTCATGTCCTGGCCCGTCTTGTCACGTCTTGTCTTGTCTTGTCATGTATTGTCTTATTTCGTAATGTCTTGTCATGTCTTGTTTCGTCTTGTCTTGTCTTGTTTCGTCTTGTCTTGTCATGTCTTGTCAGGTCTTATTTCGTCTTGTCTTATCATGTCTTATTTTGACTTGTCTTTTCCCGTCATGTCATGTATTGTTCCCGTCATGTCATGTCTTGTCCCGTCTTGTCATGTCTTG
>NC_134888.1:4634313-4641813 GCF_041734735.1 Babylonia areolata | reverse complement strand
CTATATTCAAATTCTAGCCCAGATAGTCCGGACAGCAGTTGCCTCCTCTGCTGTTGTGATGGTCATTTTCGAACAGGACCGACTGCACTAATTAAAAAAAAAAAAAAAGGTGGATAGCGCGTGCCTTCCTTTGAGCCGCTTTGATAACTGAAGCCAGCGGAAGTGTTTAATCAGCCAATCGGGGGGGGGGGGGGGGGGGGGGGGGGGGCTTTTCGCCCTTGAGGACCAGCCCAACGCCGACTGTCCTAAACCTCTCTTTGCCGAGACAGTTGGGGGGATGTAACTTGGGGCAAGACACTCTCCTCTCCACTGTCATCAAATTCTCGCCCAGATAGTCGGAACAGCATCTGATCTGATGACCATAGTCGGAGATGACTGACTATCATTACAAATTTCACCCTGGATGTTGAGGATGCGTGTTTATTTGGGGTACATTCACCCTTCCCAAGAAACCCAATCCCTTACTTTGTTTCACCAGACAGCG
This sequence comes from Babylonia areolata, assembly GCF_041734735.1. Taxonomy (NCBI): domain Eukaryota; kingdom Metazoa; phylum Mollusca; class Gastropoda; order Neogastropoda; family Buccinidae; genus Babylonia; species Babylonia areolata. The sequence goes on along the minus strand of NC_134888.1, from coordinate 4,641,329 downwards.
TTTACTTTAACTCACTCAGTACGGCCAGTCCTCTCTTCTCCTCTACACAGACCCCTCGGATATCCAGTGGGTGTCTGAATGACCCAACATTTAGCTTCCGTCGTCAGAATTGTGGTATTCTTTGTCAACATTCACCTCTTCAGTATAAGAGCCTTCCGCTTGCAATATTTTGATGATGGTAACTGGGGTGAAACGCGGTTAACGTCGTCTCTTTCGCCGTTCGTATGGAGAGAGTTAATGATATGCATCAGATGTCTCTCCTTACACTGATGACGTCAATAGGACGTTGCTCAATTTTGTAATGGTTGGAATTCTGCACCAAAGTCTCCTCTTTCTGTGCGTCTGTTTGCACGCACGCTCTCATTTCTGTGTGTGTGTGTGTGTGTGTGTGTGTGTGTGTGTGTGTGTGTGTGTGTGTGTGTGTGTGTGTTTAAGAGAGAGAGATGGGGGGGGGAGGGGGAGAGAGAGAGGGGGGAGGGGGAGAAAGAGAGGGGAGAGAGAGAGGGGGGGAGGGAGAGAAAGAGGGCGAAAGGGGGGGGGGGGAGGAGAGGGGGGGGCGAGACAGAAATGGGAGAGAAAAAGTAAGAGAGAGGGGAGGGGGGGCTAGAGAGAGATAGAGAGAGAGAGATATAAAAAAAAAAGAGGTTGAGAGAGACGAAGAGAGAGAGAGGGGAGAGAAAGAGAAGGATATAGAGAGACGTAGAGAGACATAGAGAGAGAGGGCGGAGAGGGGAGAGAGGGGAGAGAGAGAGAGGGAGAGAGAGGGAGAGAGAGGGGGGGGACAGAGAGGGGAGAGAGAGGGGGGAGAGAGAGGGGAGAGAGAGAGGGGAAAGAGAGGGGAGAGAGAGAGGGGGGAGAGAGAGAAGGATAGAGAGAGACGTAGAGAGCGGGGAGAGAGAAGCGAAAGAGAGAGAGGGGAGAGAGAGAGAAGGATAGAGAGAGGGGACAGAGAGGGGAGAGAGAGAGAAGGATAGAGAGAGACGCAGAGAGACATAGAGAGAGAGGCGAAAGAGAGAGAGGCGAAAGAGAGAGAGGGGAGAGAGAGAGAGACATAGAGAGAGAGAAGGATAGAGAGACACGTAGAGAGAGAAGGATAGAGAGAGACGTAGAGAGAGAAGGATAGAGAGACACGTTTAGAGAGAGGGGGGAGAGGGGAGAGAGAGGGGAGAGAGAGAGAGGGGAGAGAGAGAGGAGAGAGAGAGAGAGAGAAGGATAGAGAGAGACGCAGAGAGACATAGAGAGAGAGGCGAAAGAGAGAGAGGGGAGAGAGAGAGAGACATTGAGAGAGAGAAGGATAGAGAGACACGTAGAGAGAGAAGGATAGAGAGAGACGTAGAGAGAGAGAGAGGGGAGAGAGAGGGGAAAGAGAGACGTAGAGAGAGAGACATAGAGAGAGGGGAGGGGAGAGAGAGAGAGAGGGGAGATAGAGGGGAGAGAGAGAGGGGGGAGAGAGGGGAGAGACAGAGAGAGACTGGGAATGTAAAAACAGAACCGCCAGCTGTTTAAAAAGGAGAGAGACACTGAGAAGTTCATCAACATCTCACGCAGACGTTCTATTTCTTATTCACACGTGTGTCTCGTGTTGGGGGGTGGGGGGGTGGGGGGGGGGGATTCCCAGACTCGGTGCGCAGCTTGCAAAGCAACACTAGTTAGCCTAAGAAACATGCAACAGAACCACACAATCTATAGAGAAGAGGTGGCAGAATGGTTAAGACGCTCATCTACCATCACAGATTCCGTAAGAGTCTTGGGTTCGAATCTCGCTCTTGACCTATCTCCCAAGCTTGACTGAAAAAAAAAAAACTGAAAAAAATCTTAACGTCTTGTCAATCATGGTGTGGCACGTTCTTGGTGCACTGAAAAAGAACCCATGGCAACGAGAGTGTTGTCCTCTGGCAAAGTTATGTAAAAAGAAATCCACTCTGATAAGTACACAAATATACTCTCAAGGCCTGACTAAGCGCGTTGGCTTTTATGCTGCTGGTCAGGCATCTGCTTAGCGCTAGATCGTGGTGTAGCATGCATATGGATTTATCCGAAAGGGTTGTTCAGTAGTAAATTTCAGAAGACGAAATCCACTCTTGATAGGATGTCTTCAAAATATATATGCCGGGCGTCAACTTTTTTTTTTTTCTTTTTCTTTTTTTCCAATAATTAATGTTGATTTTATTATATGTCTTTTCACGTATATGTATTATAATGTCTAAGATTATTTCCTTGATTATCCCACACATAGAATCCACACACTCACATCAGAGCAACCTAAATCTCAGAAAACTCCAAACTCATGTATAATGTTGAAATATTCACTGAAATTGTCCATGACAACTGATCATTCAGACAAAGTAGAAGAAGAATACTACTTTGAATTCATTTAGAAACAATGTATTAATCGAAAATTGACATGTTATATATTTTTTTTTAAAAGGAAAAAAGTTTTTTTTTGTTTTTTTGGTCAACGAAGAAGGCACACACACATACACACACACACACACACACACACACACACACACACACAATATATATATATATATATATATATATATATATATATATATATATATATACGCACTCAAGGCATGACAGGACGTTCACCTTCGAAACTCAATCAAGGGAGGATAGTTCGTCAATTTCTCTTTTTGCACGGGGAAGTTGACAGCAGCTCAACACGACTCTTCCATGTCGACTAAAGTCGCCAATGGGAAGGAGAGGGGGGGAGGGGGTGCGGGGGTGGGGGGGGGGGGAGTCTCTTTTTTCTTTTTTCTTTACTTTGGTCACGTTGTTCAGGGATGCTTTGACGAAAGAACCCCACATAGACAAAAAAAAAAAAAAAAAAAAAAAAAGCAATGCGGGTTTTCCTGCTTCCTGTGTTAATAGTCTCCATGGCAACAACAACATCTTCCTTCTTGTGACGTTAGTGGGGAAGGGGGGGTATGAGGGGTAGGGTGGTGGTGGGTAAGGGAGGGAGGGAGAGCCGGGGGGCGGGGGGGGTGTGTGTGTGTGTGTGTGGGTGGCAGGCTTCTGATCTTTTTTCAGAAACCAGACTTGCATGCGTGCGGAGCTTGTAGTATTTGTCAGTGAGAGAAACACGGACACAACTATTACAGACAATGCAGAGCACGTCTGTGATTATAATAATACCTTCTTGCATATCTTTTACTGACGGGCGCAATAGCCGAGTGGTTAAAGCGTTGGACTGTCAATCTGAGGGTCCCGGGTTCGAATCACGGTGACGGCGCCTGGTGGGTAAAGGGTGGAGATTTTTACGATCTCCCAGGTCAACATATGTGCAGACCTACTAGTGCCTGAACCCCCTTCGTGTGTATATGCAAGCAGAAGATCAAATACGCACGTTAAAGATCCTGTAATCCATGTCAGCGTTCGGTGGGTTATGGAAACAAGAACATACCAAGCATGCACACCCCGGAAAACGGAGTATGGCTGCCTATATGGCGGGGTAAAAACGGTCATACACGTAAAAAACCCACTCGTGTGCATACGAGTGAACGCAGAAGAAGAAGAAGAAGATATCTTTTACTTTTTAGCTTCCTGAAATGGCGTGTGTCCTATGCTTTTAGCATCAGGAAAGTGTGTGTGTGTGTGTGTGTGTGTGTGTGTGTGTGTGGGCGTGCGCACGTGTTTTCTCTCTTACACACGCACACTCTTCTACCTCCTCTCCCCCCCGCCCCCATCCCCCTCTTAAACAAATTGAATTCATATCATTTCCGAATGCTGAATTATAGTAATGATTGCTGAGTGAAATTATCATTCCACCCGCCCTGTTGTCTACAAGTCTTTACTTTTGAATGGACAGCAATAAAATATATCAAATGTCAGTGTCAGTTTCTCTTCCCTTTCCTTTTTTTTTTTTTTTTTTTTTTTTTTTTTTTTTTTACCCGGACGTTCTTGGGTCGACCACCGTTTTATTTTGTATGTAAATTCATTATGTCAATTCAAAATATTTATTTAAAAAAAATAAAAAAAATAAAATAAAATAAAAGCAACAAAAAGAATACAGTGAACATAAGCAATCACATAATCAAATAAAAAAAACGTGACAATAATCAAAAGCAATACCCTGTATTCCATAACTATGTCATTGTTGTTTTTCCCCCCACTTACATATATATTTTTTTTCTTTTCTTTTTCCCTTTTCTTTAAGATTCATAAGGTATTATATAATATATCGATTTCTAATAATTATTGAATTGTTGCTCAAAGATCAGTTGTAAAATAGACAGTCTTTTCGTTGTTGTTTTTTTCTGCAATACTGATACACATTTTACCATTTTATTTTCAAAATAATATGGGTTTTTTTTTTTTTTTATAAGATCATGTTTGCTATATCTGTCATCCTGTATTCCAAATAAAACGTCTGTGGGGTGTAATTTCATACATTTACCAGTATTTCTAAGTATCAAATTTTCTGTTTCCCTTTCCGAAAGACGTCAAAACATGTCGACAGACAATAATATGGCTGAGGCTAATATCGCTTCAAGTGGAAAGACGTTAACCTTAAGACGAACGAATATGGCTGAGGAGCGCAGAGAATTGAGCGGTTTGACCGTTGCATTCGTCCTTGAATTTTACACACACACACACACACACACACACACACACACAAAACAACAACAACAACAAAAAAAACCCAACCACCTCCATGACTCTTTCCTCTATCCCACCTCCCCTTCCCCCTCCACCTCCCCCCCCCCCCCCCCCCCCTCCCCCCGGCCCCCCACCAGGTCTATCTCCCCTCTGGCACGGAAGTGAGGGTGGACGCCGACAGCAGATTCCTGAACGTGTTCGTGGCGGTGCCCAGCAGGGACCAGGGCAAGGGGCGAGGCATCTGCGGCACCTTCGACCTGGATGCCCACAACGAGTTCACGCACAGGGACGGGGTGGTCTCCGGACAGTGCAATCCCAGAGCCCGCTTGTGTATCCCCACCTCCTTCACGGAGTCCTGGAGGTTGTTGGGGCAGTTGCTGTTTGTGGTGGTGGTGGTGGTGGTGGTTGTGGTGGTGATGATGGTGGTGATGATGGTGGTGGTGGTGGTTGTGATGATGGTGGTGGTTGTGATGATGGTGGTGGTGATGGTGGTGATCGTGGTGGTGGTGGTTGTGATGGTGGTGGTGGTGGTGATGATGATGATGGTGGTGGTGGTTGTGATGATGGTGGTGGTGGTGGTGGGTGGGTGGTGGTGGGTGGTGGTGGTTGTGATGATGGTCGTGATGGTGATGGTGGTGGTGGTTGGTGATGGTGGTGATGATGATGGTGGTGGTGGTGGTTGTGATGATGGTGGTGGTGATGGTGGTGGTGATGGTGGTGGTGGGTGATGGTGGTGGTGGTGGTGGTGGTGGTGGTTGGTGATGGTGGTGATGATGATGGTGGTGGTGGTGGTTGTGATGATGGTGGTGGTGATGGTGGTGGTGGTGGGTGACGGTGGTGGTGGCGGTGGTGGTGGTGATGGTGGTGGTGGGTGATGGTGGTGGTGGTGGTGGTGGTGGTGGTTGGTGATGGTGGTGGTGGTGGGTGGTGGTGGTTGTGATGATGGTCGTGATGATGATGGTGGTGGTGATGATGGTGGTGATAGTAGTGATGATGATGCTGATGATGATGGTGGTGATGGTGATGGTGGTGAAAGTGATGTTAAATGGACAATGGTTACTGTTTGCGATGATGGTGGTGATGGTGGTGATGGTGATGGTGATGGTGATAATGATGGTGGTGATGGTGGTGATGATGGTGATGGTGGTGATGATGGTGATGGTGGTGATGATGATGATAGAGATGCTAAATTGACAATGGTTACAGTTTGCGATGATGGTGGTGATGGTGATGGTGATGGTGATGATGGAGGTGGTGATGGTGGTGATGGTGGTGATGGTGATGATGGTGATAATGATGGTGGTGATGGTGATGATGGTGGTGATAGAGATGCTAAATTGACAATGGTTAGAGTTTGCGATGATGATCGTGATGGTGATGATGATGGTGGTGATGGTGGTGATGGTGATGATGGTGGTGATGATGATGGTGGTGATGGTGATGATGGTGGTGATAGAGATGCTAAATTGACAATGGTTACAGTTTGCGATGATGGTGGTGATGGTGATGATGATGGTGGTGATGGTGATGGTGATGATGGTGGTGATGATGATGGTGGTGATGGTTGTGATGATGATGGTGGAGGTTGTGATGTTTCGTGGACAATAGTGACAATTTGTGATGATGGTGATGATAGTGGTGGTGATGGTGGTGATGATGGTGGTGGTGATGATGATGGTGGTGGTGATGATGATGGTGGTGGTGATGATGATGGTGGTGGTGATGGTAATGATGGTGGTGATGGTGATGGTGGTGATGGTGATGGTGGTGATGATGATGATGGTGTTGGTGGTGATGATGATGGTGGTGGTGATGGTGGTGATGATGATGATGGTGGTGGTGATGGTGATGATGGTGGTGGTGATGGTGATGATGGTGGTGATGGTGATGGTGGTGATGGTGGTGGTGATGGTGATGATGGTGGTGATGGTGATGGTGGTGATGGTGGTGATGGTGATGGTGGTGATGGTGGTGGTGATGGTGATGGTGATGATGGTGGTGATGGTGATGATGGTGATGGTGATGATGGTGGTGATGGTGATGGTGATGGTGGTGGTGATGATGATGGTGATGATGATGATGATGGTGATGATGGTGGTGATAGAGATGATGGTGATGGTGATGGTGGTGATGGTGATGGTGATGGTGGTGGTGATGATGATGGTGATGATGGTGATGGTGATGGTGGTGATAGAGATGATGGTGATGGTGGTGATGGTGATGGTGATGATGGTGGTGATGATGATGGTGATGATGATGATGATGGTGATGATGGTGGTGATAGAGATGATGGTGGTGATGGTGATGATGGTGATGGTGATGATGGTGGTGATGATGATGATGGTGGTGGTGATGGTGATGATGGTGGTGGTGATGGTGATGATGGTGATGGTGATGATGGTGGTGATGAT
>NC_134888.1:4619313-4626813 GCF_041734735.1 Babylonia areolata | reverse complement strand
TATTATCACAGATTGACTGAAGTTTACAGTTGGGCCAACAGCAAAGTGTGAGCTGTACGTTTTTCTATGTTGCAATGGAGAATCATTCACAGCTTAGCCTTTTTTGTATTTTTTGTATTTTGTATTTCTTTTTATCACAACAGATTTCTCTGTGTGAAATTCGGGCTACTCTCCCCAGGGAGAGCGCGTCGCTATACTACAGCGCCACCCTTTTTTTTTTTTTGTATTTTTCCTGCGTGCAGTTTTTGTTTTTCCTATTGACGTGGATTTTTCTACAGAATTTTGCCAGGAACAACCCTTTTGTTGCCGTGGGTTGTTTTTTTTACGTGCGCTAAGTACGTGCTGCACACGGGACCTCGGTTTATCGTCTCATCCGAATGACTAGCGTCCAGACCACCACTCAAGGTCTAGTGGAGGGGGAGAAAATATCGGCGGCTGAGCCATGATTCGAACCAGCGCGCTCAGATTCTCTCGCTTCCTAGGCGGACGCGTTACCTCCAGGCCATCACTCCACTTCACTTTTGTGAAGGACTATGACTCTCAAACAAGGAGGCAAGATTGCACTGGCTCTTAGTGCTGCAGCCTTGAGGGCTAGTTGGCCTTTGGGAACCATCCCCAATACCGGCTGTCCTAAAACCCTCTTTGGCCGAGAGAGTGGGGGATGTAACTTGAGGCAAGACACTCTCCACTACAATCAAATTCTTGTCCGGATAGTCGGGACAGCAGTGACCTCCTCTACTGTTCTGGTGGTCATGATGGTCACAGTCGAACACGACTGACTATCATACAAATAAATTTCTAAATGTTCAATAGTGCACCCGTATCACCAATACCACTACACATTGTGTTTTTTCTTTATTCGCAAGAAATAAGTAATACAACACAATACAATGCGATGCAGTGAACTGGAATGCAATACATTCAGAGTTTCAGAATTTGGTCCCAAATTTTCTCCAAACATTTTAACTCTCTCCATACGAACGGCGAAAGAGACGACGTTAACAGCGTTTCACCCCAGTTACCATCATCAAAATATTGCAAGCGGAAGGCTCTTATACTGAAGAGGTGAATGTTGACAAAGAATACCACAATTCTGACCACGGAAGCTAAAGGTTGGGTCATTCAGACACCCACTGGACATCCGAGGGGTCTGTGTAGAGGAGAAGAGAGGACTGGCCGTACTGAGTGAGTTAAAGGTATGCAGTCTTCGATGACACACTCATAAGGTTAGAGTCTTTTTCTAAACCACGAAATATGCACATGAATAGATATCACCTTGAGGCGAAAATTCATTCCTCTCTCATTTGGGCGGGAGGAAAGGATTAGGCCCAACGTTCCTCCGAACCCAAGACACAGTGGACATGATGAATACTCTGTCCCGATGGTTGGTAAAGGCTTAGAGACCCTTAGGTTACTACGCCCGCACAAAGCCCAACCAGTTGCTATCAGCAGCTGGCCGAGAATTGTGCGCACGTGTTTTTACGCTTTCCTACCATGTATGCCGGTGTTAACACTGGCCACCAGCCGTCTCCAAACTGCTGCTTGCTTGCTTGCTTTTTTTTTTTTTTTTTTTTTTTTTTTTTTGTCGTGTCGCGAGCACACAGATGAGGTTGATGGGCTGGTCCAAGGGACGGAACTCTTCAATGATACTCGTAACGTGAACCTCAGTGATACTCGTTTGCGCCGTAGATGACAGCAAGTGTGTTGCTGTGTCAGGCTGACGGCAACTGGCTGTGTGTGACTGAAGTGTGTTGTTGCTGTGTCAGGCTGACGGCAACTGGCTGTGTTTGACTGAAGTGTGTTGCTGTGTCAAGCTGACAGCAACTGGCTGTGTGTGACTGAAGTGTGTTGCTGTGTCAAGCTGACAGCAACTGGCTGTGTGTGACTGAAGTGTGTTGCTGCTGTGTCAGGCTGACGGCAACTGGCTGTGTGTGACTGAAGTGTGTTGCTGTGTCAGGCTGACGGCAACTGGCTGTGTGTGACTGAAGTGTGTTGCTGTGTCAGGCTGACGGCAACTGGCTGTGTGTGACTGAAATGTGTTGCTGTGTCAGGTTGGCGGCAACTAGTTGTGTGTGACTGAAATGTGTTGCTGTGTCAGGCTGGCGGCAACTGGCTGTGTGTGACTGAAGTGTGTTGCTGTGTCAGGCTGGCGGCAACTGGCTGTGTGTGACTGAAGTGTGTTGCTGTGTCAGGCTGACGGCAACTGGCTGTGTGTGACTGAAGTGTGTTGCTGTGTCAGGCTGACGGCAACTGGCTGTGTGTGACTGAAGTGTGTTGCTGCTGTGTCAGGCTGACGGCAACTGGCTGTGTGTGACTGAAGTGTGTTGATGCTGTGTCAGGCTGACGGCAACTGGCTGTGTTTGACTGAAGCGTTTTGCTGCGTCAGGCTGACGGCAACTGGCTGTGTGTGACTGAAGTGTGTTGCTGTGTCAGGCTGACGGCAACTGGCTGTGTCTGACTGAAGTGTGTTGCTGTGTCAGGCTGACGGCAACTGGCTGTGTGTGACTGAAGTGTGTTGCTGCTGTGTCAGGCTGACGGCAACTGGCTGTGTGTGTGTGACTGAAGTGTGTTGCTGTGTCAGGCTGACGGAAACTGGCTGTGTGTGACTGAAGTGTGTTGCTGCTGTGTCAGGCTGACGGCAACTGGCTGTGTGTGTCTGACTGAAGTGTGTTGCTGTGTTAGGCTGATGGCAACCAGCTGGGCTTAGTGTGAACGATGCCTTAACCCTTTCTGTGATGCTATCTCAGACTTCCACATGACCAGTCTGAAGGTGTGGCCTACGCCGAGTGGCATCACTAAGACAGAAGCCGGGGCCAGATGCCAGCAGGCTCTCAGCTCCAGTCAGCTGTGGTCTGTGTGCCAGTCCTTCACTCAACTTACTGACTTCCTCTTGCAAGACTGCGTGCTGGACGTGCAGGTGTGTGTGTGTGTGTGTGTGTGTGTGTGTGTGTGTGTGTGTGTGTGTGTGTGTTTGTGTGTGTTGTGGTGTGTGTGTGTGTGTATGTGTGTGCGTAAAGATGTGTGTGTGTGTGTATGTGTGTATGTGTTGTGGTGTGTGTGTGTGTGTTGTTGTGTGTGTGTGTGTGTGTGTGTGTGTGTGTGTGTGTGTGTGTGTGTGTCTTGAGACAGTGTGTGTGTGTGTGCGCGAATGTCTGTGTGTATGTCTGTGTTGTGGTGTGCGTGTGTTGGTGTGTGTGTGTGTGTGTGTGTGTGTGTGTGTGTGTGTGTGTGTGTGTGTGTGTGTGTGTGTGTGTGTGTGTGTGTGTGTGTGTGTGTGTGTGTGTTGAGGGTTTTTGTGTGTGTTTATTCATTTTTATATATTTATATATATATATATATATGTGTGTATGTATGTGTGTGTAGACAATTATGACTTCTCAGTACTCGATCAACCATTAATCAATCAATGAATCACTTAATCAACGATTAACAAAAAATAATAAGTCAATTAAACGATCTCTCTTTTCTTTTCCCCTCACTGGGTTGATAATTACGACTTCCTGGTAACCGATCAAGCATCAGCCATTCAATCAATCAGTCAACCAAGTTTCAGTTTCAGTTTCAGTAGCTCAAGGAGGCGTCACTGCGTTCGGACAAATCCATATACGCTACACCACATCTGCCAAGCAGATGCCTGACCAGCAGCGTAACCCAGCGCGCTTAGTCAGGCCTTGAGAAAAAAAAAGATGAATAAATAATAGGTAAGCTTACATAAGTAAATAATTATGATATTAAAAAAATCAACCAATCAATCAACCAACCAACCAACCAACCAATCAACAAATAAACCAATCTATCAAACAATTAACCAACAATTATCAACCATAGTCAGTTGATTAACTGGCTTCTCCCTCCCTCTCTCTCTCTCTCTACCGCTCGCTTTCTCTGTCTCTGTCTGTCTCTCTCTCTCTCTCTCTCTTCTTTTCTCTTCTCTTTCAGCTAGCAGACAGCTACGATTTTCTGGAAGCGGCCGTTTCCGCCTTCCAGACAGAGTGCCAGATAACCCTGGCCGAAAACCCGGCCAATTACGTCACAGACACCAACGGCCGCAACGTCCTCAGACCGGAATATTCCTCTGACGTTTGCAGCGTCTTCTGCGCGCGTCACGGCCGTTGCGTCAGAGGAAAGTGCGTGTGTCATTCTGGATACATGGGAGACAACTGCGACTTGTTGGAAGGAAGAGGCCCTCAACTTATCCGAGTACGGGGATTCCAAGGGTATGGTTTTATATATTGTACTTACAGACAATATATCACAGACTTCTTCTTCTTCTTCTTCTTCTTCTTTTCCTTCTTCTGCGTTCGTGGGCTGCATCTCTCACGCTCAATCGTATGTGGGATTACATAACATTGAATCAGCAAAGGTATCTACACCATCGATAAGTACTGAAAGGCTGTCAGGTCAGGGGCATGCTACTGGTACCATGTAACCATGTGGAATGATGGCCTAGAGGTAACGCGTCCGCGTAGGAAGCGAGAGAATCTGAGCGCGCTGGTTCGAATCACGGCTCAGCCGCCGATATTTTCTCCCCCTCCACTAGACCTTGAGTGGTGTTCTGGACGCTAGTCATTCGGATGAGACGGTAAACCGAGGTCCCGTGTGCAGCACGCACTTAACGCACGTGAAAGAACCCACGGCAACAAAAGGATTGTTCCTGGCATAATTCTGTAGAAAAATCCACGTCAATAGGAAAAACAAATAAAACTGCACGCAGGAAAAATACAAAAAAATGGGTGGCGCTGTAGTATAGCGACGCGCTCTCCCTGGGGAGAGCAGCCCGAATTTCACACAGAGAAATCCGTTGTGATAAAAAGAAATACAAAATACAAAAACAAAACAAACAGTACTACCTGCCGCATGTGAAGTCTCCCAACGACGGACCAGGCGGAGGAGGAAACCTTTCCCAACGGCTGTGAAGGCGGAAGAGGATGACCAAAGGGCAGTGGGAGCTCTTATCCTTGGCTGGAAGTCCTCCTAGGAGGCGGAACTCCGAAGAAAAAAACCTGCACCTACCGAGGCCGTCCTACACGTGGCAGTATCTGCACCTGTGGGACTGAGAGCGTCGGTAGGCGAGAGAGTGGGGAAGGGACTGCACAACTCCTCCTCACCTGTGCTGGTCAGGCAACCAGGCTAATGTCGGAACGTCGAGCTAGCCCTTCAAATACTCAAAAGTCACTGTACTTCAAACACGTGATCTCGTTTCAACCAAGGTTTAACAGTTAAGGTGTTAACGTTATGTCCTGTGCAACTCTCCCTCACGTTAATCCAAGTCAAGCGGAAGTCATGACTTCAAATCACACCGCCCAACACGTGGGAGACGCTTGCTCTGGACTGTGCAGCTTGGAACAACAAGATCACCACAGGAGCCCCGTGTCAGCTGAAGCCAGGCGCATCACCGAGGCGCAACGAAAGCGTGCTGTGCGCAAGGCCCGAGTAACATCCACTACCATGACAGCACCCACTCACTTGTGTCCCACATGTGGGCGAGTCTTCAGGACCTGGATTGGCCTCATCAGTCACCTCCGGACCCACAGCCACCGATCTTCTTCTTCTTCTTCTTTCCGTTACACGATCAACATCGACTTGCCGATGACTCTGTCGTAGTTCATGCATGCTGGGTATTTTCGTGTCTCCATAACCCACCGATCACTGACATGGGTTACAGGATCTTTAACGTGCGTATTTGATCTTCTGCGTGCTTATACACACGAAGGGGGTTCAGGCACTAGCAGGTCTGCACATATGTTGACCTGGAAGATCGGAAAAATCTCCACCCTTTACCCACCAGGCGCCGTTACCGTGATTCGAACCCGGGACCCTCAGATTGAAAGTCCAACGCTTTAACCACTCGGCTATTGCGCCCGTCTTCCATCTGATATTTGAAGCCATGGTCATCTTCGAATCCGATGGACGAACATCATCACATCCTTAATGATAGTCGCTGCAGTCGCCCAAGTTATCAAACTAAAATTAATAACCATGACTAATGATGGTTGCTGTTGTAATCATCCGCAGGAATACTTGTGACGTCAATCAGCGACCGTGCAGAAAGATCTTCATTGACGTCACTAATATTGCGTTGACGGATACGCTGATGTGCAGTGTGACGTCACGTCTGGTGAGTTATGACGTCACATCTGGTGAGCTATGATAGGTTTTGGTGTTGTTTTGTTTGGTTTGAATACATCTTCAATTGTAGTACCGTTATTTTGTTTTATGTTTATTCATGTTGTGCAGTGTTGTGCGTGTTGTGCACATGTCAGATGATCGGTATAAGGACAGGCCCGGTGCTTCCATTTTTGAAGGAAGTGTCTGGGTTTGTTCCAATGTACCTTTTATTTACCCGTGTGCTAGCTGAATCGATAGCGTAAGCAGCACTGACTTGAAGTTGTGTACCTTGTGAATGGAGAGAGTTACCACTCTTTACTATTTTGTGCTTGTAGTTGTATGGTGTGTTACTCTGTGTGTGTGTGTGTACGCGCGCGCGTGTGCATGGGTGTGTGTGCATGTGTTTGTATATGCGTGTACATATGTTTGTGTGAGTGTGTGCATGTGAGTGAGTGTGTATGCGTGTCCGTGTGTGTGTGTTTGTGCATGTGTGTATATGTATGTGCGTATGAGTGTGCATGTATGTATGTGAGTGAATGTGTGTGTGTGTGTGCGCGCTCGTGCGTGAGTATACATGTGTGTGTGTGTTTGCGTGTATGTGTGTGTACATGCGCGCACGCGCGTGTGTGTGTATGTTTGCATGTGTGTGCGTGCGCATGTGAGTGTGTGTATGCGCGAGTGCGTGCGTGCGTGTGTGTGCGAGTGTGTGCGTGTGTGATTACATGTATGTGTGTGTGATTGCACGTGTATGTGTGTGTGTGTGTGTGTGTGTGTGATTACATGTGTGTGTGTGTGTGTGTGTGTGTGCGTGATTACATGAATGTGTGTGTGATTACATGTGTGTGTGTGATTACATGTGTATGTGTGTGTGTGTGTGTGTGTGTGTGTGTCTGTGTGATTACATGAATGTGTGGTGATTACATGTGTGTGTGTGTGTGTGTGATTACATGTGTATGTATGTGTGTGTGTGTGTGTGTGTGTGTGTGTGTGTGCGTGATTACATCAATGTGTGGTGATTACATGTGTGTGTATGTGATTACATGTGTATGTATGTATGTGTGTGTGTGTGTGTGTGTGTGTGTGTGTGATTACACGTGCATGTGTATGCCCGTGATTACACGTGTGTGTGTGGGTGTGTGTGTGTTTGTGTGTGTGAGTGTGTGTGATTACACGTGTGTGTGTGTGTGATTACATGTGTGTGTGTGTGTGTGTGTGTGTGTGTGTGTGTGTGTGTGTGTGTGTGTCCCACCCGGCAGGCTGACGGCACACAGTCCAGTGTCACCCTGGAGGGGGAGTTTCTCAGCAGTGGGAGACTGGCCTGTCCTCTGCCTCCTACCCAGGGTGAGTGGGACAGGACAGGGTAGGGCAGGACAGGACAGGACAGGGCAGGGC
>NC_134888.1:4609313-4614313 GCF_041734735.1 Babylonia areolata | reverse complement strand
AAAAAAAGTATTGATTTATCAAAAAGCAAACATTTCAAAACTAACAGCAAAAACTACTATATTCACAAACTATTCAATCATTAGTTACATTTCGAATAAACAATAAAATAAATTTTCCCACCTGATGTTCGGAACATTCAAGGCACACAGACCACATCACATCACCCGAGCTCTGATGCATTCAGACTGACACTACAGCACATACATATACGCACACACAAACATGAACATGCACAGCTCACGATTCACCCACACTTACCACGTGCAAAACATTTTCACATTCATACAGGTACTCGAAATGTACAAACAAAAATTTCGTTCTTCCTCTGGCCACAGGCATTCGAAACTCACTCTGTCACAGTGCTGTAACTGCAATTTTGCGGCTCTGCAGGAAAGCGTGTAATTAATGTCGTTATCATGTCAGTAAGGGGTTATGGCCGTATTTTTCTTACATTTTCCACAACAATCTACGTACTCAGAGTGGATGACAAAGGTCAAATGATGGTTATTTATGTTATACTTCATGCCTGCATTGCAATATACACGAAATATTCCCATGCATTTAGCTCCAGGAATTCAGGAAGCTAATATTGGCTATTTCCCCAGGGAGCTCTATAACGTCAATTTTCGTGTATTGCATAATTATTCGAAGCGATATTACCTAAATGTCTTCGGTTTTATACCTACTACCAGGCACACGGTTGTCCTTAAGGCAAGACTCAATGAAAACCGGTCAAGTGGCCTATTTTCTGTGCTTTTTCGACTCACTTTTGAGGGTTTTTGTACTTTAACTTTAATGAAATATTCAGTCGTCACTAAAACCAAAGCGGGTCCATCTTGCAAAGCCCACACCACGCATTAAAGCACGCACAGACGAAATGCACACACACACACACACACACACACACACGCGCGCGCGCGCACGCACGCACGGAGTCTTGCCTCCTAGTTTACAATATTATACAATGCGATACAATACAATACATTTTTTTTTTCCTTTTCAATTTGTTCAGCACAATTTCCTCACGTGGGTACACCAGTGCTCAGCGGTCCTGATGCCAACTTCCTGCTGACATGCGCACTACACACTTCCGGCGTGGTACCCTCCGACGCGCGATTCCGAATCACGTGGCAGCTGAACGGCAGAATCATTGTCCAAGAGATTCTGGGACCTGACAGCCGCTCATCGTCTTTGTACCTTGGACATATTCCACATCCTCCTTTATCAAGGGTAAGGGTTGTGGTTGGAGAGGGTGTGGAGAGGGTGTCTTTTTGTCACGTCCATTTTCAGTTTCTCAAGGAGGCGTCACTGCGTTTTGTACTTGTATTTGTATTTGTATTTCTTTTTATCACAACAGATTTCTCTGTGTGAAATTCGGGTTGCTCTCCCCAGGGAGAGCGCGTCGCTACACTACAGCGCCACCCTTTTTTTGTTTTTTGTTTTTTGTATTTTTTTCCTGCGTCCAGTTTTATTTGTTTTTCCTGTCGAAGTGGGTTATGGAAACAAGAACATTCCCAGCATGCACACCCCCGAAAGCGGAGTATGGCTGCCTATATGGCGGGGGGTCAAAACGGTCATACACGTAAAAGCCCACTCGTGTGCATACGAGTGAACGTGGGAGCTGCAGCCCACGAACGCAGAAGAAGAAGAAGAAGAAGTTTCATCCGAATGACTTGACGCTTATGTTTGATTTTCCAAGTCAAACTTGGGAGGAAAAGGGCGAAAGCGGGATTCGAACCCCACACACCCTCACGGACACTGAAGTGGCAGATAAGCGTCTTAACCACTCTGCCACTTGGCTGTCCCTCGTTATTGTCGCCTGTGTTTTGTGCGTGTGTTTATGAACTGGTGTCTTATGTTGATTGGTTTTGTTTGTTGTTGTTTTTTCCTGTATTTATTCTTGGTTTACGACGTCTTCCTAGGGTGGTTTTTTTTTCTTTTCTTCCATGTTTTTTTATTTTTTATTATTTTATTTTATTTTATTTTATTTTGTCCCTGTAGGCACTGTGGAAGTGTGGGTTAGACGCTGGACGACTGATCCAGTGTTCACTAGTGACCGGAGTTATTCACACATCCATCTATCTATCTATCTATCTATCTATCTATCTATCTATCTATCTATCTATCTATCTATCTATCTATCTGTCTGTGTGCATGTCACAGTGTCTGTGTGTGTCTATGTGTATGTGTGTGCGTGCGTGTATGTGTGTGTGTGTGTGTGTGTGTGTGCGTGCGTGTATATATGTGTGTGTGTGTATGTGTGTGTGTGTGTGTGTGTGTGTCTTTATCTGTAGATATATATATATATATATATATATATATATATATATATATATATATATATATATATATGTGTGTGTGTATGTGGGATGTGTGTGTGTGTGTGTGTGTGTGTGTGTGTATCTGTATGTCTCTGTGTGTCTTTATCTGTGTATAATCGTATATATATATATATATATATATATATATATATATATATATATATATATATATATATATATCTGTGTGTGTGCGTATGTATGCGTGTGTGTGAATGTGTGTGTATACTCGTATGTATCTATCTGTGTGTGCGTATGAGTGCGTGTGTGTGTGTGTGTGTGTGTGTGTGTGTGTGTGTGCTCCAGGTGGGGTGTGTGGTGGAGTCCTTCTTCGCCGACCAGACCTCCACACACAGTGCTCCCTCCGCCAGCAACGTTGTCGTCGTTCACTAGAGATGCTGCTTCCCTTCCTCCACGCTCCATACCCTCCCTTTCCCTCTCCTCCCCTGCCCTTCCTTGCCCTCCTCTTCTCTCTTCTCTCCTCCCCTGCCCTTCCCTCTCCTCCCCTCCCCTTCCTTTCCCTCCCCTCCCCTTCCCTCTCCTCCCCTCCCCTTCCCTCTCCTCCCCTGCCCTTCCCTCTCCTCCCCTGCCCTTCCCTCTCCTCCCCTACCCTTCCCTCTCCTCCCCTACCCTTCCCTCTCCTCCCCTGCCCTTCCCTCTCCTCCCCTACCCTTCCCTCTCCTCCCCTTCCCTCTCCTCCCCTACCCTTCCCTCCCCTCCCCTTCCCTCCCCTTCCCTCTCCTCCCCTCCCCTCCCCTTACCTCTACTTCCCTCTCCTCCCCTCCCCTTCCCTCCCCTCCCCTTCCCTCTCCTTCCCTCTCTTTCCCTGCCCTTCCTTGCCCTCCCCTGCCTTTCCCTCTCCTCCCCTGCCCTTCCTTGCCCTCCCCTCCCGTCCCCTCTCCTCCCCTGCCCTTCCCTCTCCTCCCCTGCCCTTCCTTGCCCTCCCCTGCCCTTCCCTCTCCTCCCCTGCCCTTCCTTGCCCTCCCCTGCCTTTCCCTCTCCTCCCCTGCCCTTCCTTGCCCTCCCCTGCCCTTCCCTCTCCTCCCCTGCCCTTCCTTGCCCTCCCCTGCCCACCCTTCCCCCCTTCCTGATCTCTTGCCCGTCTCTCCACGAAAGCTGCTGCTTCACTTTCACCGCCAGTCCACTTTGCTAAGACCTGTGACAGTTTGCCTGACTCTTCCTCCTCTTCTTTGCTCGACCTGTTACACTCTCCCTGATTCCATCCCCCCCCCTCCACTTTGCTCGACCTGTTACAATGTCCCTCCACTATCACTCCACTTTGCTGGACCTGTTACACTCTACCCCCCCCCCCCCTGTCCACTCTCCCTCCACTTTGCTAGACCTGGTACAATGTCTCTGACTCTCTCTCTCTCCACTGTCACTCCACTTTGCTACAGCCGTTACAATGTCCCTCCACTGTCACTCCACTTTGCTAGACGTGTTACACTCTCCCTCTCCACTCTCGCTCCACTTTGCTAGACCTGTTACACTCTCCCTGACTCTCCACCCGCTTTGCTACACTTGTTACAGTGTCCCTAACTCTCCCTCCACGACCACTCCACTTTGCAAAGACCTGTTACAATGTCCCTAACTCTCCCTCCACTGTCTCTCCACTTTGCTAGACCTGTTACGCTCTCCCTGACTCCCCCTCCACTTTGATAGACATGTTACACTCTCCCTGATTCTCCCTCCACTTTGCTAGACCTGTTACACTCCCCCTCTCCACTCTCCCTCCACTTTGCTAGACCTGTTACACTCCCCCTCTCCACTCTCCCTTCACTTTGCTAGACCTGTTACACTCTCCCTCTCCACTCTCCCTTCACTTTGCTAGACCTGTTACACCCCCCCCCCTCCACTCTCCCTCCACTTTGCTAGACCTGTTACACTCCCCCTCTCCACTCTCCCTCCACTTTGCTTGACCTGTTGCACTCTCCCCGACTCTCTCTCTCCACTCTCCCTCCACTTTGCTAGACCTGTTACACTCTCCCCGACTCTCTCTCTCCACTATCCCTTCACTTTGCTAGACGTGTTACAATGTCCCTAACTCTCCCTCCACTCTCCCTTCACTTTGCTAGACGTGTTACAATGTCCCTAACTCTCCCTCCACTCTCCCTTCACTTTGCTAGACGTGTTACAATGTCCCTAACTCTCCCTCCACTCTCCCTCCACTTTCCTAGACCTGTTACAATGTCCCTAACTCTCCCTCCACTATAACTCCACTTTGCTAGACGTGTTACAATGTCCCTAACTCTCCCTCCACTCTCCCTTCACTTTGCTAGACGTGTTACAATGTCCCTAACTCTCCCTCCACTATCACTCCACTTTGCTAGACGTGTTACAATGTCCCTAACTCTCCCTCCACTCTCCCTTCACTTTGCTAGACGTATTACAATGTCCCTAACTCTCCCTCCACTCTCCCTTCACTTTGCTAGACGTATTACAATGTCCCTAACTCTCCCTCCACTATCCCTTCACTTTGCTAGACGTATTACAATGTCCCTAACTCTCCCCCCACTCTCCCTTCACTTTGCTAGACGTGTTACAATGTCCCTAACTCTCCCTCCACTCTCCCTTCACTTTGCTAGGCGTGTTACAATGTCCCTAACTCTCCCTCCACTATCACTCCACTTTGCTAGACGTGTTACAATGTCCCTAACTCTCCCTCCACTCTCCCTTCACTT
>NC_134888.1:4591813-4606813 GCF_041734735.1 Babylonia areolata | reverse complement strand
CGTTTACGATGGTTTAAAATCTCCGTCAGGTTTCCAATGGGGGTGCTTCGGGGGGAGGGAGGGGGGGGGAGAGAGGAATAAAACCATGAGAAAAATGTTTCCTCCTAGTTGTCCAGGTTGGACAGAAAGAAAAAAAAAATCGATCATTTCAAGAACGAAGAGATTGTGGGTGATGGCGAAGTTCGCTTGACGTCCAGCTAGCGACATTAGAGTGAGTTACAGAACATAAAATGCTCGCGTGGGAGATAAAGAGGCTTACATCAGTGGATGAATTGTTCGTCTTACCTTGAGGGATCGAACTAGAAACAAACAAACACCAAAAAAAAAAAAAAAAAAGTAAAAGAATAGGCCGTTAGTATCGCCCGAAAAAGAGGGCAGAATTAGCTTCACTTTTTTCCTGCCATGACGCTCGTTCTCAGGTAACGATTTCTGGAAGTTTGGACGAGAGGGTATCTGTTATTGGAAGGTCAGTTTCACGCCTTTTCCACTCGTCTCCAAACGACACTGTTGCCACTAGCTTGTAGGCAGTTGCCTGACTGCTGCAGAAAGGTTTTTTTTATTTTTTTTTTTTTTTTATATCTCTTTCATGAACTTGATTACCGATCGATTTTAACATCTCACAACGAGGTCAGGATTCTAGAAGCTGAGAGTAAAAGTGATTCTCCTATCGAAAACCCAAGCCAGAAAGCAGCTGCAAAATGTCTCCCGCGGGATTTCAGAAGCTGAAAGTAAGTGATTCCCCCGTGGAAAAAAATCAAGACAGATAGCGGGCTTCCAAAGTCCGATAACTTGTGCCCACTGGATTCGTTTGTACAACCAATGACGTCCCTTTGGCACTGTCCTCTCGGAAATGCTGTGTAGCGAAGGTGTCGTGGTTCTCCGAAATGTTTATTAGGTGTGTGAGTGAAAGAATGCCACTACAACTTTTCAGAAGCGTGTGTGTGTGTGTGTGTGTGTGTGTGTGTGTGTGTGTGTGTGTGTGTGTGTGTGTGTGTGTGTGTGTGTGTGTGTGTGTGTGCTTGAGAGAGAGAGAGAGAGCGGGGACAGAGAGGGAGACAGTGGCACTTACAGACAGAGACAGACAGACACAGAAGGGCAGAGAGACAGACAGACAGACAGACAGACGGGTATACAGAGAGACAGAGACAGGGAACAAGACAGGGATAAAAAGACGGAAGACAGGGAGCTAGAAACAGAGGCAGACAGAGACAGAGAAAAACAGAAAGAAAGAAAGCAAGACATAAAGAGTGAAAGAGAGACACACACAGACAGAGCCCAAACGAACAAAGGCGACACAATAGATAGAGAAAGGTATTCCTCCCCCCTCGCCTCCCCCCCCCCCCCCCCGTACCCCCCTCCTCCCCTCCCCCTCACCACCCATATCAACACAAGTTCTTGTAGAACATCACCCCACAATACTGCCCACCCTCAACCCGTTTACAGTTCGAATACTGCTCCCGGCGCACTAAGAGCGAAGAAAACGAGAAGTCCAACTTCCATCAAGAAGACCCTTACCCTAGTACTTGGGAGGTCTTGACTGCAGGTGAAACCGTGTTATGTTTGTGTGGTGTGGGAAAGTACACCACAGCAACAACATGTTACGTTTATAGGGTCGGATAATTACTCAGTGAAATCTCCAGCAGCAACAACATGTTACGTTTATAGGGTCGGATAATTACTCAGTGAAATCAGCAGCAGCAACAACATGTTACGTTTATAGGGTCGGATAATTACTCAGTGAAATCACCAGCAGCAACAACATGTTGCGTTTATAGGGTCGGATAATTACTCAGTGAAATCAGCAACAGCAACAACATGTTACGTTTATAGGGTCGGATAATTACTCAGTGAAATCACCACAGCAACATGTTACGTTTATAGGGTCGGATAATTACTCAGTGAAATCACCACAGCAACAACATGTTACGTTTATAGGGGTCGGATAATTACTCAGTGAAATCAGCAGCAGCAACAACATGTTCCGTTTGTAGGGTCGGATAATTACTCAGTGAAATGACCACAGCAACAACATTTTACGTTAATAGGGTCAGATAATTACTCAGTAAAATCACCACAGCAACAATATGTGACGTTTATAGGGTCGGATAATTACTCAGTGAAATCTCCAGCAGCAACAACATGTTACGTTTATAGGGTCGGATAATTACTCAGTGAAATCACCACAGCAACAATATGTGACGTTTATAGGGTCGGATAATTACTCAATGAAATCAGCACAGCAACAACATGTTACGTTTATAGGGTCGGATAATTACTCAATGAAATCAGCAGCAGCAACAACATGTTACGTTTATAGGGTCGGATAATTACTCAGTGAAATGACCACAGCAACAACACGTTACGTTTATAGGGTCGGATAATTACTCAGTGAAATCAGCAACAGCAACAACACGTTACGTTTATAGGGTCGGATAATTACTCAGTGAAATCACCACAGCAACAACACGTTACGTTTATAGGGTCGGATAATTACTCAGTGAAATCACCACAGCAACAACATGTTACGTTTATAGGGGTCGGATAATTACTCAGTGAAATCAGCAGCAGCAACAACATGTTCCGTTTGTAGGGTCGGATAATTACTCAGTGAAATGACCACAGCAACAACATTTTACGTTAATAGGGTCAGATAATTACTCAGTAAAATCACCACAGCAACAATATGTGACGTTTATAGGGTCGGATAATTACTCAATGAAATCAGCACAGCAACAACATGTTACGTTTATAGGGTCGGATAATTACTCAGTGAAATGACCACAGCAACAACATGTTACGTTTATAGGGTCGGATAATTACTCAGTGAAATAACCACAGCAACAACATGTTACGTTTATAGGGTCGGATAATTACTCAGTGAAATCACCAGCAGCAACAACATGTTACGTTTATAGGGTCGGATAATTACTCAGTGAAATCAGCAACAGCAACAAACATGTTACGTTTATAGGGTCGGATAATTACTCAGTGAAATCAGCAACAGCAACAACATGTTACGTTTATAGGGTCGGATAATTACTCAGTGAAATCAGCAACAGCAACAACATGTTACGTTTATAGGGTCGGATAATTACTCAGTGAAATCAGCAGCAGCAACAACATGTTACGTTTATAGGGTCGGATAATTACTCAGTGAAATCAGCAACAGCAACAAACATGTTACGTTTATAGGGTCGGATAATTACTCAATGAAATCAGCACAGCAACAACATGTTACGTTTATAGGGTCGGATAATTACTCAGTGAAATCAGCAGCAGCAACAACACGTTACGTTTATAGGGTCGGATAATTACTCAGTGAAATCACCACAGCAACAACATGTTACGTTTATAGGGTCGGATAATTACTCAGTGAAATCAGCAACAGCAACAAACATGTTACGTTTATAGGGTCGGATAATTACTCAGTGAAATCAGCAGCAGCAACAACTCAAGTTGTTATGTTTGTAAGGGCAGGTAATTACAAAGAAAAGCAACGACAAAGAAAACCAACAACAAAGGCAAAGGCAAAACGTCTATTTCTTGTTTCCCTTGAGGGCAATGAAACGTTTACATACATACATCGTTTACACATACCATACAAACGAACAAGAGTAATGTGATGTCAAAAGAACAAACAGGAAAAAAACAAAACACAAAAAAAGCCTATTCGCGCAAACAACACACATCAATAATTAATATATTCTCAGCCATTAACAACAGACGTAAACTTTACCGAAAGGAACTACAAATAGAAGAAACAAGTGCTTTAAGTTTTCACAATATTCTTTTTGGTTTTGTTTTCTTCAGAAAACAACGATTGAATAATAATAATAATAATTAATGGAGTTTGGGTGGTTTCTATTATATCTAGGTAATCACTTTTGTTTGACACTTTCAAAAACAGGGTACACAAACAAATAGTGAAACTCATCAGCAATGTCGTTTGTCCAACATTCATCACAGATTCTTCCGATTCTTGGTTAATTGTCAAAGCGCTGGCTGTTAACAGGCAAAGCATTATTGGTTGTTTTGCTTTGTTTTGTAATTTTATTTTATTTATTTATTTTATGTTATTTTATGGTTGTTGTTGTTTTTTTCCATTTATTTTATTTTATTTATTTTTTCGCAAGGCCTGACTAAGCGAGTTGGGTTACGCTGCTGGTCAGGCATCTGCTTGGCAGATGTTGAGTAGCATATATGGATTTGTCCGAACGCAGTGACGCCTCCTCGAGCTACTGATACTGATACTGATACTCTAAACTTAAGTAACTGGATAACACTGGTAACACAGTAAAGTAAGCGTTTTGACCAGCAGCGTGTTATGTTTGTATGGTCAGATAAATTACATGGAAAGCGACAACAGCAACATCATGTTACGTTTGTATGATCAGATAAATTACATGGAAAGCGACAACAGCAACATCATGTTATGTTTGTATGATCAGATAAATTACATGGAAAGCGACAACAGCAACATCATGTTCCGTTTGTATGGTCAGATAAATTACACGGAAAGCGACAACAGCAACATCATGTTACGTTTGTATGATCAGATAAATTACATGGAAAGCGACAAAAGCAACATCATGTTACGTTTGTATGGTCAGATAATTACACGGAAAGCGACAAAAACAACATCATGTTACGTTTGTATGGTCAGATAAATTACATGGAAAGCGACAAAAACAACATCATGTTATGTTTGTATGGTCAGATAAATTACATGGAAAGCGACAACAGTAACATCGTGTTACGTTTGTATGGTCAGATAATTACACGGAAAGCGACAACAGCAACATCATGTTACGTCTGTATGGTCAGATAAATTACATGGAAAGCGACAAAAGCAACATCATGTTACGTTTGTATGATCAGATAAAATACATGGAAAGCAACAACAGCAACATGTTACGTTTGTATGGTCAGGTAAAGTACATAGAAAGCAACAACAGCAACATGCTTCGTTTGTATGGTCAGGTAAAGTACATAGAAAGCAACAACAGCAGCAACATGTTACGTTTGTATGGTCAGGTAAAGTACATAGAAAGCAACAACAGCAACATGTCACGTCTGTATGGTCAGGTAAAGTACATAGAAAGCAACAACAGCAACAACATGTCACGTCTGTATGGTCAGGTAAAGTACATAGAAAGCAACAACAGCAACAACATGTCACGTCTGTATGGTCAGGTAAAGTACATAGAAAGCAACAACAGCAACAACATGTTACGTTTGTATGGTCAGGTAAAGTACATAGAAAGCAACAACAGCAACATGTTACGTTTGTATGGTCAGGTAAAGTACACAGAAAGCAACAACAGCAACAACATTTTACGTTTGTATGCTCAGGTAAAGTACATAGAAAGCAACAACAGCAACATGTTACGTTTGTATGGTCAGGTAAAGTACATAGAAAGCAACAACAGCAACATATTACGTTTATATGGTCAGGTAAAGTACATAGAAAGCAACAACAGCAACAACATGCTACATAATTATGTATTATGGTCAGGCAAAGCTACACAGAACACAGCAACTGAAGCAGTGTGTGACGTCAGTATAATAAGGTACATACACAGAAAACAACAACAACAACAACAAGTGTATAATAGTATGAAAAAACAACATACTTCGATATACTTGATAACTCTATATTTCATGTGCTTCATTGACGAAAACAGACCACATATTTTGTATTGTATTGTATTGTATTGTATTGTATTGTGCTATATTGTATTGTACTGTATTGTATTGTATATATTGTATTGTATTGTATTGCATATACTTTCGGCCCCAACAGTTTTTTTCTCTGCTTGAAATTTGGACTGGTCTCCGCACGCACGCACACACACACACACACACACACACACACACACACACACACACACACACACACACACACACACACGCACGCACGTCCGCTCACGCACGCACACACACACACACACACACACACACACACACACACACACACACACACACACACACACACACGCACACGCACGCACGCACGCACGCACGCAAGAACATGACAAACAAATGTAGAAAAAAAAACCCAACAACAATCATTTAGATTTAACGCTTCCAATCTTCCCCTCCCCCTTTAAAAAAAGAAAAAAAAGAAATAATAATCTTCAAGTATCCACAGAGAACATATGAGCATGATCAATGAATGTTTGGAAGCAAAGGGGAGGAAAGAGAGGTGGAAATAGAACGAAGAAAAGACGGGCGCAATAGCCGAGTGGTTAAAGCGTTGGACTGTCAGTCTGAGGGTCCCGGGTTCGAATCACGGTGACGGCGCCTGGTGGGTAAAGGGTGGAGATTTTTACGATCTCCCAGGTCAACATATGTGCAGACATGCTTAGTGCCTGAACCCCCTTCGTGTGTATATGCAAGCAGAAGATCAAATACGCACGTTAAAGATCCTGTAATCCATGTCAGCGTTCGGTGACTTATGGAAACAAGAACATACCCAGCATGCACACCCCCGAAAACGGAGTATGGCTGCCTACATGGCGGGGTAAAAACGGTCATACACGTAAAAGCCCACTCGTGTGCATACGAGTGAACGCAGAAGAAGAAGAAGAACCAAGAAAGGGTTGTCCAACACACACACACACACACACACACACACACACACACACACACACACAGAGAGAGAGAGAGAGAGAGAGAGAGAGAGAGAGAGAGAGAGAGAGAGAGAGAGAGCAGAAGAAGAAGAAGAAGAAGGAGGAGGAGGAGGAGAAGAAGAAGAAGAGGAAGAAAAAGAAGAAGAAGAAGAAAAAGAAGAAGAAGCAGAAGGAGGAGGAGGAGGAGAAGAAGAAGAAGGAGGAGGAGGAGAAGAGAAAGAAGAAGAAGGAGAAGAAGAAGGAGGAGGAGGAGAAAGAGGAGGAGGAGAAGGAAAAGGAGGAGGAGAAGAAGAAGAAGATGATGAAGAAGAAGTAGGAGGAGGAGGAGGAGAAGAAGAAGGAGGAGGAGGAGGAGGAGGAGGAGATGAAGAAGAACAACAAGAACAAGAACAAGAACAAGAGCAAGAAGAACAACAAGCAGAAGAAAAATGCAACCAACGCATTTTGAATCAGAATTGATTCTCCTCGGTCGTCGACAATAAATCAGGGGGGTTGGCAATTTTCGATTTCCGATTTCTATTTCGTGTGAGAAAAGAGAGAGAGACTAGGAGTGGTTTGGGACAAAAACAAAGCCAAAATAGAGAAAAAAAACAGAAAAAAAAAACATAATGGAATTAAAGACGTAAGGGATAAACGAATTCAGAACGTAGAGGATCGATATACGCGTGGAAATTTCCCCTCTTTTAAAAGAAAGAAGCGAAATCTGCTTTATCGGAAAGCTCGTGTCATAATTGTTCTTTACGAAATGTTCAAATAGTCGTGAGTAAGAATGTGCAAACAAGGACGAACGTGGGAGCACGTGCAAGCAAGCAAGCGCGCGCGCACACACACACGCACGCACACACACACACGCACGCACACACACACACGCACGCACGCACACACAAACGAACACACGCACCCACACACTCAAACGCACACAAACAGTCGCACGTAAATAACTCAAACGAACACACATACTCATATGCAATCACACACACACACACACACACACACACACACACACACACACACATACAGACACACACACACACACGCACACACACACACAAACACACACACACACACACACATACAGACACAGACACACACACACACACACACACACACACACACACACACGCATTTTCTTGTGCATACGTGCGTGCGTGACTGTGTGTCTTCGGTCATGGATGAACGGTGGAGAGGTTAACGAAAGAGTGAAAGGTTGGGAAAAGTGAAAGAAAATGTGTGTGTGTGTGTGTGTGTGTGTGTGTGTGTGTGTGTGTGTGTGTGTGTGTGTGTGTGTGTGTGTGTGTGTGTGTGTGTTGTGTGTCTATATATCTGTGTGTCTGTGAGTGAGTGTTTATGTGTCATGGCTCGTTTTGTTGGCAGAGACAATTCCCCAATTTTCGCAAGATGTACTTTCATTCATTTATTTATTTTTGCTTTTACAAAGCTAAAGAACTGATAAAGAGAAGGGAAAAAAAAGAAAACAGAAATCAGAAAGGAAGCTGTGTTTATCTTTGGGGAAGATTTTTCCCCCAAAAAGAGAATGCGACATCAGGAAGAGTCTTCACTCACTCACCCACTCATTCCCTCGACCGCTGGGGTCGTTGGGGGGACATGAGGAAGATGTCATAGCTCGCCACGCCGTTCTGTTGGCAGCTGTCGTGAGGGGATCTGGCATCGTCATTTTGGTCCATTCCTTGACGTTGTCGGACCAGCTCTTTCTCTGCCGCCCCGGTCCGGCGGCGGGGGCGGGGGCGGGGGCGGCAGGAAGAGTCTTACATGCCCCCAATTAAAAGTCACGGGGGCTAATCAAAAACGGGCCACAATGATATTTGACCACCTTTTCACCGCTGGCCAGAAGTTTGTTCCCGATGAGAATCACCAGCTCAGACTGTTCAGATAGGGATTCGGTCTGCCCAATGTTAATTAACGCAAGTAACTTAGTGCCATACACATAAATTACGCTTCTCGGATACTTTTCAAAGGGTAGCGCAGTTTAACTCACTCAGTACGGCCAGTCCTCTCTTCTCCTCCACACAGACCCCTCGGATGTCCAGTGGGTGTCTCAATGACGGAACCTTTAGCTTCCGTCGTCAGAATTGTGGTATTATTTGTCAACATTCACCTCTTCCGTATTAGAGCCTTCCGCTTGCAATATGTTGATGATGGTAATTGGGGTGAAACGCTGTTAACGTCGTTTCTTTCGCCGTTCGTGTGGAGTGAGTTGAACCAGCACCGCCCTTCACGTGACACACGTGAAGACGGAAATGGTGGCAGAGAAATATTACTGTGTGTGTTTACTGTGTCACAGCTGAGGGGGAAATATTGCTCTTTAAAGTACAGGCAGCTCTGGCAAATGGGTTTAATACGGATAACGGTTGGGGGCCAATGGATTTTCTGAGCAGGACAAAAAATCGGTGAGGTGTTGAATGAAAGCGTGAGAAAATATTGGCAAGGATGGAGACATGAGAGAAGAATATTTGTGTGTGGACGCAACTTTTCTCTCTTGTACTCTTGATCATTCTAGTGTTGGTATTCTTCAATGGAATGCATATGGGCTTTCCAACAAACTTTTCTGACAAAACAGTTTCTTGATGACAATATTTTTGGCTTTATTTGTCTTGTCGAAACTTTCATCGAAGATCCAGATTCCCGTTTGTTCCCCCCCCAGTCATACTGTAAACCATCAGTCAGACTGACTCGGCAGGGACAAGGGGGTGGGGGGGGCGGGGGGGGGCGTGGGGGGGGGGTTGTTTGATAAGAAGTGTCTGTCCCCTTTGTTAAAGAACTTGCATGCGAGCCAGATAATGTTTTATGGGGTTTTTTGTTTTATTTGACAACAAGTTATTTGGCTTTAATAACAGTATATAACTTCATATGTGTGTATGTTCCTCCTATGAATTCTCCATATGCTAAATTTTGCTAATTGGCAATGGGATGATGTGTTTCAGTTATGCATGTCAGGATCTGGCAAATTGGGGTAAAAGAGTTGCATATAAATGTGTTGTGTGTGTGTGTGTGTGTGTGTGTGTGTAAGCTGTATAAATGGAATTGTAATTATGTAAGTGTGTTATTTAGATTGTTTGATGCCCACGTGCAGCCCTCTCTGATTTATGGTGCAGAACTATGGGGTTGGATAAAGCTTCTGTTGCAATAGAGAGTGTTCAAGTAGTCATTTTTAAAAAACAATACCTAGTCGGCACACAAACACCCAACGGTCTTCTTTATTGCGAATTAACTCACTCAGTACGGCCAGTCCTCTCTTCTCCTCTACACAGACCCTCGGATGTCCAGTGGGTGTCTCAATGACCCAACCTTTAACTTCCGTCGTCAGAAATGTGGTATTCTTTGTCAACATTCACCTCTTCAGTATAAGAGCCTTCTGCTTGCAATATTTTGAAGGTGGTAATTGGGGTGAAACGCTGTTAACGTCGTCTCTTTCGCCGTTCGTATGGAGAGAGTTAAACACGTGTCCATTAACTATTAACTCAGGCATATCAGGTATTCGATATTGGTTGAAGCTGACACGAATGGATGAACATAGACTACCTTTCAAGGCCTGTATAATGCTTTTAGGTTTAGTTAACAAAGGAAAAACAAACTGGACTTCTAAGATTCGCGATGAACTAGCGACGTATGGTTTCTTTTTCGTATGGGGGTCGGGGTGAGGGGGGAGAGGTGGGGAGGGGGGAGGGGGTAGGGTTGACTCTTTTATAAAGTTGTTTAAACAAAGACATGTCGACTGTGGTTGGAAAAAGTGGAATCGCCACATTAGTGATAGCGATAGATTCTTAGAGTACAGAAAATTAAAAAAAAAAAAGGAAAACAATCATAACATAGAACCTTACCTTATGGTTGATTTAAATAGATATGTAAGATATATATATATATATATATATATATATAAAAAGATATGCTAACAAGATTTCAATTTGGAATTTCAGGTATTGTTTTGGATACAAAGAGCAAAGTGTGAATATGATGAAATGCCACTGAGACAAAGGTTCATTTTGTACTCTGTTGTCCTGCCCTTGATGATCTTAGATTTCAGTTTATACCAGCTAAGTGTTATGAAAACCCTTGTGACTTTAAACTTACATTACTCCTGGCTGTTAGAGATGAACTTTTATTAAACAATTTTGCTATGTTCTTACACCAGGCATTCAAAAGAGGAGAAATTGTCAGCTCATGACCAATGACTAGGTATCACTGTTATACTGTGTAATGTTGATAATCACTGCTTATGTGGTATCCAATGCAGCACTTAATGTTTTCATGTTTGTATCCTGCTTTTTGCTTCCTTGTTAAAAGATAGATGTTGTTTATGTTCATACCCTTTCATACAGAGCTTTGGCCTTAATGAATGAATGAATTCTAATTCCAATTCCAGCCCCTAGAAACAAGAACAATGTAAACTGTCTATTAAGGAAACAAATACATGAACAAGTCCTGCATGCAAGAAAGTAAAATTTCCAAAACCCTGCAGATTTTCGATTATTCTAAAGGATGACAGAGCCCAACACTGTTGCTACAGTATCCATGAAGCTGTTTCATATTTCCATGCATAAAAGATATAGATTCCTAGGTTCCTTGTTTTATACAGATTGTCACATTCTAGTGATCGTGGTAGAGACTGTATACAACAACAGTCCAGGTATTCGTCTTTTATTCCAGAATACAAATGGCAAGCACAAATTACATCTTCTTCTTCCGTGACTCCACATAACCTGCAAAGTTTATCCAGATCATTGCAGAAAAAAAAAATCCAGCTCCTTTAAAAAAAAGTAATAATTCCAAGGGTAATTTGACGATGCAGTCTCTGAAATATTTTATGTCCTCAAAATCAAAATATCTTTCACTTTCAAAGGTAAACTCAAATATTGCTCACCTTTTTCTCTGTTCTTTTTTTTTTTTTTGTCCTTTTTTTTTTTCTTTTTGATTACTCCTCACATTTCTTAGTTTTACCTCTGTCTTGGTTTTGTCCTCTCTTTTTTTTCTCCAGTCTCTACTTTTCTCCCCCATGAAGAAGGGCCTAGGGCCCGAAAAACGTAGGGAAAGTCGTTCATCATAGGACAAGCTACCACCTACAGGTCAGTCTGAACCGTGTTTTATCGCCCGTAAACTCAAATGTTCTATAATAATTGACTAAATCACTAATTATACATATCTTTATGCAGTACAGAGCTTCCCCATTCTTGGAGGTAAATATAATTATGCCAGGCGTGGTTCAAGCAAGAAAATAAATGATAGTTCACACCCAAACCCGTGTTGCCACCAGACGTATCCAAAACCCTAGGCTAAAGAGTGTATCTTTTTTTTTTGATGCGAGAGACCCAACACTTTTGGCCATTATTGTCTAGAGTAACTAGCATGGTAAATGCCGTGTTTAGGGGAGACGTCTCTTGTCCATTTCTAATACTCTTAATCAGTGTCACCAAGTCCCCGACAGCCACCACCATCCCCTTGTCCACACTGCGTCAGAACCTTCCGGGCGCGGATTGGCCTGACCAGTCATCTGCGCACCCACAGAGCCCACCCCCCCCCCCCCCCCCCCCCCCCCCCAGGATGACTAGATGGTCCTCGTCGATCCCGACGGACGAACCACCAATCAGTGTCACTGCTCTGTTGTCATTATAATGGGCAGCGGCATATCTCTTAAAGGTGTTATCAGTGGTACATTATGATATCGTTTTAATTGCAGATGTCTGAACTTTCTCGGTGTTTTTCAGTCTCTGTAACCCCCCATACTTCTGAAGCGTACAATAGTACAGGCTGTCATTACGTGTCAGAAATGTTAGAGACGTGTTTTTAGTCATTCCATTTAGTTTACTTGCATACTTCACACTGTCGAAACACGTTCGTTTTCCTTTGACTGTCATTGCATCGAATGAGAGAGAGATAGAGAGATAGAGAGAGAGGGGGGGTGAGGGGGGCAGAGAGGGACACAGAGAGAGAGTAGAGAGAGAGAGAGACAGAGGGAGATAGAGAGAGACGGACAGAGAGAGAAGGGGGGGGGGAGAGAGAGGGTGGAGTGAGAGAGAGAGGGAGAGAGAGAGGGGGAGAGAGACAGAGACAGAGAGAGGGAGAGAGGGAGAGAAAGAAAAACAGAGAGAGACACAGAGAGAGACAGACACAGAGAGGGAGACTGACAGACAGACAGACAGACAGACACACACACACACACACACACACACACACACACACACACACACACACACACACACACACAGAGAAGCAGGCATAATTATACACAGACACACTGAGAGAGAGACACATACGAACATGTACACGCACGCACGCACACACACACACACACACACACACACACACACACACACACACACACACACACACACACACACACACACACACAGAGAATGAGAGAGATGACGATGATGGTGGTGGTGGCGGTGACGTTGAAGAAGAAGAAGTAGAAGAAGAGCAATAACAACACTAACAACACTAACAATAACTACATAATAGCAAGTAGGAAAGAGGCAGAGGAGAAGGAGGGCCCAGGGAGACTCTAGTATGTAGTTTGTAGGTCTGACACCATACCTTTTGAACCATGAGGTGTTCAACTTCGTGAAACCACGGTGTTTTTGAGAGGCTCTGCTGACGTCAACAGTACAATATGACGTTACCGAGATCATCTAATTTCCTGTTAACGATCAGGTGCTGGTGCAGTCAAGGATTCACCCCCCAACCCCGCCCCCCAGCCCCCCAGCCCCCCACACACCCGCGCCCCCTCCTCCGAATCTTCCCCCCCCCTCCCCCTCCCCACTCCGGAGAGATGAATGTTTCTAAGTATCAGGATGTGTCCTTGTTTGTATATTATTTTGGAGCGCTCTAACTGTCATTCAGACACAGCAATTGTAGATGTCCGTTTACCCGCCTTCCACATAATCTCGCGTAGCATTTTGGCGTTTATTTATTTTATTATTTGCTTTTAGATTGGTCTCTCTCTCTGTGTCTCTCTCTGTCTCTCTGTCTCTCTGGCTCTGTCTCTGTCTCTGTCTCTCTGTCCACCCGTCGTCTCTGCTTATCTCTATATCCATTTCTCTCTCTCTCTCTCTCTCTCTCTCTCTCTCTCTCTCTCTCTGTGTGTGTGTGTGTGTGTGTGTGTGTGTGTGTGTGTGTGTGTGTGTGTCTGTCTGTCTGTCTCTCTGTCCACCCGTC
The DNA here is from genome assembly GCF_041734735.1 of Babylonia areolata. Taxonomy (NCBI): domain Eukaryota; kingdom Metazoa; phylum Mollusca; class Gastropoda; order Neogastropoda; family Buccinidae; genus Babylonia; species Babylonia areolata. The sequence goes on along the minus strand of NC_134888.1, from coordinate 4,593,011 downwards.
TCTGCTTATCTCTATAGCCATTTCTCTCTCTCTCTCTGGCTCTGTCTCTGTCTCTGTCTCTCTGTCCACCCGTCTCTATTTATCTCTATATCCATTTCTCTCTCTCTGTCTGTCTGTCTGTCTCTCTCTGTCTGTGTCTTTTTTCTTTGTGCGGAATACTTGGAAACAGAGAGAAAGAGAGACAGAGAGGGAAAGAGAGAGACAGAGAGACAGAGGGACAGAGGCAGGGAGGGAGAGAGAGAGACACAGAGAGAGAGAGAGAGAGAGAGAGAGGATGTTTCCTTGTTCGTATGTTATTTTGGAGCGCTCTAACTGTCAATCAGACACAGCAATTGTAGATGTCCGTTTACCCGCCTTCCACATAATCTCGCGTAGCATTTTGTCGTTTATTTATTTTATTATTTGCTTTTAGATTGGTCTCTCTCTCTCTCTCTCTCTCTCTCTCTCTCTCTCTCTCTCTCTCTGTCTCTGTCTCTGTCTCTCTGTCCACCCGTCTCTGCTTACCTCTATATCCATTTCTCTGTGTGTGTGTGTGTGTGTGTGTGTGTGTGTGTGTGTGTGTGTGTGTGTGTGTGTGTCCACCCGTCTCTATTTATCTCTATATCCATTTCTCTCTCTCTCTCTCTCTCTCTTTGTCCACCCGTCTCTATTATCTCTATATCCATCTCTCTCTCTCTCTCTCTGGCCCTGTCTCTGTCTCTGTCTCTCTGTCCACCCGTCTCTATTTATCTCTATATCCATTTCTCTCTCTCTCTCTGTCTGTCTCTCTCTCTCTCTCTCTGTCTGTCTTTTTTCTTTGTGCGGAATACTTGGAAACAGAGAGAAAGAGAGGCAGAGACAGAGAGGGAAAGAGAGAGACAGAGAGACAGAGGGACAGAGGCAGGGAGGGAGAGAGAGACAGAGAGACAGAGAGGATGTTTCCTCGTTCGTATGTTATTTTGGAGCGCTGTAACTGTCATTCAGACACAGCAATTGTAGATGTCCGTTTACCTGCCTTTCACATAATCTCGCGTAGCATTTTGGCGTTTATTTATTTTATTGTTTGCTTTTAGATTGGTCTGTGTGTGTGTGTCTGTCTGTCTCTGTCTGTGTGTCTCTGTCTCTGTCTGTCTGTCTGTCTGTCTGTCTGTCTGTCTGCTCACCCCTCTCTGCTTATCTCTATATCCATTTCTCTCGCTCTCTATCTCTCTCTGTCTCT
>NC_134888.1:4576813-4584313 GCF_041734735.1 Babylonia areolata | reverse complement strand
AGAGTGGAGTCAGGGTAGAATGGAGTGGGGTAGAGTGGAGTCAGGGTAGATTGGAGTGGGGTAGATTGGAGTGGGGTAGAGTGGAGTCAGGGTAGAATGGAGTGGGTAGAGTTAGTGGGGTAGAGTGGAGTCAGGGTAGATTGGAGTGGGGTAGAGTGGAGTGGGGTAGAGTGAAGTCAGGGTAGAATGGAGTCAGGGTAGAATGGAGTGGGGTAGAGTGGAGTCAGGGTAGAATGGAGTCAGGGTAGAATGGAGTGGGGTAGAGTGGAGTCAGGGTAGAATGGAGTCAGGGTAGAATGGAGTCGGGGTAGAGTGGAGTCAGGGTAGAATGGAGTGGGGTAGAGTGGAGTCAGGGTAGAATGGAGTGGGGTAGAGTGGAGTCAGGGTAGAATGGAGTGGGGTAGATTGGAGTGGGGTAGAGTGGAGTGGGGTAGAGTGGAGTGGGTAGAGTTAGTGGGGTAGAGTGGAGTAGGGTAGAGTGGAGTGGGGTAGAGTGGAGTGGGGTAGAGTGGAGTGGGGTAGAGTGGAGTCAGGGTAGAATGGAGTGGGGTAGAGTGGAGTCAGGGTAGAATGGAGTGGGGTAGAGTGGAGTGGGGTAGAGTGGAGTCAGGGTAGAATGGAGTGGGGTAGAGTGGAGTCAGGGTAGAATGGAGTGGGGTAGAATGGAGTGGGTAGAGTTAGTGGGGTAGAGTGGAGTGGGGTAGAATGCAGAGCGGAGCAGAACACAATATGGGGTAGGGTGGTAGGGTGGAGTTGGTAAGGGTAGAGTTGAGTGGATTAATCCAGAGCAGAGTGGAGTAAGATAGACTGAAGTGAAGTGGGGTACAGTGGAGTGGGTTAGAGTTAAGTAGTCAAGGAAGAAAGTGGAGTTGGGGTAGGGAGAAGTTGGGGTAGTGTAGAGAGAAAAGCAGTAACGTAGAGAGTGAACTGTTGATGTTAGGTCGCCAGGAGGCCACACATCAGAGGAGACCCTGCACTGCTTCTGAGTCACTTCGGCGGTGTTCAATAGTGTCTCTTCCGATTTAGCGTACTTTGAACCACCACATACTACTTAACCCCGCCATCTCCAATGACGACAATAATAGCTTGGTCGGGGAGCTTCGTCTTTTTATTAAGAATTGAACGAAAAGACAGTTTATAACATTCATTTTCTGACTTCAGCGCATTTTTGCAAGAAATGTGCGATACTTGATGAATATGAATTCGTTTCTTTATTAGTCATAACCTTACTTGGAAGAAACAAATTGCATTGCGTGTTACCCTAAGTCAACTGTCTATGGCGCAAATTGTACAGTGTCCAATCGAGTGAGAGAAACGTTAACTCATTAACCGCCATAGGTTACTTTAGTTGACTAGACAGTGCACCGCCATAGGCGACTTTAGTCGACACCGAGGGGTCATGTTGATAAGACCATTTTTGACTCACTTGTGTAAACAAAGTGAGTCTATGTTTTAACCCGGTGTTCGGTTGTCTGTGTGTGTGTGTGTGTGTGTGTGTGTCCGTGGTAAACTTTAACATTGACATTTTCTCTGCAACTACTTTGTCAGTTGACACCAAATTAGGCATAAAAATAGGAAAAATTCAGTTCTTTCCAGTCATCTTGTTTAAAACAATATTGCACCTCTGGGATGGGCACAAAAAAAGAAGCCTAATTATATGCAAACTGCATTTACTGTTATATTTATATTTTTTGTATTCTCTAAACTTGGCACTTTGATCTGATATTCTGACCCAACAACAAGAGCAGTCATTGTTATCATTTTTTTGTTCAAACAGGAACTTCTTTTGCTCAGCATGGAATTTTTATTTATTTTGCAAACGTTTTGGTGCAGATAGCAAAAAAGGGAAATTACTCTGTAATTAATGCTAGGGGACTTAATTTATCACAAGTGAGTCTTGAAGGCCTTGCCTCTCTTGTTCTACGTTGTAACAAAGCTTGACAGCTGCAGCCAGTTTCCCCTGCCAATAGAACAATGGCTAGGCCATTGCCCCATGATCGACTTCGAGGTGAACAAGTCCATGTTGTTGTTTTGACATGAACCGAAGCCTGTGACTGAGAGCGGCATAGCTAAAATATCTGCCGCAGGGAGTGTTTTTCACATCGAAACTTGGCAGTGAAAGAGTTAAAGAGGTAGAAAGGTGGGGAACAAGACCTAGATCGTTTCTGAGGATTGAGGTAAATGTTACGAATGTTTCAATGGTATTTCAATGTTTCAGGTATCTGAATTTGAATATAAAAAGCAGGACATATGATACTGTTTGCGTGTGTGTGTGTGTGTGTGTGTGTGTGTGTGTGTGTGTGTGTGTGTGTGTGTGTGCGTGTGTGCGTGCGCGCGTGTGTATATACGTGCGTACGTGCATACGTGCGCGCGAGTGTATATGTGTGTGTGTGTGTGCGTGTGCGTGTGCGTGTGTGTTTGTGCGCGTGTGTGTGTGTGTGCTCTGAAGAAAGCATTTCACCACCACCACCACCACCATCATCATCATCATCATCATCAACAAAACCCATCATCATCTTATTTATGTGATTAAAGATGTAGCCCTATGAAATTCCGTTTATTTATTTTTTTTATTTTTTTTTTTTTTTTTTTTTTAAGAATCGTAGAATTCGCAGCAATGCCAACTTTCAGCACAGACGTGCTTGCATGTGCTCTACATGGCAATTCCAACCTTCTCTGGGGTTCCAGCACTGCAGGTGAGTGCCTCGTGCCCGAAATCCCACCACCCACCAGCTAACAGCCAATCTCAAACACAACAGCTACGGACAACTTCATTGTTAACACTTGGTGGTATGTTAGCTACTGGTGCCACACCTCTACCATGAGATCACAACAATGTTAATGTTAGAAAAGGAATGATTAAATAAATAAATTGATTAATTGATGATGATGGTGATCATGATGATAATGATAACGATAATAATAATGATGATGATGATCAAAATTATCTCATCAGAAGAATAAGAAGGAGGAGGAGGAGGACAAATTCCGATCTGCTAATGAATGAATAAATAAATAAATAAGTAAATAAATCATCATCATCATCATCAACAACATCATCATCATCATCATCATAACAATCCGATCTGCTCATTGACATCAAAACAAAATCACCACCACTCCATCCATCACCATCTGCAGCGGTCTTCCACCATCCCCCACCCCACAAACTGGTCCTCACTTCAGCAATTCTCCGGCAATGGAATCGAGAAAGTTCTGGCCGTAATGGTACGCGTTCCTCTCAATCAGCGTCTGCCAGACAGACGGCGAGATGTAGCGCTTGCTCAGCTGTACAGAGGAGCTCTGTGGGTGTGAACCCGGGGTCTTCAGGGTCATCGCTGACTTGCCTAAGGAGACGGGGTGCAGAAATCGTCCCCAGCCTTGGCCTTGGTGATTTGAGTCGTCAACATCAGTGGAATAGACATCCTGAGGGATTCCTTTGGTTCCGGAGTAGATGTTCTTCCTCTGTCCGTAGAGTTTTCCAGCCCTTGTGGAATCTAACTTTCCTGGCATGAAGGGACTCCTGAGTTTCTTCAGGAAGTGAATCGAATGAAGTTTTCTTTCTTCGGGCCTGACCTGAGTGTCTCTTGGTTCTTTGAAGGGCTTGTTGTTGTTGTTGTCGTTGTTGTGATGATGGTAGGAGCAGGTTTGATAAAAGTCGCGTTTCCATCGTATAGGAGGCATGCAGCATCCAGGCTCTCGGTAGATCCAGTTCGGGAATTTACAAGAAGGGAAGTTTGGTTGGTGAGAAAATTCCCAAGGGGACCATTTTGAGTATTCTTCTTCATCCGTCGGTCGTGTCTCTGACGGGTCTTTGTCGGGACGTGGATCATTTGTCACGAAAGCGGCTTCCTTGTCATCTTGCTGTTTTGGAGACGTAGCAGACACGGGTTGCCTGCTGACTGGGAAAAGTCGTGGAAGAGGGAGAGTGTGGATGACCATATGCGTGAAGAGGATCGGAAGAGGAACGAATCGTTTTTGTCGATGCAGACTTCCAATGTCTTGCCTGGTCACCTGGCGGAAAGGAAGATACGTATCTGCAGGTTGTGCATCACGTGCAGTCTTACTAACCAATGAGGAATCGGTGGAGGATCGTTCTGGAAATCCAGATTTCGGGGACACGGCTGCTGATCGACGTTTTAGTCGAGCTCTGTCCGAGGGCAGCTTGGACATGGTATCACTGGAGGCTGCTTTGGAGTCCTTTGTTCTTTGGCCTGTTTTATTCTGTGAGGGGTCAGTGTCTTTATGTGTGTCTCTGACGGTCGTTTTGATATCGTGAGCGTGCAACGACCTTGGCATATCCACAGGAGACCTCTTTACAGATCTTTGTTGAAACCTGGCCTCTCCCAGTTGTGGATCAGCCATAGTTCTGGTCAGGTGATTTTGTGTGGAACCAGGCACTGACTTTAAGATCCCGTTTTTCTGGGGCTGGTGGTTTGTTCTGAAGGCAAAATGATGTTTCGGGGAGTTCTGTCTGACGGCTCGTGATCCCCGTTTTTTCAACAGATGTCCAGCGATCCAGTCCAGGAAGCGTTTGATGTGCACGTATCCCTGCTGGTCACTCATGTCACCCTTCACGAAGGCGCTTCTCAGCGAGTGTAGATGTCGATGGTTCACCTTTTCTTTCAGTCCTTGGCGTTTGTCTTGCTCCTTCGTGTCTCGTGCATCTTCCCTTTTGAGGAGTTCCCCTGCTATCATGTCAACAAAACGTTTGTGCGGACTGTTTTTTGACACTTCTCTAGAGACGGATTCCATGGATTGCGTCTCTCTTGGAGGAGCCACCCGTTTTATTAAATCTCCTGCTATGGAATCGATGTATCGTTTGTCTTTGATAGACTTCTTTAGAAGGTCGCTAGCAATTGAATCAAAGAACCTTCTGTCCTCTGGAGGGATTGAATCGGGGAACCTTTTGTCTCCTGGGGAACCTAATTTCTTTATCAGGTCTCCTGCTATTGAATCGATATATCTTTTGTCTGTTACAGAATAGGACTTCTTCAGAAGATCACCGGCAATGGAATCAACGAACCGTTTATCTTCTTGGGCAACTGATTTGATGTTCTTTGTATCTTCCACAGACCCTGTTTTCTTTATCAGATTTCCTGCAATTGAATCAAAGTATCTTTTGTCTCCAATGGGATATGACTTCTTTAGAAGATCACCGGCTATTGAATCAAAAGGCCGTTTGTTTCCTTGAAGGACTGAGTCGATATAACTCCCTTCTTCGGCAAATCTTGATTTCTTTATCAAATTTCCTGCTATTGAATCTATATATCTTTTGTGTCTAATGGGATATGACTTCTTTAGAAGATCACCGGCTATTGAATCAAAAAGCCGTTTGTTTTCTTGAGTGGAACTTGGTTTCTTTATCAAATTTCCAGCTATTGAATCGATGTTACGTTTATCTTCTTCAGAACTGGACTTCTTTATAAGATCACCAGCTATTGAATCAATGTACCGCTTGTCTGGCATCAGGTCAGATTTCTTGAGAAGATGTCTGGCGATGGAATCAACAAACGGTTTGTCTTTGTGAGGGTAAGACTTCCTTAACACACCTCTAGCATTCGGTTCTATGGACTGTGCGTCCTTCTGCGGAGAAGACCTCTTCTGAAGGAGATGTCCTGCGATTGATTCAAAGTACCTTTTGTCTTCCAGTGGGAAAGACTTCTTAAGAAGGTTGCCAGCAATGGAATCAAAGTAGCTCCTGTCTGCGTAAGGGTAAGTTTTCTTTAAGAGACTGCCAGCAATTAAATCGAAATTGCTTTTGTGTATTTTAGGGAAAGACCTTTTCAGAAGATTGCCAGCTATCAAATCGAAATTTCGTGGATCTGTTTGATAGTAAGATTTCTTCAGGAGATTACCAGCAATCCAGTCAATGTGTCGTTTGCTTTTGGGGGGATACGACTTCTTGATAAGATTACCAGCAATCATATCAATGTGTCGTTTGCTTTTTGGGGGATAAGACTTCTTGATAAGATTACCAGCAATCATATCAATGTGTCGTTTGCTTTTTGGGGGATAAGACTTCTTGATAAGATTACCAGCAATCATATCAATGTGTCGTTTGCCTGTTTGGGGATAAGACTTCTTAATAAGATTACCGGCTATCGAATCGAAATTTTTTGTGCCTGTATGTGGGTGAGATTTCTTTATGAGATTACCAGCTATCAAATCGAAATTCCCAATGTCTGTTTGAGGGTACGATTTCTTAAGAAGATGTCCAGCGATGAAATCGAAGTAGCCGTCTGGGTGTTGATGGTCTGATTTCTTCTTCAGAAGACTTCCAGCGATTGAATCGAAATAGCGTTTCTCTGTTGGCAGCTGGGATTCTGTCAGAAGTGTCTCGGGTGTCGTGTCCTTTGAACTGGAGTGGCGATTGTCTACAGGGAACATAGAATCTCTCGACAGATCTCCGGCTATATAATCAACATTGGTTTCTGATTGAATGGACGATGCCTTCCGCAGACCTTCTCCACCTGAATCAGTGTGGTGGTTTTCCGCAGCTGACGACTTCATCACAGCATCGTCAGAGATGGAATCTACGTCATGTTTCTCTCGCTCGTTGTTGACGTGAGTGGATTCCCCATCCGTTGAAATTTTCTCGTGTGGAGTTTTGCCTGGCTGGATGGGAAAGTTTGGGTTGGGGGGAAGACCATCTGAAAGACGGATGTTTGTCGGGGTATGGTCCTCACTGGAACTGTCAGCCTCGTGTAGCAGCGTCTGTCTGACGTCTTCTCCGTGTCTGAGGGTGTGTGATGCCTCTGGTTCTGTCGCCCAGCTTTCTGGATCTCCCCACAGCCTTGCAGGTGTTCCCGGGAGTGCGAAACTGTGTGCTGGTTTGGAGAGGTCTGCTGTCTCACCTGTGGCGTTGACTCGCTCCTCACACCTGGGTGAAAGAATGAACGAACGAACGAATGAAAGAAAGAATAAATGAATGAATGAATGAACGAATGAACCAATCAATCAACGAATGAATGAATAAACAAATGAACGAGCAAACGAACGAATGAATAAATGAATGAATGGACGAACGAACGAATGAAAGAAAGAAAAAAAATGAATGAATGACTGAACGAATGAACGAACGAACGAACGAACGAATGAATGAATAATCGAATGAACGAATGAATGAATGAATTTACAGATGGCATTAGCATACTGAAAAGGAATAAACAAGGTTCTCAACAGTATTTTTCTTGGATAAATTCTTCAGAGGTGCACGTTGTGTCTTTACATTTTCCACACCAGGGTGCAAGCAGAGTGAGAGAGAAGTTTGTTGTAGTCAATATTGACGTCCACACAAGGATGGATAGAGAGTAATATGCGTCACTATCACAGAACAGAATTCAGCATCTTTTTGCAGGAGTGTATGGTTGTTTGTGTTATGTTTTGTTGTGTTTGTGTCGTTATGTGTTTGATATATTGCCCATTGTTAACGCTGTAAGAAAGATGAAATAAAATATTGGAACGTAAAAGTAAATCAGTTTCAGTTGTACTGCTATA
>NC_134888.1:4549313-4551813 GCF_041734735.1 Babylonia areolata | reverse complement strand
AGAAAGACAGACAGAAAGACAGAAAGACACGAAGAAAGAAAGACAGACAGACAGAAAGACAGACATGAAGAAAGGTAGACAGACAGAAAGAGAGAAAGAAACAAAGACAGAAAGACAGAGAGAAAGACAGAAAGACACGAAGAAAGAAAGAAAGACAGAGAGAAAGACAGAAAGACAGGAAGAAAGACAGACAGACAGAAAGAGAGAAAGAAACGAAGACAGAAAGACAGAGAAAAAGACAGAAAGACACGAAGAAGGAAAGACAGACAGACAGACAGAAAGAGAGAAAGACATGAAGACAGACAGACAGAAAGACACGAAGAAAGAAAGACAGACAGACAGACAGACAGACAGAGAGAAAGACATGAAGAAAGAAAGACAGACAGACAGAAAGAGAGAAAGACAGGAAGAAAGACAGACAGACAGAAAGAGAGAAAGACATGAAGAAAGACAGACAGACAGACAGAAAGAGAGAAAGACATGAAGAAAGACAGGCAGACAGAAAGAGAGAAAGAAACGAAGACAGAAAGACAGAGAAAAAGACACGAAGAAAGAAAGACAGACAGACAGAGAGAAAGACATGAAGAAAGACAGACAGACAGACAGAAAGAGAAAGACATGAAGAAAGAAAGACAGAGAGAAAGACAGGAAGAAAGAAAGAAGACAGAGAGAAAGACATGAAGAAAGACAGACAGAGAGAAAGACATGAAGAAAGACAGACACGGAAAGAGAAAGACAGGAAGAAAGAGAGACAGACAGAAAGACAGAAAGACACGAAGAAAGAAAGACAGACAGACAGACAGAAAGAGAGAAAGACATGAAGAAAGACAGACAGACAGAAAGACAGAAAGACACGAAGAAAGACAGACAGAAAGACAGAAAGACACGAAGAAAGACAGACAGACAGACAGAAAGACACGAAGAAAGAAGGAAAGACAGAAAGACAGAAAGAGAGAAAGACATGAAGAAAGACAGACAGACAGAAAGAGAGAAAGACATGAAGAAAGACAGACAGAAAGAAAGACAGAGAGAAAGACAGAAAGACACGAAGAAAGACAGACAGAAAGACAGAAAGACACGAAGAAAGAAAGACAGACAGACAGAAAGACAGACATGAAGAAAGGTAGACAGACAGAAAGAGAGAAAGAAACGAAGAAAGAAAGACAGACAGACAGAAAGACAGACATGAAGAAAGAAAGAAAGAAAGACAGACAGAAAGAGAGAAAGACATGAAGAAAGATAGACAGACAGAAAGAGAAAGACAGGAAGAAAGAAAGACAGAGAGAAAGACACGAAGAAAGACAGACAGACAGACAGACAGACAGACAGACAGAGAGAAAGACATGAAGAAAGACAGACAGAAAGAGAGAAAGACATGAAGAAAGACAGACAGACAGAAAGAGAGAAAGACATGAAGAAAGAAGGAAAGACAGACAGACAGAAAGAGAGAAAGACATGAAGAAAGACAGGCAGACAGAAAGATAGAAAGACATGAAGAAAGACAGGCAGACAGACAGAAAGAGAGAAAGACATGAAGAAAGACAGGCAGACAGAAAGAGAGAAAGAAACGAAGACAGAAAGACAGAGAAAAAGACACGAAGAAGGAAAGACAGACAGACAGAAAGAGAGAAAGACATGAAGACAGACAGACAGACAGAAAGAGAGAAAGACATGAAGAAAGACAGACAGACAGACAGAAAGAGAGAAAGACATGAAGAAAGACAGGCAGACAGAAAGAGAGAAAGACATGAAGAAAGACAGACAGACAGAAAGAGAGAAAGACATGAAGAAAGACAGGCAGACAGAAAGAAAGACACGAAGAAAGACAGGCAGACAGAAAGACAGAAAGACAGGAAGAAAGACAGACAGACAGAAAGAGAGAAAGAAACGAAGACAGAAAGACAGAGAAAAAGACAGAAAGACACGAAGAAGGAAAGACAGACAGACAGAAAGAGAGAAAGAAACGAAGAAAGACAGACAGACAGAAAGAGAGAAAGACATGAAGAAGGAAAGACAGACAGACAGAAAGAGAAAGACAGGAAGAAAGACAGACAGACAGAAAGAGAAAGACAGGAAGGAAGAAAGAAAGACAGACAGAAAGACAGAAAGACACGAAGAAAGAAAGACAGACAGACAGACAGAAAGAGAGAAAGAAACGAAGACAGAAAGACAGAGAGAAAGACAGAAAGACATGAAGAAAGACAGACAGACAGAAAGAGAAAGACATGAAGAAAGACAGACAGACAGAAAGAGAGAAAGACATGAAGAAAGACAGACAGACAGAGAGAAAGACAGGAAGAAAGACAGACAGACAGACAGAAAGAGAGAAAGACATGAAGAAAGACAGACAGACAGACAGAAAGAGAGAAAGAAACGAAGACAGAAAGACAGAGAAAAAGACAGAAAGACACGAAGAAGGAAAGACAGACAGACAGAAAGAGAGAAAGACAGGAAGAAAGACAGACAGACAGAAAGAGAAAGACAGGAAGAAAGAAAGAGA
>NC_134888.1:4534313-4539313 GCF_041734735.1 Babylonia areolata | reverse complement strand
TGAATGACCCAACCTTTAGCTTCCGTCGTCAGAACCGTGTGGTATTCTTTGTCAACATTCACCTCTTCAGTATCTCGTAAGAGCGTCCCGCTTGCAATATTTTGATGATGGTAATTGTGGGATGAAACGCTGTTAACGTCGTCTCTCTTTCGCCGTTCGTATGGAGAGAGTTAAAACTTGCCAGCTTTCTAGCTGGCCAAGAAGAAGCCTTGGGTTTGTCAGTGCTGGCTCTATTCCGCCATCCGCATACAATTCACTTTACTTTACTTTCAGAACACACAGTCATTCCATTCTCTGCTTCCGCTTCCAGAGGATTTCTGGCATCCTGGATCTCACCATTAGAAATGACTCATAGTATTTTCTGCCTCTTCTGTGTACGTGTTTCTGTTTGTTTGTTTAGTTTGTTTGTTTGTTTGTTTGTTTGGTGGACAGACACTCTCTGTCTGTAGGTTTTGAGTATAATAATTATGTGGCATTTGATGTGTATTTGCACAATATTCAGCTCTAAACACTTTCTTCATCATCATCATCATCATCATCATCATCATCATTATCATCATCGTCTTCGTCATCATTCTTCTTCTTCTTCTTCGTCTTCATCATCATCATCGTCATCATCTTCTTCTCGTTGTTGTTGGTGTTGTTGTTGATATTATTATTATCAATTATTATCATTACCATTCACCCTATGACAACTAATGATAATAATGACAGCAACAACAACAAAAACAACAAAATTAATGATTTTTTTCTTTTTCTCTTTAAAAAAAAAAGAAAAAAAAAGATTATTGATATAATGATGATGGCGAGGATGATTAGAATTCTTGCTGTAAAAGGACGAAGGTCTAAGTTGCAGTGCTTGTGAGAAAGCACAATTCTCTTCCATTCTTTCTCTCTTTTGATGTTGCTGTTGTTGTTGATGTTGCTGTTGTTGTTGCTGTTGTTGTTGTTGTTGCTGTTGATGTTGCTGTTGTTGTTGCTGTTGTTGTTGCTGTTGTTGTTGCTGTTGTTGCTGTTGATGTTGCTGTTGTTGTTGTTGCTGTTGTTGTTGCTATTGTTTATGCTGTTATGTTGCTGTTGTTGTTGCTGTTGTTGTTGCTGTTGATGTTGCTGTTGATGTTGTTGCTGTTGATGTTGCTGTTGTTGTTGCCGTTGATGTTGCTGTTGTTGTTGTTGCTGTTGATGTTGCTGTTGTTGTTGTTGTTGCTGTTGATGTTGCTGTTGTTGTTGCTGTTGATGTTGCTGTTGTTGTTGCTGTTGTTGTTGTTGTTGTTGTTGTTGTTGTTGCTGTTGATGTTGCTGTTGTTGTTGCTGTTGATGTTGCTGCTGTTGTTGTTGCTGTTGATGTTGCTGTTGATGTTGCTGTTGTTGTTGCTGTTGATGTTGCTGTTGATGTTGCTGTTGTTGTTGCTGTTGATGTTGCTGTTGTTGTTGCTGTTGTTGTTGCTGTTGTTGTGTCTGTTCCTCCTCTGCAGACAATTTTGTTCGTCATTTTCTTGGCAAATATTTCACAGCTCTCTCTCACTGAATATCTTCTTCAGTAATGATGTTTTCTGTTGCTGTTTTTGTTGTTTTTCCTAAAGCTGCAAGATGTTCTCATTTTCTCAGGGAAGATTTGTTGTTGTTGTTTTGTTGTTTTGTTGTTGTTTTTTTCACCGTAGGAGATGAGATCGTGTTTTCACAGGTTTTTTGGGTTTTTTGTTCTTGCATTGACGCTTTTTTTTTTTTTTTGCTTTTTTTTCTTCTTCTTCGTTTCTGTGCTTTATGTTTTCATGAGGAAATCCATTTCATTCCTATTGTGATCAGTGGGTTTTATTCCCCCAAAAAAGATTTAATGTGCACGTGTAGTGGGGGCTGGGTGGGAGGGCGTGTGTGTGTGTGTGTGTGTGTGTGTGTGTGTGTGTGTGTAAGTGTGTGAGTGTGTATGTGTAAGTGCTTCACCCCTCTTCAGAAAGCCAAGACTTCCTCTCTAAGAATGCTAGAATGCTAGAAATTTGCCAGGACTTCACCCCTCTTCAGACAGTCAGGACTTCACCCCTCTTCAGACAGTCAGGACTTCACCCCTCTTCAGACAGCCAGGACTTCACCCCTCTTCAGACAGCCAGGACTTCACCCCTCTTCAGACAGTCAGGACTTCACCCTTGCAACGCCAGAAGAACAGTCAGGATTTCACCCTTCTTCAGACAGTCAAGACTTCCTCTCTAAGAATGCTAGAATGCTAGAAATTTGCCAGGACTTCACTCCTCTTCAGACAGCCATGACTTCACTCTCTTGGAACGCCAGAAGAACAGTCAGGATTTCACCCCTCTTCAGACAGCCAGTACTTCACCCCTCTTCAGACAGTCAGGACTTCACCCCTCTTCAGACAGCTAAGACTTCCTCTCTGAGAATGCTAGAAAATTGTCAGGATTTCACCCCTCTTCGAACAGCTAAGACTTCCTCTCTAAGACTGCTAGAATGCTAGAAAATTGCCAGGATTTCACCCCTCCTTCAGACAGCCAGGACTTCACCCCTCCTTCAGACAGCCAAGACTTCACTCCTTGGAACGCCAGACGGACCACCCGCCCAAACACAGGGATACCAAGAACCCATCCCTCTCGAAGAATGGACTCTTCACCAAACCAAGACCCCAGCCATGAACCTGCTGGACATTACGGACGCTTTGCCGGAGTGAAGTACTGGATTTGCCCCCTCAACACCCCCCCCCCCCCCCCCCAAGGCCCCCCCCCCCAAGCCCCCCCTCCCCCCCGCCCCTTCCACCTCCCAACAACACCATAAATGGGACAAAGGAGAATGGATGATATGTTGGGTGTGTGGGAGCAAGTTGGGGGGTGGTGGTGGTGGTGGTGGTGGTGGGGAAGGGGGCAGAGGGGCGTGGAAAGGAAGGAAGGAGGGAGGGAGGGAGGGGGGAAGAGGGAGGAGGGGGAGAAGCCGTGACGTCAGCGGAGGAGGAAATGAGCAGGAAGGTGGGCAATGGGCGGGGGGGGGGGGGAGAGAGAGAGAGAGAAACAAGCGCCCTCCCCCCCCCCCCAACACAATCCCCTCCCCCCACCCCCCTCCACCCCCCTCCACCCCCACCCCCCACACACACACACCTCGTCAGCAGCTCACGTCATCTGTCACGCCGGGGGTGGGGGTGGGGATGGGGTGGGGGTGGGGGTGGGGTCTTTAATTGAATCCATAATTCTGTTCTCTCTCTGTCTTTGTCTGTCTGTCTGTCTGTCTCTGTGTCTGTGTCTGTCTCTGTCTCCCTCTCTCTCTCTCTCTCTCTCTCTCACTCACTCCCTCTTCCTCTGCCATTCTTTCTCTGTGTCTCTATCTCTGTGTCTGTCTGTATCAATCACTCTCCGTCTCCCCCCTCTCTAACTCCCTCTCTCTCTCTCTCTCTCTCTCTCTCTCTCTCCTTATTACTTTATGTTGTTTCAATTCTTTTTTTTTTCTTTTCTTTCTTTCCATGTTATCAGTTTTGCACCCATTGGGTAGTACCTACTGTGTCACCAGACCTTTTCAGCTGATGACATTTCAGTGTTCAGTGTTCTCTCTCTCTCTCTCTCTCTCTCTCTCTCTCTCTCTCTCTCTCTCTCTCTCTCTCTCTCTCTCTCTCTCCTGAGCTAGAAGATGAATTACCATTTGTTGTTTGTTTGTTCTGTATATATTGATTTACGGACAACATTTTTTTTTTTCCAAGACTGTTTAAACATGTCTCTTTGTTCACTTCACCGATCAAACAACAAGCAGAGAAATTGCCATGTATCAAAATTTATTTTCCATGCGACCAAAAGGAGAAATCGTATACTCAGACCTAATTAAGTAGAATTAATGTCAAGTCCATGAACATTATGATATTGTGTCATCTGTTCAAGTGTTTTAACTCTCTCCTTACGAACGGCGAAAGAGGACGACGTTAACAGCGTTTCACCCCAATTATCATCATCAAAATAGTGCAAGCGGAAGGCTCTTATACTGAAGACGTGAATGTTGACAAAGAATACCACAATTCTGACGACGGAAGCTAAAGGTTGGGTCATTCAGACACCCACTGGACATCCGAGGGGTCTGTGTAGAGGAGAAGAGAGGACTGGCCGTACTGAGTGAGTTAATGCCCCTTCCCATGACCCTACCCCAAGTCCCCTGGTTTTGAATTGTGGTCCACGGCCAAAGTTCATTCAAACAATTTCGTTCGTTTGTTCGTTCGTTCGTTCGTTCGTTCTCTCTCTCCTGGTATACTGCACACATATTATAGAGAATTAGAGATGGACAGAGACAGAGACAGAGACAAAGAAATAAAACAGGAACGGACAGAGAGACAGACAAATAGACGGATGAATGTGTAGACACATAGTAGACAGACAGACAGACAGACGGATAGATAGATAGATAGATAGATAGATAGATAGATAGATAGATAGATAGATAGATAGATAGATAGAATGAATCTTTATTTTCCAACAGTGAAGATATTAGCACTTTGGCCGACTTACACATCTGCCGTTGTTCTAAGAGACACACAAACATGTACGCATGATAGATAGATAGATAGATAGATAGATAGATAGATAGAATAACGGAAGAGTTATTTGTTGTTGTTGTTGTTGTGTGTATGTAGTCTATTTGTGTGTACGTGTGTCCCAACATGCTGTGTTTGTCTTGCCTCTTTTTTTTCTTTTTTTTTCTTTTTTTTCATTCTCGTCGGTTATGCCTGTTCTATAGAGAACCCTGGATTCCGGTCACTTCTTCTTCTTCTTCTTCTTCTTCCCCCTCCTCCTCCTTCTCCTCCTCTTCTTCTTCTCTCCCTCCCCCTCCTCCTCCCCCTCCTCTTCCTTCTCCTCCTTCTCCTCCTCTTCTTCTTCTCTCCCTCCCCCTCCTCCTCCCCCTCCTCTTCCTTCTCCTCCTTCTCTTCTTCTTCTCCTGCTCCTGTTCTTCTTCTTCTTCTTCTTTTTCTTCTTCTTCTTCTTCTCCCCCTCCTCCCCCTCCTCCTCCTCCTGCTCACCCCCTCCTCT
>NC_134888.1:4501813-4529313 GCF_041734735.1 Babylonia areolata | reverse complement strand
AGAGAGAGAGATGGAGAGATGGAGAGAGAGGAGGGGGGAGAGATGGAGAGAGAGGAGAGAGAGAAAGATGGAGAGAGAGGAGAGAGAGAGAGAGAGAATTGGAATGAGGGAGAGTGATCGAGTGAGTGAGTGTGTGTGAGAGATCAAGAGAGAGAGATGGAGAGATGGAGAGAGAGGAGGGGGGAGAGATGGAGAGAGAGGAGAGAGAGAAAGATGGAGAGAGAGGAGAGAGAGAGAGAGAGAGAGAGAGAGAGAATTGGAATGAGGGAGAGTGATCGAGTGAGTGAGTGTGTGTGAGAGATCAAGAGAGAGAGATGGAGAGATGGAGAGAGAGGAGGGGAAAATTACGGAGAGAGAGAGGGAGAGAGAGAGATGAAGAGAGATGAGAGAGAGAGAGAGAGAGAGAGAGAATTGGAATGAGACTTAGGGAGAGAGATCGAGTGAGTGAGAGATCAAGAGAGAGAGATGGGGAGAGAGATGGAGAGAGGAGAGAGAGGTGGAGAGAGAGATGGAGAGAGGGAGGAGAGAGAGAGGAGAGAGAGATGGAGAGAGGGAGGAGAGAGAGAGGAGAGAGAGAGAATTGGAATGAGACAGGGAGAGTGATCGAGTGAGTGAGAGATCAAGAGAGAGAGAGAGAGATGGAGAGAGAGGAGGGGAAAATTACGGAGAGAGAGAGTTATGAGAGAGATGGAGAGAGGAGAGAGAGAGAGAGTTATGAGAGAGATGGAGAGAGGAGAGAGAGGGGGGGGGAGAGATGGAGCGAGAGAGAGATGGAGAGAGAGAGGAGAGAGAAATGGAGAGGAGAGAGAGAGAGAGAGAGAGAGAGAGAGAGAGATGAAGAAAGAGAGAGAGATGCACACAGAGAGAGAGAGACTGAGAAAGATGGAGAGACAGACAGACAGAGAGAGAGACTGAGACAGAAAGATGGAGAGACAGACAGACAGAGAGAGAGACTGAGACAGAAAGATGGAGAGACAAACAGACAGACAGAGAGAGACAAGAGACAGAAAGAGAGAGAGAGAAGAAGAAGAAGGGAAGGAGTGGCGGTGAGGTGTGAGGTTGTACTAACATCAGAAATGGAGAGGGAGAGAGAGGGAGAGTGGGAAAGATGGAGAGGAGAGATGCACAGAGAGAGGAGAGAGAGAAAGATGGAGAGAGAGGAGAGAGAGAGAGAGATGGGGAGAGAGATGGAGAGAGATGGAGAGAAAGATGGAGAGAGAGAGAGGAGAGAGCGATGGAGAGAGAGAGGAGAGAGAGAAGGAGAGAGAGATGGAGAGAGAGAAGGAGAGAGAGATGGAGAGAGAGGAGGGGAAAATTACGGAGAGAGAGAGTTATGAGAGAGATGGAGAGAGGAGAGAGAGAGGGGGGGAGAGATGGAGCGAGAGAGGAGAGAGAGAGATGGAGAGAGAGAGGAGAGAGATGGAGCGAGAGAGGAGAGAGAGAGATGGAGAGAGAGGAGAGAGAAATGGAGAGGAGAGAGAGAGAGAGATGGAGAAAGAGAGAGAGATGCACAGAGAGAGAGAGAGAGACTGAGACAGAAAGATGGAGAGACAGACACAGAGAGAGAGACAGAGAGAGAGACTGAGACAGAAAGAGAGAGAGGAAGGGAAGGAGTGGCGGTGAGGTGTGAGGGTGTACTAACTGAATATCAGAAATGGAGAAGGAGAGAGAGGGAGAGTGGGAAAGATGGCGAGAGACAGACAGACAGACAGACAGACAGACATACAGAAAGGTAGACGGAGAGAAAGAGTGGAGAGAGAGAGAGAGAGATAGACAGAGAGACAGACAGACAGGCACATATCACAGAGAGAGAGAGAGAGGGAGGCACAAAGGGAAAAGAGAGAGAGAGAGACAGTGACACTGACAAAGTGCACACCAGAGTCAAGAGATACAGAGTCAGAAATGGTGGAGTGAGAGAGAGAGACAGAGACAGAGAGATAGAGACAAAGACAGAGAGAGACAGAGAGGGAGAGACAGAGACAGACAGAGAGAGAAACACACACACACACACACACACACACACACACACACACACATACACACACACACACACGACGGAGGGAGAGTGGGAAAGATGGGGAGAGACAGACAGACAGACAGACAGAAACAGAGACAGACAGGTAGACAGATGAGAGACAGACAGACAGACAGACAGATAGACAGAGAGGGAGTGAGAGAGAGAGACACAGACACAGACACAGACAGATGCAGACAGAGAGAGCACTAGAGATAACAGATAAAGAAAGAGTCAGACAGACAGACAGACAAACAGACAGAGAGACAGAGAGAAGAGAGATACGGTTAAAAGAGAGAGTGAGAGAGAGACAGAGAGAGAGTGAGTGAGAGAAAGTAAAAGCCCACTTGTTCATACAAATAGGAAGGTGGCAGAATGGTTAAGACGCTCAGCTGCCAATACAGAGAGTCCGTGAGGGTGTGGGTTCGAATCCCGCTCTCGCCCTTTCTCCTAAGTTTGACTGGAAAATCAAACTGAGCGTCCAGTCTTTCGGATGAGACGATAAACCGAGGTCCAGTGTGCAGCACGCACTTGGCGCACTGAAAAAGAACCCATGGCAACGAGAGTGTTGTCCTCTGGCGAAATTACGTAAAATGAAATCCACTTTCATAGGTACACAAATATGTAAGCATGCACTCAAGGCCTGACTAAGCGCGTTGGGTTATGCTGCTGGTCAGGCATCTGCTCAACAGATGTGGTGTAGCGTGTATGGATTTGTCCGAACGCAGTGACGCCTCCTTGAGAAAGTGAAACTGAAACTGAAACTCATACAAATAAACTTAGGAGCTGCAGCCTAAAGAAGACGATTCACTTTCACTGGAAAAGCTCACTTACTGTTTGTGTGTAATTTAAAACAAAAATATACGATTCCATGCAAAAACAAACAAACAAACAAAAGTGGAGTGATGGCCTAGAGGTAAACGCGTCCGCCTAGGAAGCGAGAGAATCTGAGCCGCGCTGGTTCGAATCACGGCTCAGCCGCTGATATTTTCTCCCCCTCCATCCACTAGACCTTGAGAGGTGGTCTGGACACTAGTCATTCGGATGAGACGATAAACCGAGGTCCCGTGTGCAGCATGCACTTCATTCATTCATTCATTTTGCCCATCGCTCCTGGTGGAGCATAGGCCATCGACGACCCCTCGCCATCCGTCGCACTCTGTTCTGGGCTGTTCTGGCCATTCCAGTCCAGTTGGTCCCTTGCTGCTTCAGCTCTGCCTCGGTATCTCGCCTCCAGCTGTTTGCGAGGCCGGCCTCTCTTCCTTTTTTCCTGCGGGTTCCAGGTCAGGGGCTTGGCGTGTGATACTGGACAGCATACACTTAGTGCACGTAAAAGAACCCACAGCAACAAAAGGGTTGTTCCTGGCAAAATTCTGTAGAAAAATCCACTTCGATAGGAAAAACAAATAAAACTGCACGCAGGAAAAAAATACAAAAAAAAAAAAAGGCCGGGACGTTGTAGTGTAGCGACGCGCTCTCCCTGTGGAGAGCAACCCGAATCTCACACATTTTTTTTTTTTTGTATTTTTTCCTGCGTGCAGTTTTATTAGTTTTTCCTATCGAAGTGGATTTTCTACAGAATATTGCCAGAAACAACCCTTTTGTTACGTGCGACGTGCGCGAAGTGCTATGCTGCACACGGCATACGGGACCTCGGTTTATCGTCTCATCCAAATGACTAGCAGTCCAGACCACCACTCAAGGTCTAGTGGAGAGGGGGAGAAAATATCGGCGGCTGAGCCGTGATTCGAACCATCGTGCTCAGATTCTCTCGCTTCCTAGGCGGACGCGTTACCTCTAGGCCATCACTCCACATATTACATAGATAAAAATAAATAAATAAATAAATAAATAAATAAATAAAAACAGGTGGCTGGAGGAGTAGGCGGGGGTGGGGACGGAGGAGGAGGAGGGAGGGGGGGTGTATCCACATTAATTTTGTTGAATTTCGTATTAAAAAAAAAAATAAAAAATAATGATAGGACATTCACATGTTCCACAGTTTGAGTCTCAGTTACGACAATGAAACCCCACATGGTTAGGGCTGTACCATATAAATCAAAGTGACAGAAAGAGAGAAAGAAAGAAAGGAAGAAAGAAAGAAACAAACAAACAAACAAACAAAAGACAGAAAAAACCGAAAAAAAGAAAGAAAGAAACGAAAAGACAAGAAAAGAAGAAACAGAACCAATGAAAGAAAAAAGACAGAAAGAAAGAAAGAAAAAATATAGACAGAAAAAAAAAGAAAGAAAGGAATAAAATGACAGAAAGAGATATAGAAAGAAAGAAAAAAGAAAGAAAAGGAGAACTCAGAACTCAAAACGTTCTTATTCAAGGATTCAGATTTTGAGGCATAGCCTATTCTTCCAATCTGTCCTCGCTAATCTACATCTATATTACAAATAGCACACCCATAAATGAAAGGAAAGTCCTTCACAAAAGCCTAGGTTGTAAAATGACTTCCCATGCCAATCTCTGTCATAAGCCGCGTTGTTATCACAATAAATAGCCAAGTACCCTTCATGACCAACAACTCGCTAGTTTCGCAGACAACGTTGTAAGGAAGAAAATAATTTCCGGAACATCTTCCTATCTACCAAGCTATCCATCCCTGTATCTATGTGTCTATGAATCTATCCATGTATCTATGTATGTATGTATCTCTCTACGTAGTTAGTAAAAAGAAAGAAACACTTTCTGAGGAAAAGAAATATATAGACAGAAATGATAATAATTCAAATGATAATAATAATAATAATATCATTTATTTTCAGTCTAATATCATCATCTTAGATGAACAAACTATAAATAGAGAAACGACACACACACACACACACACACACACACACACACATATATATATATATATATATATATATATATGTGTGTGTGTGTGTGTGTGTGTGTGTGTATGTGTGTGTGTGTGTGTATACATAGAGAGAGAGAGAGAGACAGAGAGACAGAGAATAAAAAAGAAAAACAAACAAATCAATCTGTCAAATATTCCAAATTTTCGTGTGTGTGTGTGTGCGCGTGCGTGCGTGCATGCGTGCGTGCGTGCGTGCGTGCGTGTGTGTGTGTGTGTGTGTGTGTGTGTGTGTGTGTGTGTGTGTGTGTGTGTGTGTGTAGCCCCTCATTGTAGCAACGCGCTCTCTCCAGGTGCAGGAGCTCGACTTTCACACAGAGATACATGTTGTGTCACAAGGTAGTACAATGCAATTCAATATAATACAATGCAATACAATAGCATATCGTGTCATACATATACTATACCACATATTATAATTATTATTTATTTATTTATGGAAGCTTATCTATTATTTATTCACCTTTTTTTTTTTCTCTCAAGACCTGACTAAGCGCGTTGGGTTACGCTGCTGGTCAGGCATCTGCTTGGCAGATGTGGTGTAGCGTATATGGATTTGTCCGAACGCAGTGACGCCTCCTTGAGCTACTGAAACTGAAACTGAAGCTGAAACTACACCACACCATACAATACAACACGCTACAAAACAACACAGTGCCAGTCCAACACAAACACAACACAACACAACACAACACAACGCAACATCACACAACACAGTGCAATACAATACGATGCAATGCAATAGCATATCATGCCATACATACATGATACAATACAACACGATGCAACATGAGGCATTGCAATACAATGCAACGCAGCACAAAACAATACAATACAACGCAACACAACGCAACACAATACAACACAACGAAATCCAACACAATACACTACAGTAACATAACCATGTCATACATATTATATAACACCATACCATACCACACCATACAATGCATTACAATAGGAAACAAATCAAATAAATACAATACAATACAACGCAACACAACACAATACAACACAACACAATGAAATCCAATACAACACAATACAATACAATACAACGCAACACAACACAACACAATACAATACAACACAATGAAATCCAATGCAACACAATACAATACAATACAATACAACACAATGAAATCCAATACAACACAATACAATACAATAGCATAACCATGTAATACATATTATAATACCATACCATACCACACCATACAGTGCATTACAATAGGAAACAAAACAATCAAATAAATACAATACAATACAATACAATACAACGCAACACAACACAATACAATACAACACAATGAAATCCAATACAACACAATACAATACAATAACATAACCATGTCATACATATTATGACACCATACCACACCATACAGTGCATTACAATAGGAAACAAAACAATAAATACAATACAACACAACACAACACAACACAATACAATACAACACAATGAAATCCAATCCAACACAATACAATACAATAGCATAACCATGTCATACATATTATAACACCATACCACACCATACAGTACATTAGAATAGGAAACAAAACAATCAAATAAATACAATACAATACAATACAACGCAACACAATGCAGCACATGTAATACAACACAATGAAATCATTCTTCTTCTTCTGCGTTCACTCGTATGCACACGAGTGGGCTTTTACGTGTATGACCGTTTTTACCCCGCCATGTAGGCAGCCATACTCCGTTTTCGGGGGTGTGCATGCTGGATATGTTCTTGTTTCCATAACCCACCGAACGCTGACATGGATTACAGGATCTTTAACGTGCGTATTTGATCTTCTACCTGCATATACACACAAAGGGGGTTCAGGCACTAAGCAGGTCTGCACATATGTTGACCTGGGAGATCGTAAAAATCTCCACCCTTTACCCACCAGGCGCCGTTACCGTGATTCGAACCTGAGACCCTCAGATTGACAGTCCAACGCTTTAACCACTCGGCTATTGCGCCCGTCGCAATGAAATCCAATACAACACAATACAATACAATAGCATAACCATGTCATACATATTATAACACCATACCATACCATACAGTGCATTACAATAGGAAACAAAACAATCAAATAAATACAATACAATACAATACAATACAACACAATGAAATCCAATGCAACACAATACAATGCAATAGCATAACCATGTCATACATATCATAACACCATACCATACCATACAGTGCATTACAATAGAAAACAAAACAATAAAATGCAATACAACGCAACGCAACAACTCAACTCAACTCAACGCAACTCAACTCAACGCAACGCAACACAACACAACGCAACGCAACGCAACGCAACTCAACACAAAGGTTACTTACGTTTCAACAGGCAGAGACGCCCACTTATTATTGCCTGACAATCAGCTCTCGCTTCACACGTCACCCATCTGATAGAAGACAAATCAAACACCCGACATTTCGTCATATTTTTTGTTCAAAAACATTTTTCAACTGGCACTTTTTGTCCTCATAATTAGTATTTGATCTCTCTCTCTCTCTCTCTCTCTCTCTCTCTCTCTCTCTCTTCCCTCTGTGTGTGTGTGTGTGGTGTGTACACACACACACACACAGAGATATATATATATATATATATATCTGTATGTGTGTGTGTGTGTGTGTGTGTGTGTGTGTGTGTGTGTGTGTGTGTGTGTGTGATAGTCAGTCGTGTCCGACTATGACCATCAGAACAGCAGAGGAGGCAACTGCTGTCCCGGATAGAATTTGACTATAGTGGAGAGTGTCTTGCCCCAAGTTACATCCCCACTCTCTCGGCCAAGAGGGTTTTAGGACAGTCGGTGTTGGGGATGGTTCCCCAAAGGCCAACTAGCCCACAAGGCTGCAGCACTAAGAGCCAGTGCAGTGTCGCCTCCTAGTTTGAGAGTCATAGTCCTTCACAAAAGACTAAGCTGTACATGAATTTTCATTGTAATGGAGAAGACTTTGATCATACAACTCTCTCTTATTTCTTCTATTTCTACCCTCCCCAATATCAATTCTTCTTCACCTTTTAACTCACTCAGTACGGCCAGTCCTCTCTTCTCCTCTACACAGACCCCTCGGATGTCCAGTGGGTGTCTGAATGACCCAACCTTTAGCTTCCGTCGTCAGAATTGTGGTATTCTTTGTCAACATTCACCTCTTCAGTATAAGAGCCTTCCGCTTGCAATATTTTGATGATGGTAATTGGGGTGAAACGCTGTTAACGTCGTCTCTTTCGCCGTTCGTATGGAGAGAGTTAAACTACGAAAAAGCTTCTCGGGAACTGGTAAAGTATCTTCGTGAGTTATCTCTTTGCATTTATATTTAGTTTATGTCTTAATGAACTATCTTTTCTCAGACCAAAGCAGTTCTAACCTTGGCCTCACACAGTGGGAGCGAAGTCACGCATACTTCAGCGTATGTGATGAGAACTCCGTCAATTTACATTATACTTCCATAAAATTGTATCACCTTTTTTTCTTTTTCTTTTTTTTTTCCATCTTCTCTTCGTTTATTCTTTTGTTCCTTTGATGAATCTTTTCATTCATACATGTTTGATGAATCCCTTCATTCATACATCTTTGATGAATCCATTCATTCATACATCTTTGATGAATTCATTCATTCATACATTAACTGAATAGGTTCGCCGGTCTATTAATCAGTCATTCGCCGTTCCTGCAGAATTGTATCAGCTACCGTTAAAGTCTTCTTCTTCTTCTTCTTCGTTCGTGGGCTGCAACTCCCGCGTTCACTCGTATGTGTACGAGTGGACTTTTACGTGTATGACCGTTTTTACCCCGCCATGTTGGCAGCCATACTCCGTTGTCGAGGATGTACATGCTAGCTATGTTCTTGTTTCTATAAGCCACCGTCTCTGACATGGATTCGAGGATATGTAACATGCGTATTTGATCTTCCGCTTGAGTATACACACGAAGGGTGTTCAGGCCCAAGCGGGTCTATGTTGACCTGGGAGTTCGGAAAAATCTCCACCATTTTTTTTTTTTTCAACAATTTTTTAATTCCCCATCATTCACCCATCCATTCCACAAATCATACATTCAAATTGTATCACCTTATCAAGAAAGAATTCCGCAATATGCTCTTCAATTCTTCTGGAATTTCAATCACAACTAAACAAATGAACAAACAATAAAAACCGTCCTATAACAAACACACGAAACAAGTCTTCTAAACGGAGGTTTCAGCGACAGAAACTAGACTCGAAGACTGGACAAGTGAGAGTGAGTGTGTGTGTGTGTGTGTGTGTGCATGTGTGTGCATGTGTGTGTGTGTATCTCACCTTCTCAGAGTTCAAACTGGCAGGCTCTATGAACTTACTGGAACTAAAATTCTTCCTCCTCTTCTCCAAGTGTCCAGCTTCCTTGGCCACATTAATAAGCTAGCCTGCGCGCGCAAGGTTCCCACGAGAGGAGAGAAGACGCGCTCTCTGTGTGGCAGTGTTTTGTTTTCTCTTGGCACGCGCGCTCGAGGTGTTTTCTGATTGGCTGTGGCGAAAGTCCTCTTGGTGACGCGAAGATGTTTGAGAACAGTGGGCGAGAGCTTATGTGAATCAATTCCGCGTTGGTTGCTGTTGGTTTGGTGAGCGTTGTCAAGGGATGCGGGGGCGGGGAGGGGGGAGAGAGGGGGGAGAGAGGGGGTAGGGGTGGCTGTGGGGTGGGGGATGAGGGTGGGGGTGGGGGTTGCGAAAGGAGAGGCGTAGGGAAGGATGGGGGGTGTGGGGGTGGAGAGAAGAGAAAATGCGTAGTGTGCTTGCTTAGGTGAGACACAAAATAAATAAAGAGAGATACAGGCAGACACAGAGAGAGAGACTGTGAAAAAAGGGAGAGAGAGAGAGTTAAACACGGACAAAGGAGAGAGAGAGAGACAGAGAGGGACAGAGAGAGCGAGCGACAGAGAGAGAGAGAGAGCAAGAGAGAGAAAGAGAAAGAGAGCGAGCAAGAGAGAGACAGACAGAGACAGACAGAGATACAAGATGTTACAGTCATTTTTAAGCCTCTACCCCCCCCCCCCCCAACATGAAGAAGGGGAGGGGGAAAAAAAACAAAACAACAACAACAACAATGGACAACTAAAAACTACAATCACACAGACACAACAGATTCTTCCCAAATCCTAACAACACAAATGCAGCCCCTGACTGCGTAGTGCTTGCTTAGGTGAGACACCAAATAAAGAGAGATACAGACAGACACAGAGAGAGACTGTGAAAAAAGGGAGAGAGAGAGAGTTAAACACAGACAAAGGAGAGAGAGAGACAGAGAGGGACAGAGAGAGCGAGCGAGGGAGAGAGAGAGAGAGAGAGAGAGAGAGAGAGAGAGAGAGAAAGAGAGCGAGCAAGAGAGATACAGAGAGAGACAGAGAGAGACAGACAGAGATACAAGATGTTACAGTCATTTTTAAGCCTCTACCCCCCCCCCCCTCCCCCAACATGAAGAAGGGGAGGGGGAAAAAAAACAACAACAACAACAACAACAATGGACAACAAAAACTACAGTCACACAGACACAACAGATTCTTCCCAAATCCTAACAACACAAATGCAGCCCCTGACCACCCACCTGACAGGTCCTAACTCAATATCTACAAACCCCTCACGCACCCTCTACCCTTCCTCTGATCCTCTCACGTTCCAGACTCCGCGTACCAAGCTCAGCACCTTTGGCCCACGTGCCTGCTCTGTCTTCTGATTTAGTATTATTATTATTTTATTATTACTACTACCTTTTTAATATCATAATCATTATCTATTTATTTATGTAAGCTTATCTATTATTTATTCACTTTTTTTTTCTTTTTCTTTTTTTCTCAAGGCCTGACTAAGCGCGTTGGGTTACGCTGCTGGCCAGGCATCTGCTTGGCAGATGTGGTGTAGCGTATATGGATTTGTCCGAATGCAGTGACGCCTCCTTGAGCTACTGATACTGAAACTGAAACTGTGCTTGTGCTTACATATTTTTTCCGTGCGCTTAGAGTTGATTTCATCAAGATTTGGCGCTTTATGATATAATAATAATAATAATAATAATATATTATTATTATTATTATCATTATCACAAAGACATTACGAATTAGATGCTTTTGTATCAAATCCAATGCAAAATGTCACACAATTGTTTCATTACTGGATGCTATCAACAGACTCCGTCGAAATAAAAATTGCCTTTTGTAATATTTCTTCGGTATAAACTCAACAAAAAATAAAAATCACCCAGAACAGGGCATTTCAAAACTTTTCAAAACTTTTGTTTGTGGCTTTTAAATGTTCTCCCAGAAATCATTTCTGTTTTGTTTTTTTGTTTTGTTTTTTGTTGTTTTTTTGGGGGAGGGGGGTGGCCGGGGGGGGGGGGGGGGTACCTCGGAGGTCATTCTAGAATGCTCCCTCAGAAATCATTTGTGGCATATTGGATTTTATCTCAGGGTCATTCTAGAATGCTCCCTCAGAAATCATTTGTGGCATATTGGGTTTTATCTCAGGGTCATTCTAGAATGCTCCCTCAGAAATCATTTGTGGCATATTGGATTTTATCTCAGGGTCATTCTAGAATGTTCCCCTAGAAATCATTTGTGGCATATTGGATTTTATCTCAGGGTCATTCTAGGATGTTCCCCCAGAAATCATTTGTGGCTTGTTGGATTTTATCTCAGGGTCATTCTAGAATGTTCCCCTAGAAATCATTTGTGGCATATTGGATTTTATCTCAGGGTCATTCTAGGATGTTCCCCCAGAAATCATTTGTGGCTTGTTGGATTTTATCTCAGGGTCATTCTAGAATGTTCCCCTAGAAATCATTTGTGGCATATTGGATTTTATCTCAGGGTCATTCTAGGATGTTCCCCCAGAAATCATTTGTGGCTTGTTGGATTTTATCTCAGGGTCATTCTAGAATGTTCCCCTAGAAATCATTTGTGGCATATTGGATTTTATCTCAGGGTCATTCTAGGATGTTCCCCCAGAAATCATTTGTGGCTTGTTGGATTTTATCTCAGGGTCATTCTAGAATGTTCCCCTAGAAATCATTTGTGGCATATTGGATTTTATCTCAGGGTCATTCTAGGATGTTCCCCCAGAAATCATTTGTGGCTTGTTGGATTTTATCTCAGGGTCATTCTAGAATGTTCCCCTAGAAATCATTTGTGGCATATTCAGTTTTACCCCCACGATCATTCTAGAATGTTCTCTCAGAAATCATTTGTGGCTTGTCAAGATTAACGCCCCCCACCCCCTAACCCCCACCCACCCACCCACCCTCCATCCCTGCCCCCTTTACGTGCTTGGAAAGTACCCCATATTTAAAGGTTTAGTCTGAGTGCGGTTGAGAATATGTCAATACTGACCCCACACCTACTTTTCCATTATGATTTTTTTTTTTTTTTTTTTTTTTTTTGGGGGGGGGGCGTTTTGCTTTGATAGCCTGGTTTCCACTTGAATTATACCCTCACCCCCTCCCCGCCCCCCAACTCCCTAAACCCCAATACACACACCCTTAGTTGGAAATGATCCCATTTTCTATAGCTTTGGTCATCAGAGTATTGAAACAGGAAAGGGGTTGTCGAATTCAGCTGGCCATTTTGACCTCGCAGATTCTTTTTCCGTTTCATAGGACTTGACGGATGGAAACTCCGGGGTGGTTTTTTGCCTTGATAAGTTGGTATTGACACCCTCCCCCCCAGCCCACCCCCCTCCAACCCCCCCCCACCCCCACCCCCCGCGCCCACTACCCACACACCCCTTCCCCCGTGTTGGAAATTACCCTTTTTCTGTGTATGTAGGGTTGTTGGGGTTGTTGTTTTTTTGTGAGGGTACTGGAACAGGAAGTTGGGGAGACATGTTGTGAGCTCGCCTACACTGACCCCCTGAACCCCCCTACCCCTGCACTCCCCCCCATCTCCCCCCCCCCTCCCCCCACCACCACGCCTCCCCGCTCGCTCTTTTCCATCAGAACTGAACGGGCGCAAAGCGCTTTGCTTTGAAAGGTTGTATTGACTCCAGTTGAGCCAAATTTAACTCGGAGGGTGTGGGTGTGTGTGGGTGTGTGTATGTGGGGGGGTGGGGGGTGGGAGTGGGGTCGTTTCAAACAGACCAAGAATGACCCCCCCCCCCCCCACCACCCACACCCCCTAACCGTTCTGGTGTTGGAGGTTTGTGGGGGGGGGGAGAGAGCGGGGTCGTCGTCCGGTGGGGGGGGGGGGTTAGAAGCAACTGGGTGCTGGGGAAGGGGGGGGGGTCAGTTCTGACTGGTTCAGGTTTAATAATAATAATAATAATAATAATAATAATGGTATTTATATAGCACTGAATCTTGTGCAGAGACAAATCAAGGCGCTTTCGCACCAGTCATTCACACGCACGCATAACTCTCAAACTCTAGAAACTAAAGACAAGGAAGAGGCAGGGAAGGGAGGCTATTTTGGGAAGAGGTGGGTTTTTTTTAATAAGGCCAGACTTGAAAGAGGTTGAGTGTAGAAACTTGACGAAGCGAAAGAGGAAGTTCATTCCAGTCGCAAGGTCCAGAGACAGAGAAAGAACGGTTTACCCCCCAGAAGGGTGGATGTGGCTCCGCGCACTAAGATATGTTTTTTGTCATCAGTATGGGGGGGGGGGGTTGGGGGGGGGGCTTAGTAGGTGGTGTCCTCAGCAAAGTTAAATCAGACAGTCTACTGAACACCCACCGAAGTGACTCAGCGGCAGTGCAGGGTCTCCTCTGGTGTGTGGCCTCCTGGTGGCACAGCATCGATTGGTTTCCCTGCGAACTGCCGACGCTGGGAACCACGACAAACGATTCCAGATGCGTTAGTGTGGGGGGTGTGGGGGTGTGGGTGTGGGTGTGGGGGTTCAGAATGAGCAGCGTTGGGGGAATGCCAGTGAAACGGCGCAGATGATGAGACAGAAAAAAAACAGGGCTTACGCCAGTAAGATTCCTTCCGAACTAGTATGATGCTGTCATGGAAACTTATACATTGCCCTGTCCTCGGTCGGATACCAAGTTCTAACCGCTTCACAAACACGGGGGTCATTTGCACAACAGGCTACCTACCTGGGTAGAACTGACTGACGGCTACCGTTGGGCGCTCATCATTCGTTTCCTGTGTCATTCAATTCAGATTCAGTCACGCACACATACACACACTCATGCAGACATGTAACATTTTACGTGCATGGCCGTTTTCTTTACTTACCCCCGCCATGTTGGCAGCCATACTCCGTTTTCGAGGGGTACATGTATGTTGTTGTTTCAACAACCCACCGAACGATTATAGACCTCGTGGTTTTTTCTGGGCTAGCCATATTTCACCCGGGGGGGCAAAAAACCAATGGGGGGTGGGGGTATGTATGGCTGCTACACCGAGAATGTTGCTGCCAATCACACAACGTTGTCACCGTACATGTGATGTGGTGTGTTTGGCCGACATCAGTGGCCGACATTAGTTGCAAGCATGAGGACACTGCCCATGTCAGTATCGTAAATCAAGGGACCGAGTTTATTGGCATTTTTCGTGCATAGCTGATGTGACAGTACTATTCTTGTGAACCATTATTTATAGTCTAAGAGTCTCTTTTACAGGGAGTAATTGTACTTTTTTTTCTTTCTTTTTTTTCGTTCTTTTTGTACAGTTTCAGTCGTTACATCAATGTGCTGTCATCTTACCACGTCCAGAAATTCGTCTGTGTTCATTTTGTCTGTGATCGATAGACAACTAGTCTTTCCATCCACTTCAGTATCAAGTTACTGGATTAAGATCATTAAATTTGTAAGGTGGACAGAGAGGGGGAGGGGCGGGGGGGAGGAGGTTGTCTTTTTTTTTTTTAGCAACTTGCACACACCTTATTACCTAACAGAATTGTTGAGTTGTGTTGTGCTGTGCTGCGCTGTGTTGTGTGGTAGGAGGAGTAATTTTGTTTAATGTCCCGTCACACATTTCGGTGATTGAAGACATTTTGTTAAAGTATTTATGAATAACAAACAGTAAAGAGTGGTAACTCTCTCTCCATTACACAAGGTACACAACTTCAAGTCAGTGCTGTTAACGCTACCGATTCAGCTAGCACACAGGTAAATAAAAGGTACACTGGAACAAACCCAGACACTTCCTCAAAAAAGGAAGCACCGGGCCTGTCTTTATACCAATCATTTGACATGTGCACACAGCAGCAAAGACAGAAGAAATGTGCAAACACAAATTAGCTGTTATTCAAGACTGGCATAGCCTCTTTAATCCTGAATAAGCCACACAGAATATATGTATTTATGAATTGAGTATTATCGGTTAGAAGTGGTGGGAGATGTGAACGAATGGAGGGTTGGGGGAAACTGTGCAAATGAGGGTGAAATGAGGGTGAAATTTAAAAAAACAAAATCTAAATACAATTACAGAAAATTACTGAAAGGACTTCGTAAAAGAGAAGTCGTTAAACTGACAAGCGAAACAACTGATAATGAATGCAAAAAGTCAAAAACATCAACGTTCTTAGTCACTTGTGAAGACACACTTTCGTGTACATAAGGCTTCATCAAGCTACAGTCAAAAATTATATGCTTGATTGTCAGGTTACTAAAGCATATGCACTTGGCATTAGAACAACACTTGGTCCTTAATGAATTTGATAATAGTCTGAGAGCTAAACTCAGAATTGGTCTGCGAATCGGACCAAAGTCTGAGAGAGTCAACTGACGAGGTTTTAGACTTGAATTCAAGCACCTATAAAAGTCTCTTTCCAGTATATTGCTTATTTCCTTGTATGACAATGGGTAATATACTTTTATACTATTTCAATGATTCTTTGCTCCCCTTTTTGCTGCCCTGTCTGCTTGGTCGTTATGAAGGAATCCAGTGTGGGATGGTATCCAACAAAAATCAACATTTGCACCCTTCACAAAAAGGGAGTGCAATAAATACCTAATTTCAAACAATTTATCTTCTCTTTGATTATTCTCAAAAAAAAAAGAAGCAAAGTTTTTAAAACAGATTGAGAATCAACACAAAATAGGACATTACTTACCATCATTGGTATTTCAACATGATGATGTAAAGCCATAAGGATGGCCACCAATTCAGCTGTAAAAATTGAATGTCCTTTACCTAAATAATGCGATTTTTTTCTTTCTTTTTTCTTTTTTTTTAAGGCCTGGAATGACAAAAGCAGATCCTGCTATGCTGTGCTGCGCTGTACTGTGCTGTGCTGTTTTGTGTCGTGTTGTGTTGTATTGTGTTGTGTTGTGTTGAATCACTTTCTCGCGGCGACAGATTCTTTTCAACCGGTCACCAAACCGACGTGTCGACGAAATATATTAACTCTCTCCATACGAACGGCGAAAGAGACGATGTTAACAGCGTTTCACCCCAATTACCATCATCAAAATATCGCAAGCGGAAGGCTGTTATACTGAAGACGTGAATGTTGTCAAAGACTACCACAATTCTGACGACGGAAGCTAAAGGTTGGGTCATTCGGACACTCACTGGACATCTGAGGGGTCTGTGTAGAGGAGAAGAGAGGACTGGCCGTACTGAGTGAGTTAATCCGCGGTGAAAAAGTGACACCTCCATCGCATGGATGCTAGCGCCTGTAAACCTGGGACACTTTTTTTTTTTCTTCCACACTGAATTCTAGATTTGTCACTGTCCGAGTGGCGAAGAGTAAAGTAAGCCCAGGACTTTTGATTGAGTACCTTGATACTGTGATGAAAAGGAGCCAGCACTTACGTTGGTGAGTTTCTGTCTGGTTTTGAGACCCTCACCCCCCACCCCCACCCCCTCCCCCTTCCCACAACATGCCCGCGCCTCCATTCCCACCCTTAAGATGATCATATTAGTTTTGCTTGAGGTCCTTTAATCCTTGGAATTTTGCCTGAGCGCTCGCTGCCATACTGTAGATTTTACAGGTTTTACGATGCGGACAATTCGACTGCACAGTAATATTTCCATATCTGTTCATATTATTGTCCATTGGCAAGACTCCATATCTAAGACACAGAGAGAGAGAGAGGGTGAGAGAAAGAATTAGAGAGAGAGAGAGAGTGTGTGTGTGTGTGTGTGTGTGTGTGTGTGTGTGTGTGTGTGTGTGTGTGTTTTAGTGGATCGTATATATTTTGGGGGTTTTCTTTGGGGGTTTTTTTTTAGAGAGAGTACTGTAAACTTACGAAGTGATATATTTTGTCCTGAGGGTGTAGGAATGAATGCATCTTTTGGATGAATGCTGTAGGTCTGTTTTAGTTCGTTTTCGTTTTCGTTTTCGCCCTTGTACAGAGTGGTTTTTGCTGCTTTTGCTGTTATTGTGATTGTTGTTGCTGTTGTTGTTGTTGTTGTTATACTAGAAGTAGTAGTAGTAGTAGTAGTAGTAGTGGTAGTGGTAGTGGTAGCAGTAGTAGTAGAAGTAGTTTCTAAGAAAGTGTATACCTTTCATTTTGTTAGTGATCAGAGTAGCTGATTACTTAACTATCAATTAAATCGATCAACTAACTGGTGAACGTACTCATTCACACTATTCATTTGTTCATGTATGTGTTTATTCATTCGTTTACTCATTCATTCTCCTCCTCTTCCTCATCCTCCTTCTCCTCATCCTCTTCATCCTTCCTTCTCCTCCTCTTTCTCCTCCTCCTCCTCCCCCTCCTCCTCTTCCCCTTCCTCCTCCTCCTCCTCGTCCTCCTCTCCCTCCTCCTCCTCTTCCTCCTACTCCTCTTCCTCCCCTTCCTCCTCTTCTTTCCCTCCTCCTCTCCCTCCTCTTCCTCCTCCTCCTCTTCCTCCTCTTCCTCCTCCTCCTCTTCCTCCTCCTCTTCCTCCTCTTCATCCTCCTCTTCTTCCTTCTCCTCCTCTTTCTCCTCCTCCTCCTCTCCTCCTCCTCCTCCTCCTCCTCTCCCTCCTCCTCCTCTTCCTCCTCCTCTTCCTCATCCTCTTCATCCTCCTCTTCTTCCTTCTCCTCTTCTTCCTTCTCCTACTCTTTCTCCTCCTCCTCTTTCTCCTCCTTCTCCTCTCCTCCTCCTCCCCCTCCTCCTCTCCCTCCTCTTCCTCCTCCTCCTCTTCCTCCTCCTCTCCCTCTTCTTCCTTCTCCTCCTGTTCCTCCTCCTCCTCTCCCTCCTCTTTCTCCTCCTCCTCTTCCTCCTCCTCCTCTTCCTCCTCCTCTTCCTCATCCTCTTCATCCTCCTCTTCTTCCTTCTCCTCTTCTTCCTTCTCCTACTCTTTCTCCTCCTCCTCTTTCTTCTCCTTCTCCTCTCCTCCTCCTCCCCCTCCTCCTCTCCCTCCTCCTCCTCCTCCTCCTCTTCCTCCTCCTCTCCCTCTTCTTCCTTCTCCTCATTCATCTTCTCAGTCTCCCTCCTTCTTCTCCTCCACACCCTCTCCAAACATGTATCCCACCCCCTCCCCCTCCCCCTCCCTCTACCCCACCCCTCCACTCCTCATCTTCTTCCCCTATCTTCCCCCCCCCCTCCCCCTCATCCCCTCCTCATCCCCCATTCTACAGCAACACCAACAACCATGACAACATTGTGACAACGTAGAGACATGCTCATCTACCTGAAAGCTTCCGTACTCTGGCGACGATGCTGAAGGAATTTGTCTGACATGGTGAAACCTGGCATGAACAGTTACCACCAGCCCTGAACTGGTTCTCTTCTGCAAATGAACCGGAAGTAGAGTAGAGTGAGTTCCCTTGGTCAGGAAGTAGGGAGGGCGAGTGTGGAGGTAAAAAAAAAAATGGAAGGCAAATGTGTCAGGGAAACTTGCTTGTGGTTAATTTCCGTCACGTCTTCTCCACTTTCTTGCCTGGGTGGTGGTTGCGGTTGTTGTTGTTGTTGTTGTTGTTGTTGTTGTTGCGGTTGTTGCAGATGTTGCAGATGTCTGGGAAGATACCTCACCGTGTACATGTGTTTTTTTTTTGTCAGTTAGCGTCGGGTCTCATTCAACCGTGTGTGTGTGTGTGTGTGTGTGTGTGTGTGTGTGTGTGTGTGTGTGTGTGTTGATTAATCTGACGATAAATGGCAAATGTACTGTGCTTCTGATTACACACACACACACACACACACACACACACACACACACACACACACACACATACACACACACGCGCGCACACACACACACACACATACACACACACACATATATATATATATATATATATATATATATATATATATATATATATATACTTGACTTACTTTGACTTATTCCTCTTGATTCCGTGGGGAACATAGGGCCGCAACAACACTCCTCCAACGCACCCGGCTCTGGCTGGTCCTCTTCAGTTCGGCCCACGTCATTCCGGCTGCCCTTGTCTCTGCCTCAATGCTTCTCCGCCAGGTCTGCTTCGGACGGCCAACCTTCCTCTTCCCCTGCGGGTTCCAATCAAGAGCCTGTCTTGTGATGTTTGTTGCAGGCTTGCGTAGTGTATGGCCTATCCATCCCCATTTCCGTTTCTTGATTTCCGTCTCCAGTGGGGCCTGTTTTGTCATGTTCCAAAGTTCTTCATTGGAGACAACCTCTGGCCATCTGATGTTCAGGATGTTTCTTAGACATCTGTTGGTGAATGTCTGAAGCTTGTGGGTGCTGGTCTTTGTCACTCTCCACGTCTCTGAGCCATAGAGTAGAACCGACTTCACGTTGGTGTTAAAAATCCGGATCTTGTTGCGGATTGAGAGGGCTGTCGATCTCCAGATTGGTCGAAGGGTGTTGAAGGCCTGTCTTGCTTTGTTGATACGGCTCTTGATGTCTTCGTCCGTCCCCCCGTCTTTGCTGACAACACTGCCTAAGTAGACAAACTTGTCAACCTCCTTGATGTTCTCTTGGTGTAGTTGCACTGGATCTTGCTTCTTGTTGTTGACCCTCATGACCTCTGTTTTCCCAATGTTGATTTGGAGTCCAGTCTTCTCAGCTTCTTCTGCCACACGACATAGTTTCTCCTGCGCATCTTGCTGCCTGTGGGAGAGAAGACTTATGTCATCTGCGAAGTCTAGGTCCTCCAGCTGTTTTGTGAAAGTCCACTGGATGCCTGTCCTCCGATCTGCTGTAGACTGCCTCATGACCCAGTCAACCACCATCAGGAAAATGGTCGGTGAGAGCAAACAACCCTGACGGACGCTGGTTTGCACACTGAAAGGTTCCGTCAGTTTCCCGTCGTGGATCACTTGACAGGTGGCGTCTTCGTACATTTGCTGGATGATGGTTACAAACTTTGGTGGAAATCCATAGTGGTACATCAGTCTCCAGATGACATCTCGGTCGACACTGTCAAAAGCTTTTTGAAAGTCGACAAAGACTGTGTACAGGGGGGTCTGCCACTCCAGGGACTGCTCGATGATGATGCGCATGGTTGCGATGTGATCCGTGCACGAGCGATCTTGTCGGAAGCCTGCTTGTTCGTCCCGAAGTGTCTTGTCCAAAGCGTTCTCCAGTCTCTCAAGAATGATTCTGCTCAGTACCTTGCCCGGAATAGACAACAGCATGATTCCCCGCCAGCTGTTGCAGGATGAAAGGTCCCCTTTCTTTGGCAGCTTTACAAGATGTCCTCTTTTCCAGTCTTTTGGCACTCGCTCCTGTTCCCAGATCTTGCAAAGGAGAGGGTGCAGCATCTCAGTTGAAGTCTGGATGTCGGCCTTCAGAGCTTCAGGTGGAATTCCATCTGGGCCGGCTGCCTTTCCTGACTTGAGGGACTTGATGGCCTTGACGATCTCGGTCTTGCTGGGAGGGTTGGTGTTGATGTCGAGGAGCTTGGTAGGTGGCGGGATGTCTGGTGGGGCGGGTGGTGCTGGTCGGTTGAGCGTTTCTTTGAAATGCTCCGCCCATCTTGCTCTCTGCTGTTCTTCGCCAAGGATGGTGTTTCCGTCTTTGTCCTTGACGGGCCGGCTTGGGTTGCTGTTTTTCCCGGAGAGTGTCCTGGTGATTTCATACAGGCGCTTCATGTTCCGCTGACCTGCTGCACTCTCAGCTTCTGCTGCCAGTTCCTCGATGTAGGTTCTTTTATCTTTTCTCGCACTTCGCTTTACTTGTCGGTTCGTCTCCCAGTACTGTGCTTGTAGCTCATGTCTCTCGGCTTGATCTTGCATGCAGTTGATCTGGTCTTTCAAATGCTTCCTCTCAGTGATGAGTGTCCAGGTGTCTGTTGATAGCCACTCTTTGTGCTTCCTCGTTTTCTTGCCCAGGACTGTCTTGCAAGTTGTTGTCCAGGTCTCTCGAAGGCTGTGCCAATGTTCTTCTATTGAGTCCTCTGGGAGTTGGGAAAGCACACTGAACTTGTTCCTCAATTCAATCTTGAACTCTTCTGCTTTGAGTTTCTCCTTCAAGCTGTGCACGTTGTACTTGTGCGATGGTCTTGCAGCCTGGTCGTTGTAGGCCTTCAGCTTGGTTTTGAGTGCTGCCACAACCAGGTGGTGATCCGATGCTGCGTCTGCGCCGCGCTTTACCCTGACGTCGTGCAGGCTTCGTCTCCACTTACGACCGATGGTGATGTGGTCGATCTGGTTCTCGGTCTTGCCGTCAGGGGAAACCCACGTGGTCTTATGGATGGTCTTGTGGGGAAACAAGGTGCCTCCAATGACCAGGTCATTGAAGGTGCAGAACTCCATGAAAAGTTCTCCATTCTCATTCTGTACTCCAGTGCCGTGTCTGCCCATGATGAGCTCTCTGTTTGTGTTGTCGGCGCCTACCTTGGCATTCAGGTCTCCCATGAGGATCTTCATATCTCTTTTGGGTGTCTTGTCTATGACTGCTTGGACTTGTTGGTAAAAATCATCCTTCTCTTCGATGACTGCCACGTTGGTAGGGGCGTAGCACTGAATGATGGTAACCTTTCTGCCCTTTGAATTGAAGCGTGCCGTGAGGATCCTTGGTGACATAGGCTCCCAGGACAGCAGTGCTCGTGTTGCTTCGGGTGTCATCAGCAACGCTACTCCATGGGTGTGGGGTTGGCCTTCTTCCTGTCCAGAGTGGATGATGGTGTCTCCACTCACTAGTTGCGTTCTTCCTGATCCTGTCCATCTTGTCTCACATAGGCCTAGAATCTTCAAGTTGTACCTTTGCATCTTACGACAGACTTGAGCTGTTTTGCCTGTCTCGTATAGGGTTCTGATGTTCCAGGTCCCTATCCTGGTTTTGGCCTTGGTCGTCAGAAGAGTTGTCGGCGCACTGGCTTCCCAAGGGCTTTCACCAGCTCGCGTCATGGGCTCTACCAGAGAGTACCCCTCCTGGACCAAGCAGTTCTCAGGGTTTGTTGTTGCAGTTTCTGTAACAGTCTTCTTTTTACAGAACCGGGTTGTTAGCCTAATTCAAACCCCCAACCTGGAGGACCAGTGGGTACTATTCGTCTGGTATCTACCCTTTGACCTGTCTGACTTGGGTGGCCCTACCAGGAGACGAATCTCCCGCCAGCATAGCTCTCAGGGTTATTGAGACACGCAAGCCCCCCAACCACGGCAAGGTTGCACCCACTGGGAGGTATATATATATATATATATTCATACAGACAGACATATATACATACATACAAACATACATGCATACAGACAGACAGACACATACATACAAACATACATACATACATACATACACACGCACACACACACAAACAGACTGACTGACAGGCATAAACACACACACACACACACACACACACACACACATATATATATATATATATATATATATATATATACACACATACAGACACACACACACACACACACACACACACACACAGATCTCAGACAAGAAACCCACGGCAGAACACACACACACACACACACACACACACACACACACACACACACACAACACACACACACGCACACACACACACACACACACGAGCGCGCGTGCACACACACACACAAACACACAAACACACACACACACACACACACACACACACACACACACACACAGATCTCAGACAAGAAACCCACGGCAGAACACACACACACACACACACACACACACACACACACACACACACACACACACACACACACACACACACACACAAAGCATCCATCCAACCATTCCCATAACAGAATTGCTGCCATCAGATATCTTACGCTCATAGCTGCTGTCGAGTCTGGAAAGTCCTCAGAGAATTACACACACAAAAAAGTGTCTTCCATATACATCTTAATTTAGGACAAAGGTACACCCTTTTTAAAAACAAAACAAAATGCTTCACGCTTGGAAGATATTTTCTTCGTGTTTTTTGTTGTTGTTGTTGGTTTTTTGGTGTGTTTTTTAGACGGGCGCAATAGCCGAGTGGTTAAAGCATTGGACTGTCAATCTGAGGGTCCCGGGTTCGAATCACGGTGACGGCGCCTGGTGGAGATTTTTACGATTTCCCAGATCAACATATGTACAGACCTACTAGTGCCTGAACCCCCTTCGTGTGCATATGCAAGCAGAAGATCAAATACGCACGTTAAAGATCCTGTAATCCATGTCAGCGTTCGGTGGGTTATGGAAACAAGAACATACCCAGCATGCACACCCCCGAAAACGGAGTATGGCTGCCTACATGGCGGGGTAAAAACGGTCATACACGTAAAAGCCCACTCGTGTGCATACGAATGAACGCAGAAGAAGAAGAAGAAGAAGAAGGTGTGTTTTTTTCTTTCTTATTTTTTTTTGTTCTGCGACACTACCCAACATTGTGCGAGTTATGAACGTTTGAACCCCCCCTCCTGCCTCCCCACCTCCCCCCTCCCCCACCCCACCCCTCTTTCCCCTCCCTTCCCCCCTCCCCCTCCCCGCTAAAAACAACCACAACCACAACAAACAGCAAAATTAAATAAATAAACAAACAACAACAACAACAACAGCAATAAGAATTACAAGAACAACAACAACCACAACCACAACAAACAGCAAAATTGAACAAACAGACAACAACAACACATACACACCAGACCCTTTCCCCCCTCCCACTGCTCCTCCTCCTCCCCCCCACTTCCACCCCCCTTCCTCTTCTACACACACACACACACACACGCGCGCGTACACGAACATGGACAAAAGAGTGGATTGATTCGTACTACGAAAATCCTACGAGGAGGGACAACTTAGCCTCCCGTTGCCGCTGTGTACTGTAGTCATGAACATCACCATTGTTTTCCAGCGTACATCGACAAGAGGGTGTTGAGTGCTGGTGCTTGTACAAACAGTCCATACTAGCTGGCTCTTTTCTCTCTGTGGCTAGCTATCGGTTCATGACTTTTAACTCTCTCCATACGAACGGCGAAAGAGACGACGTTAACAGCGTTTCACCCCAATTACCACCATCAAAATATTACCAGCGGAAGGCTCTTATACTGAAGAGGTGAATGTTGACAAAGAATACCACAATTCTGACGACGGAAGCTAAAGGTTGGGTCATTCAGACACCCACTGGACATCCGAGGGGTCTGTGTAGAGGAGAAGAGAAAGCTGGCCGTACTGAGTCAGTTAACTCACTCAGGACGGCCAGTCCTCTCCTCTACCCTTTCAGAGACCGTCTCGGACTTCCACTGAGTGTCTGAATGACCAATCCTTTTGCTTCCGTCGTCAGAAATGCTGTATTGGTTCTCTACATACACCTATTCAGTATAAGAGCCTTCCGCTTGTGGTATTTTGATGATGTTAATTGCGGTGAAACGGTGTCATCCTCGTCTTTTTCGCCGTTCGTATGGAGAGAGTTAATAATAATAATAATAATAATGGATACTTATATAGCACACTATCCAGAAATATGCTCTAGGTGCTTTACAAAAACGCTTTTGTTAAACTAAAACATTACATCAATGTTACATACACACACCAAAATGTGACTACACACACACACACACACACACACACACACACACACACACACACACACACACACACACACACACACACACACATACACACACACTGCATGCATACATTTTAACATACATATGTATCCCAGCTACCCTAACACATACGCACACACAGGCAGGCACAAACTTACATAAACACACGCACACACAATACACATTTATATACATGCATGTAGTTATGTACACATACATATGCATACACACATAGTCAAGCACAGCTAACGCAAAGGAAGTGGACCTGCCACAATTGAACTTATTGCTGAGGGAAAAGGTGGGTTTTGAGACGAGATTTAAAAGATTCGAGGGAATCAGAATGACGGAGGTTATCAGGGAGCTTGTTCCACGTCTTTGTGCGATTGAAAAGAAAACGATCTGTGTCCATAGGTCTTACTTCTGACGTGAGGTATCCTGAGAAGTCGAGTATCAGAGGAAGAACGCAGCTGGCGAGACGGGGTATAGATATGGAGGAGTTCAGGAGAAACATGGGCAAAGTTAGACTTCTGCTGATTAATATACCCCCACCCCCACCCCCACTCCCCGCCACCTCCACTTATCCCCCTACAGCAAAGGACGCATTGATAAAGACGTAAGTTGTGTAGTACTCAGGTGGCTAACTAGGTACTTAGCGCACGTTAGCTATCCAAACTATTGATAAGCGTACGCGTGCGTCGTGAATGTGTTTTTCCTGTCTTCTTCCGCTCGCTTTATTTGTATTTGTATTTGTATTTCTTTTTATCACAACAGATTTCTCTGTGTGAAATTAGGGCTGCTCTCCCCAGGGAGAGCGCGTCGCTACACTACAGCGCCACCCTTTTTTTTTCTTTTTTTTTTTACTTTTTCCTGCGTGCAGTTTTATTTGTTTTTCCTATCGCAGTGGATTTTTCTACAGAATTTTGCTAGGAGCAACCCTTTTGTTGCCGTGGGTTCTTTTACGTGCGCGAAGTGCATGCTGCAGACGGGACCTCGGTTTATCGTCTCATCCGAATGACTAGCGTCCAGACCACCACTCAAGGTCTAGTGGAGGGGGAGGAAATATCGGCGGCTGAGCCGTGATTCGAACCAGCGCGCTCAGATTCTCTCGCTTCCTAGGCGGACGCGTTACTTGTAGGCCATCACTCCACTTGAGGTGAGGTGGAAGGTGGCAGAGTGGTTAAGACGCTCATCTTGCCAACACAGAGAGTTCCGTGAGGGTCTGGGTTCGAATCCCGCTCTCGCCCTTTCTTCCCAAGTTTGACCCGAAAAAAAAAATCAAACTGAGCGGTCTAGTCATTCGCGTGAGGCGATAAAAAAACCGAGGTCCCGTGTTCAGCAGGTGCTTGGCGCACTGAGAAAGAACGACTGTTGTTGTTGTTGTTGTTATACTAGTAGTAGTAGTAGTGGTAGTTGTAGTGGTAGCAGTAGTAGTAGAAGTAGTTTCTAAGAAAGTGTAAACCTTTCATTTTGTTAGTGATCAGAGTAGCTGATTACTTAACTATCAGTTAATAAATCGATCAGCTAACTGGTGAACGTACTCATTCACACTATTCATTTGTTCATGTATGTGTTTATTCATTCGTTTGCTCATTCATTCTCCTCCTCTTCCTCCTTCTCCTCCTCCTCCTCTTCCTCATCCTCCTTCTCCTCATCCTTCCTTCTCCTCCTCTTTCTCCTCCTCCTCCCCCTCCCTCTCCTCCCCTTCCTCCTCCTCCTCCTCTTCCTCCCCTCCCTCCTCTTCTTTCCCTCCTCCTCTCCCTCCTCTTTCTCTTCCTCCTCCTCATCCTCTTCATCCTCCTCTTCTTCCTTCTCCTCCTCTTTCTCCTCCTCCTCCTCGCCCTCCTCCTCCTCTCCCTGCTCCTCCTCTTCCTCCTCCTCCTCCTCTTCCTCCTCCTCCTCCTCTTCCTGGCTGATAGGTACAAAAATAAGATAAATAAACATGCATTTAAGGCCTGACTGGACCTCCCACGTTGATGAAAAGGACTTGATGATATATATATATATATATATATATATATATATATATAATATTATGATATACTGTGAACTGAAGTATTGTTGAGAAGATGCACGTGGGAACGAGATGTAATTCCGCCTACTTCAACCAACCTCCACCCATCCCCCACATAATATGCACGACAGGTGATTCGTCGAAAAGCCCTGATAAACGTGATCAAACCCGGATACACACGCGCACGTGCGTGTGCTGTTCACCTTTCCTTTCATTAGTACTGTTGATATTTATATATCAAGGAATAGACAGCGCTCATACTTGGTCAGAAGACAGAGAGTTGATCACAAAACACGGCGCTGTCGTTTGCACAACAGGCTGCTGCCGCCTGCTCGGGTTCGGAGAGCCGACTGACATGTGTTTTTAGGCATCCATTATTCGTTTTCCTGTCAAGCTTCTGTCACGCGCGCACCCCCCCCCCCCCCCCCCCCCCGCGTACGTATCGGATTGTGTCCTGCAAATTTATCGTTTATTTTCCCCTCTACGTCTTCAGATGAGGTGGTCGCCCACACCTGGGCTATGAATACCGCCTCTGTGATTAAATGAATCAATCTTCTTTTGAAGGGACAGAGAGAGAGAGAGAGAGAGAGAGAGAGAGAGAGAGAGAAACAAAATGCCAAATGTGAATTGTTGGATTTATCTTTTTGGTAATGTCTCTCATGGATGCAATCATACATCAATTACACAAGGAGAGAGAGAGGGGGGGAGAGAGAAAGAGAGAGAGGGGGGAGAGAGAGGGGGAAAGAGAGAGAGAGAGGAGAGAGAGGGAGGG
>NC_134888.1:4489313-4491813 GCF_041734735.1 Babylonia areolata | reverse complement strand
TAGAAGAAATAAACTCGGATAGGTACACAATATAAAAGCATATGTCCTCAAGGCCTGGCTAAGCGCCTTGGGTTATGTTGCTGCTCAGGCACCTGCCTAGCAGATAGTGGTGTAGTGTAGATGGATCTGCCCGAACGCAGTGATGCTTTCCTTGAGAAACTGAAAAACTCGTGCAATGCCCGGTTAATTAAAACAGCGGAGATTTTAGGTGTTTGTATTTGTATTTTGTATTTCTTTTTATCACAACAGATTTCTCTGTGTGTGAAATTCGGGCTGCTCTCCCCCAGGGAGGAGAGCGCGTCGCTACACTACAGCGCCACCCATTTGTTTGTATTTTTTCCTGCGTGCAGGGGCTTTTTTTCCTATCGCAGTGGATTTTTCTACAGAATTTTGCCAGGAACAACCCTTTTGTTGCCGTGGGTTCTTTTACGTGCGCTAAGTGCTTATACTGCACACGGGATCTGGGATTATCGTTCCCATCCACACCACACGCTCCAGAACTGCTGGAGAGCGGACGAGGGTTAAGAATTCCTGTTTCGTGAAATCCAGAGTTGGATACAGAAAATGTTTGTTCATGGGCATTTGATTAAAAAAAAAAAAAGGGGGGGGGGGGGGGGACGAAAATAGAAGAAGAAGAAGAAGAAGGAGAAGTTCACCTTGTTGGCTTCCTGTAAGCTGCGCATCCAACTGAGTTTGTTTGTTGGTTTGTTTGTTTGTTTGTTTTCTTGACGTTAATGACACATGGATGTTAAATCTGATTTCACTGGCTAAAAATAAGGGCGACAGATCAGCCCACGATGGTTCCTTCTTCTTTTTTCTTTTTTTTTTTCACCCTGACCTGTACTCGTCATGTCTGCACGTAATTTATACATACATACATACGTACATACATACATACATATATATATAGAGAGAGAGAGAGAGAGAGAGAGAGAGAGAGGGAGAGAGACAGAGAGAGACAGAGACGCAAGCATACGTTTGCATATAGAAAGACGTCATCAAATG
Organism: Babylonia areolata; assembly: GCF_041734735.1. NCBI lineage: Eukaryota > Metazoa > Mollusca > Gastropoda > Neogastropoda > Buccinidae > Babylonia > Babylonia areolata. The sequence goes on along the minus strand of NC_134888.1, from coordinate 4,490,808 downwards.
AAACAGCAAGTGAGAAGAAGAAGGAGGAGAAGGTGGCGGAAGAAGAGGGGGAGGAAGAAGAAGAAGGAGGAGGAGGACAAGGACAAGGAGAAGAAGGAGGAGGAGGAGAAGAAGAACAAGAACAAGAAGAAGAAGGAGGAAAAGGACAAGAAGAAGGAGGAGGAGGACAAGGACAAGGAGAAGAAGGAGGAGAAAGAGGAGGAGAAGAAGAACAAGAACAAGAAGGAGGAGGAGGAGAAAGAAGAAGAAGAAGAAGGAGGAGGAGGAGGAGGAGAAGAAGAAGAAGGGGAAGATTGAGTTTGATTGAATCTTTAACGGGTAAAGAATTAGGCACAGTAAAGGTCTTTTTACAAAGAACGTGAAGAAGGAGGAGGAAGAAGAAGAAGAAGGAGAAGAAAAAGAAGAAGAAGGAGAAGAAGAACGAGGAGGAGAAGGAGAAGAAGAACGAGGAGGAGGAGAAGAAGAAGGAGAAGAAGAAGAAGCAGAAGAAGAAGAAGAAGAAGGAGAAGAAGGAGGAGGAGGAGGAGAAAAAGAAGGAGAAGAAGAAGAACGAGGAGGAGGAGGAGAAGAAGGAGAAGAAGAAGGAGAAGAAGAAGAAGGAGGAGAAGTAGGAGAAGAAGAAGGAGAAGAAGAAGACGTAGTAAAAAGCAAGACTGAAAAGAGACAAACGAGAGATGAGTTAACGAAGAGACGAAACCCGGGAATGGATTGCTCTCACACGCTTATACAATCTGCCCTAACTTAGATCTTCCTTCACCCACCTTTCTGCGACCTTCCCTACCCCACCCCACCCCCACCCCACACCCCTCTCTCTCTGTCTCTCTCTCTGTCTCTCTCTCTCTGTCTCTCTCTGACTCACTGTCCTATCCATCTGTAAATCTTAGTGTGTGGGGGAAGGGGAGGGGGGGTGCTGTCAGTGTGTGTGCGTGCGTGCGTGTGTGGGTATGTATGCGTGTGTGTGCGCTCGCGCGCGAGCGTCAGTGTGTGTATGCATGTGGCTGCGCATACACACACACACACACACACACACACACACACACACACACACACATACACAGAGAAGCCATCCACTTCAAATCGCCAGAGCAGTGTTCTGTCGTCTCTCATTACCCGCTAATTCATCAGCAGGTCCACTTTCTTTCCACACCCCCCCCCCCACCCCCACCCCCACCCCTGCCCCCTCCCCCCTCCCCCCTCCCCCCTCCCCCTACCCCCTTCCTGGCCGTAGCCAAGCTAACAGGATCACCACAGCCCACCGTGCGTAGCTTCAGACAGTAGTGACATGTGTCTTGACTTGTAGGGGTAACTTCTTCCTAGAGCAAGGGGGAACTGACCTGTGTTGAAGAGATGTTTGGGCGCAATAGCCGAGTGGTTAAAGCGTTGGACTGTCAATCTGTCAATCAATAGATTTTATTGTCATGAAACCTTAAGGTTTGTAAGACACAAGAACAATGGTAAATGAATGAATGAATGAAAAATACACAGTTAATTAATC
>NC_134888.1:4477662-4484213 GCF_041734735.1 Babylonia areolata | reverse complement strand
TTCCCCTTACGTTTCGGAGGTGGTCGCCCACACCTGGGCTATGAATACCGCCTCTGTGATTAAATGAATCAATCTTCTTTTGAAGGGACAGAGAGAGAGAGAGAGAGAGAGATAGAAGGAGAGAGAGAGAGAGAGAGAGAGAAACAAAATGCCAAATGTGAATTGTTGGATTTATCATTTTGGTAATGTCTCTCATGGATGCAATCATACATCAATTACACAAGGAGAGAGAGAGGGGGGGAGAGAGAAAGAGAGAGAGGGGGGAGAGAGAGGGGGAAAGAGAGAGAGAGAGGAGAGAGAGGGAGGGAGAAAGAGGGAGAGGGAGGGAAGAGAGAAAGACAGAAAGAAAGAGAGATAGAGAGGGAGGGAGAGAAAGAGAGAGAGGGAGAGAAAGAGAGAGAGAAGAGAGAGAGGGAGGGAAGAGAGAAAGACAGAAAGAAAGAGAGATAGAGAGGGAGGGAGAGAAAGAGAGAGGGGGAGAGAGAGAGAGGGGGAGAGAGAGAGGGGGAGGGAGGGAGAGAGAGGGCGAGAGAGAGAGCGAGAGGGAGGGAAGAGAGAAAGAAAGAAAGAGAGATAGAGAGGGAGGGAGAGAAAGAGAGAGAGAAGGAGAGAGAGAGAGAGAGAGAAGAGAGAGAGGGAGGGAAGAGAGAAAGACAGAAAGAAAGAGAGATAGAGAGGGAGGGAGAGAAAGAGAGAGGGGGAGGGAGAGAGAGGGGAGAGAGAGAGGGGGAGGGAGGGAGAGAGAGGGCGAGAGAGAGAGCGAGAGGGAGGGAAGAGAGAAAGAAAGAAAGAGAGATAGGGAGGGAGAGAAAGAGAGAGAGAAGGAGAGAGAGAGAGAGAGAGAGCGAGAGGGAGGGAAGAGAGAAAGAAAGAAAGAGAGATAGAGAGGGAGAGGGAGAGAAAGAGAGAGAGAGAGAGGGAAGAGACAAAGAAAGAACACTGAACACTGAAATGTTTAATGTCATTAGCTGATAAGCTCTGGTGACATAATAGGTTCTAATCAGATGAAAATGGTGCAAAATAGATAAAAATAGAAAAAAAGCAAACAAACAAAAAATAAATAATAATAATAATAATAGTAAAAAAGAAAAAAATCAGAATTGAAACAACATAAACTAATAAGAGATCTGCGACACTTTGGCACTTTGTCATTAGCTTAAAGTACATGTGACAGGGGGGGTTGGGAGGGGGGTGGGGGGGGTAATGTGCCTTTTTTATCCAGTCGTTCGTCTCCAAGGTTTATACAGTACACAGAAAACAAAGTACAGATAAATCATATAATAAATATTTACGCACGTAACATCGACACACATCATATCAATACAAACACATACTAAAGTACATAGAAATCCTGAAATAATTATTCATGCCTCAACATCAAACCCATCATATGAGACAAAGAAAGAGAGAGATAGAGAGAGAGAGAGAGAGAGAGAGAGAAAGAGAGAGAGAGAGAGGAAGAGAGAGAGAGGAAGAATGAATGAATGAATGGTTTATTCATTTATAGGCCATTGCCCCTTATGAAAGGGTGTCACAATTTCTTCATAAACATTGCATCGTGCATTGAAAAATGACATTCGTTCAGATAATATAAATATAACATACCTTAATTTTAAGTAATATTTATGTCCTCACCTTAGTAATACATAATGCACATCATGAAACATATTGTATTCAAATGACATTTATACACTTAAATGGTATATGATATACGCTAAATGATAACTCTTACATGCGAAGCTAATGACACTCAGTTACGTTATACACATCGTCCGTATGTAGTCGTTACTGGATACACTAAGACATAAGAACAGATCGGAGCTTAAACGATTTATACAGATAAATTGATAGGTTTCTAATAGTTTGTTCATGCGCTGATGCCATAAGTAACGACAGTCTAAACTGACTTGGGAACTTAAAATATTTCAATGGTATGTACTGTACTCTTAAATTATACAAGACAGGGCAGGACAGAACAAAATGCACCTCATTTTCTTTCTCCATCTGGCAAAGTGGACATAATAAGTCAGCCTCGTTCTGCATTCTATAACGATAACTATGTTCAGCAATATCGGAAATGCCCAGTCTGAATCTTGTCATTGTATACCTTAAATATCTATCTAGATTCATTAGTAAATATGTTTTGATATCAGGTATAGTGCAAAAAGTTCTGTAAACATTAAATCTTTCACTATTTTTTACATGAAAGTCCCATTCTTGCCATCTACACAGAATTAACCTTTCCTTGAAAACCCGAAGAAACTCATCAATCCCTTCCACACCTTGGTTAAGCCATACATAACCAAAACCAAACATGAACAACTTAGAACGTATGTTAGTAGCCCAGTTTGTTTTACCACGTGCATCAAGATCGAATAACATTTTGTAGGCTTTGTGAGGTAATCTAGACTCATGCATTCTTACTAATTTTAGCCAGTATTTAATGCACTTCATAACTGAATTTATATAAATAGGATACCTGTTTGTTTCTCCATATACAAAATCATTAGGTGTTCGTGTTTCTACACCCAAATATCTTTTTAATGCAAATAAATGAACCTTTTCACAATTAAATGCTGCTCTGTCAAGTCCCCATATCTCAGCACCATACTGTACTACTGGTTGAATTTGTGAGTCAAATAATTTCAAATAAGTATTTAAAGAATTACATTTTAACTTTGATAACTTTTGCAATATGCATAATAAAGCATTTTTTGCTCTGCTACAAAGATTGTTACAGGCTGCCACAAAACTCAGTCTAGTGGAGAAGTAAATTCCTAAGTATTTATATGCATTAATAACTGGCATAACAATACCATTATATGTCCACCTTTCCCTAGCGGCTAAATACCCCCCTTTCCTAAATACAATGATATTACTTTTATCCATGTTTACTTTCAAGTGTAGAGCTGAAGCTGCATGATATAGACTATTAAGCTGTGTTTGTAAACCAATAATAGTTTCTGATAATAAAGCAACATCATCAGCTAATAATAATATAAACAGTTCAAAATAATTAGGCATAAACATAGCACCATGCCTACCCTCTCTGATCACTTCTAATGCTAATTCATTAATGAATAATGAAAACAGAACAGGACTGCAGACATCGCCTTGTTTGACACCGCGGGTACAACTAATATAGTCTGTTAGCTTAGCACCACATCTAATTCTGGTTTTAACATTGGTATACATACTATAAATACAACGAAAAATCTTACCTCTGATACCGTTTTTCAAAAGAATAGGCCACAATAAATTTCTCTCAATGGAGTCAAATGCTTTTTCGAAGTCAATAAAGGCAACATATAATTTGCGATTAAAAGAGAATTGTTTTTGTACTAGTGCCATCAACGTAAACATATGATCAACAGTCGAATAACCCCTTTTAAATCCTGCTTGATATTCACCCGTCAGATTATACTCATTTATGAATTCTTGAAGTCTGTTATTTATAATCGTACTATACATTTTGCTACTTATATCACACAATGAGATACCTCGGTAATTACTTGGGTTATTTAAATCACCCTTTTTAAACAAAGGGATTACAACAGAATCTGTCCAGTTTTCTGGAAAAATACCCTTATCAAATAATGCATTGAAAAGCTTTACAAAAAAATCAGCCACTACATCCCCAACATATTTCAACATTTCCCCGATAATTTCATCTGGTCCTGCAGCTTTACCATTTTTTAAATTTCTGAGGGAAGAGAGAAAGAGAGAGAGGGAGAGAGAGGGAGAGGGAGAGAGAGAGGGAGAGGGAGAGAGAGAGGGAGAGAGAGAGGGAGAGAGAGAGAGGGAGAGAGAGAGAGAGAGAGAGAGCGGGAAGGGGGGGTGGTTTCAGTTTCAGTTTCAGTAGCTCAAGGAGGCGTCACTGCGTTCGGACAAATCCATATACGCTACACCACATCTGCCAAGCAGATGCCTGACCAGCAGCGTAACCCAACGCGCTTAGTCAGGCCTTGAGAGAGAGAAAAAAAAGGGTGAATAAATAATAGATAAATACATTTTAAAAAAAACAACTACTACCACTACTAATAATATGTATAAGGCGCAAAAAAACGTGATGAAGTCAACTATAAGCGTACATAAATAAATAAATAATAATTATAATATAAAAAGTAGTAGTAAGAAGAAGAAGAAGAAGAAGAAGAAGAAGAAATAAATAAATAACTAAAGGAAGTGAGACAAATGTCAGCAAAAGAATAACATAACTAATGAGCACACAACAGATACCTCCATACAAACATCAATGATGAATCATTCACATGATGGAAAAAAAAAACCACCAAAAAACCTCTAGTACACACCACCACCATAAATACTTCAACGATAGGGTGGATAGAGAGACAGAGAGATAGCAAATGACAATTGTTTTTATTGAGGGTGAAACGGTTAATGATAAGCTGTAAGCTTCTTTAGGACATGCCGTCACATACACACACACATACACATACACATACACACGCGCGCACACATGCACACACACGCACACACACATACATACACACACACGCACACACACATGCACGCACGCACGCACGCACTCACACACAAACACACACACATACATACACGTACATACACACACACATACACACACACGCATACACATACACGCGTACACACACACACATACACACACACACACACACACACACACATACACACACACTCACACTCGCACACACACACTCTCTCTCTCTCTCTCTCTCTTTCTCTCTCTCTCACACTCTCTCTCTCTCTCTCTCTCTCACAGTGTCTCACACACACACACACACTCTCTCTCTCTCACACACACACACACACACACACTTTCACACACACATACACACACACACACACACATACACACACACACACACATGTACGCACGCACACACTCTCACACACACACACACTCTCTCTCTCTTTATCTCTCTCTCTCTCTCACACACACACACTCTCTCTCTCTCTCACAGTCTCTCTCTCTCACATACACACACACACTCTCTCTCTCTCTCTCACACACACACTTTCATACACACACATACACACACACACACACACACACACACACACACACACACACACACACACAGACGCAAGACAAGAAAAAAAAAAGGAAGGGAAAAATGCACATGAAAGCCACTTTGAACACAAAAAAAAAGTTCATGAAAACGTCACCCAGTTTTAAAGAGAGAGACAGAGTGAGCAAGAGAGCGAACGAGCGAGAGAGAGAGAGTAAGAGAGAAAGAGAGCGAGTGAGAGAGAGAGAGAAAAAGTGCGAGCGCGCGCGAGAGAGAGCGAGAGAGAGAGAGCGAGAGAGAGAGAGCGAGTGAGAGAGAGCGAACGAGCAAGAGAGGGAGTGAGAGAGCGAGCGAGAGAGAGAGAGAGAGAGAGAGTGAGAGAGCGAGCTAACGAGCAAGCGAGAGAGAGAAAGAGAGAGAAAGACAGACAGACAGGGAGACAGAAAATCGGATTGAGCAGTGTTGACAAGAAGGCGTGGACGTTCACTCCATCGGTCACACAGATGAGTGGAGGGGAAGAAGAAATGTGGATGTAGCTGGTGTCGACGTTCAACCCGAATGTAACTAGCTAAATTAACAGGTTTGGAGCGAACGAGCGATCGAGATAGAGAGAGACAGAGAGAGCGAGACAGAGACAGAGAGAAACAGAGAGAGAGAGAGAGAGGGGGGGAGGGGCATAGAGAGCAGAGCGAGAGAGAGAATGGTAATTCTAGGCCCTGAAGTCATCATTGTTCCTAAAGGGTGCCGAAGTAACGTCAAGTATCAGTCTTGGTCTTGTAACTTCCAACCTTAATCAGAAAGTGGATTGGCGTTGAGAAATGGAGCGGAATAGGTTGGGCGTGTGTGTGTGTGGGGGGGGGGGGGGGGTAGGGGAGAGGAGGGGGGGGGGGGTAAGGTTCATGAGTTTGAAAAAAAAAAAAAAAAAACTCCCAAAACATACACACAAAAACTTTTTACTAGCCCTGTTAGCCAACCATACCCTTTGTTGACTCTGGGTTTTTTTTGGGGGGGTTTCTTCTCCCCCACGCCCTCCCCCTCCCCCCCACCCCCACTTCCCCCCTTCCTTTTATCGTAAAATCGGATTTCAGAAAATGGATTCGTCCGCAATTAAACCCCCACAATTGAAGAGGGGAGGGGGTGACAGGGAGAGAGAGAGGGAGGGGGATGAGGTAGGGAGGAGGAGGGGGAGGGGAGGGGGTGGGGGTAGGGGGGAAGATGAAAGGTGGAAAGGTTGTCTGGCACTCACAAGATGGACAGCGGTGATGTTGATGATGATGATGATGATGATGTTGGTGATGGTGACGATAACGGTGATGATGGCGATGGTGGTGATGGTGGTGGTGGTGGTGATGGTAGTGGTAATGGTAATGGTGGTGGTGATCATTATGATGGCACAGCACAACACAATGCACCCCCCTCCTTCCCCCCACCACCCCCAAATCTCTCCCAGTTCGCCCACCCCAAACCCCCGCAAACACAACAATCCATTTACGTAAATCAAACCGAGGTACCATCAAGACATTAATAATAACAAGAATA